>NC_083384.1:20858571-21197142 GCF_031755915.1 Ziziphus jujuba
GAGTAGAAAACTTAGTAGCTGATCACTTGTCTAGGTTGGAATTGAGTGAGGAAAAAGAAGAAAGAGATATAGAAGAGTGTTTTCCAGATGAGAAAGTGTTTAAGGTTGATGGTATGTTTGATGTACCTTGGTATGCTGACATTGTTAATTATTTGGTTACTAATGTTATGCCGCCTAGTTTGGAAAAACCATATGAAAAGCATAAGTTTCTTAAGGAAAGTAGGTATTACTTTTGGGATGACCCCTATCTTTTTAAGAAGTGTGCCGATGGTATAATTAGGAGGTGTGTTGCTAGAGAAGAGACAATGTCCATTATTAAAAGTTGTCATTCTAGTGAGTATGGGGGGCATTTTGGGACTAGAAAAACCATAGCAAAAATTTTAAATTCTGGATTTTATTGGCCATCTATGTTTAAAGATACTAATATTTATGTGCAAGGGTGTGATAGGTGCCAGAGAACCGGGAACATATCAAGGAAGAATGAGATGCCTTTAAAGAATATCCTTGAGGTAGAATTGTTTGATGTTTGGGGTATTGATTTCATGGGTCCTTTTCCTTCTTCTTGTAGTAATAAATATATTTTAGTTGCTGTGGATTATGTTTCTAAATGGGTTGAAGCTAGTGCACTACCTACTAATGATGCACGAGTTGTAGTGAAATTTTTAAAAAAATACATTTTTACTAGATTTGGTACACCCCGAGCAATCATTAGTGATGGTGGCACTCATTTTTGCAACAAACAATGTGAATCCCTTCTTGCTAAATATGGTGTTAGACATAAAATTGCTACTCCTTACCACCCACAAACTAGTGGGCAAGTAGAAATTTCAAATAGGGAAATAAAGAGGATTTTGGAGAAGACGGTCAATGCTTCAAGAAAGGATTGGAGCTTAAAGCTAGATGATGCACTTTGGGCATACCGGACCGCCTACAAGACCCCCATTGGTACTTCTCCGTATAAACTGGTTTTTGGTAAGGAATGTCATCTTCCCGTGGAATTGGAGCATAAAGCATATTGGGCAACCAAGTTTCTCAATTTTGATCAAGAGGCTGTGGGCAAGAATAGGCTATTGCAATTGGATGAACTTAAAGAATTTAGGATGGATGCTTTCGAGAATGCAAAGATTTACAAAGAAAAGACAAAGAGATGGCACGACAAGATGATTAAAAAGAGGAACTTTCATGTTGGACAAAAGGTACTTCTTTATAACTCTAGACTTAAATTGTTTCCAGGTAAATTAAGATCAAGATGGAGTGGACCATATGATATTGTACAAATTTTTCCAAGTGGAGCAATTGAAATCACCAAACCGGGACATGAAAGCTTTAAGGTGAATGGGCAGCGGTTGAAGCCATATTATGAAGGTGGAGTGCTTGAGACTAGCCTCTACTTGGATGATCTTAATTAAGTTAAAGGGAGGAGTCAAGCTAATGACTTTAAACAAGCGCTCTTGGGAGGCAACCCAAATTTCTTTCTTTACCTTATATTTATCTATTTATTTTAGTTGTTTTCATGTCTTTAGGTTGTTTTGATGTGTTTTGTTTGAATTTTTGCAAGGTTTTAAGATGTTTAGGTGTAAAAGAGCAAAAGACGAATGTTGAGAATTTCAAGTCTAAAGTTATGTTTTTGGAGTATCACCACCTTGAATATGCATTGGAGTACATCAAATTTTTTTCACATTACGAGGAACATTCCATGTCTTCAAAGGGGAGTATTCTTTACCTTTTATTTACTTTTGCTTTATTTTATGTTTTTCACAATGAGGACATTGTTCATTTTAAGTTTAGGGGTGAAAAGCATGCTTTGCATCTTTTAAATCTTGTTCATTTAAATGTTTTTATATGTTTTCAAAAATGTTAGTTTTAGTTTTTATTTTCCTTCATTATTATAAAAAAAAATAAAAAATAAAAATTATTTTTGTGGTGTTTTCTTTAGTACTTTAATGAGCCAATGATAAGACTATGATTGAAAATAAATTGGTTTTTAGATGATGGATTTGTTTTTGTGTATGCCTAAATGATTGAATTCTAAGATTCTCTTAAGGGTTCTAGGGTTTTAAAGTTTTAGAGTTTTAGAAGATCAATTGGAGAGCTTGGAGGAGGCAGAGAGACGTGGGCTTGCTTGGAGAAGAAGGCTACGACTTTGAGAGCTCTTGGAGGAGAATTTCTTCAATAGTTTTTATTCTCTTTTCCTTTCTCTTTAATTGTGAATCTTATTATTTTTAATAATTATGGATGTTGAAATTATTTTTACCATGAACTAATTTTCATAGCTAGGGCTATAATGTAGCCCTAACTATGAAGGTTTAATTATTTTAATATATGTTGAATTTTATTTAATTAGTAATATGTTTTGTTAATAAATCATTGGTACACTTAAAGCTTTCATAGGTCGGAAGGAATGAATGATTTTAATAATATTTGAGCTTGGAAAAGGATAATATTATGGATCTCCAATGATTTACATGAATGCATAATTGATTGGAAAATAGTTATGTCTCATGCCATATTATTTGCTTAATCTATGCTTGATGATTTTGCATGATTTAATTTATAGGCCGGAAGGAATAAATTAGGTTATGTGAATATTATCAATTGTGAGTGGAAACTACTTTTGATTAATTTTGTGATTAAGTGTGGTTAACAAAATTACTAGTTAATTAAATTTACATATTTAAGTAATTAAATTGGAATAGTTAGTGGTGAAATCAAATGCCCTAGTATTCATAATTATTCTCTCTCTTACTTGAAATTGATCTAATTTTAATTGATTGCTTTTGTTTAATTTAGTTTATTTAGTTTTCAATTGCCATCTTAAATTTTAGTTCAAATATTATCAAAACCTAATTAACTTTGGTACTTAATACTTAATCCCTTGGGTACGACAACCCTATTTTACCATTTTATTACTTGAAAACGATTCGTGCACTTGCGAGTTGATTTTACACATCACCTCCACACTCCTATTTTCTTGAGACAAGCTTTGTAGTTTCTAAAAAATGCTTCTGTAGTAATGGCTAGGTACGAAATGCTTCCTCATCAAAGCCTTCATCTCCTCCCATGTAATTATAGGTTTTTGACCCGCTCACCTCCTGGAAAGTGTCTCTTTGTCCCACCGTCCAATAGCATAGTCCGTGAATTCAACAGCGGCTAATTTAACCTTTTTAGCCTTGAAGTAGTTCTGACAATCAAATACCATCTTAATTCTCTTCTCCCCCTCGAGATATGCTTCTGGATCACTTTTACCTTGGAATGATGGTATTTTCATCTTAATTCCTCCATAGTCATTGCCTCGTTCTAAACTCTTTTTCTCATGGAATTGATTGGTTCCCGAACCAATGTCATCTCCCACTTGTTCTCAATCTTCCCTTCTTGGAGTATTTCTTCCTCTACCACATTCATGAGCAAACCTTTGCAGAGTTCGTGGCTGTGGCATTTGGATAGATGATTCCATCCTATCCAACTGATCATGGATCTGCTCCATCTCCAACCGCAGTGCTCTTTGAACTTTGGATCAGCCACTCTTAGAGATCCTTCCACACTTTCTTTGCTTTGGTCTTATGACATGATTTCTCTGCAGAACTTGTTACTAAAAAGGACCTCACAACACTCCCTTATGTGTTTTGCTTAAATTTAAGGTCTCAATTCACTCATGTTTGCACTCTAGTTATAGTTCGGCTTTTACCCTCTATAATTCTCACATCCCTTGCCTTTTACCACTCTAGTAATTTTATTTGGTTCTTTGCAAACTAATTTCAAACTAAAACAAACTAGCAAGTAAGAATCCAAATTTTCCTACAAAACAGTTATGAAAATAAGGCTAAAAAGATAAATAGAATGAAAAGTAACAAGAAAAAGGCAACGATGAAAGCTCAACAAGAAATTTGGCATAAACAAAAGAAACTAGAATGTGAAGAACAAATTGGAATGAGATTTGCAAAGTGGAATTAGTGAATATTCAACAAATCTTATTTTCGGTATTGATTTTGGCTTGTTTTTTGTGCTCCTCATATCAACCAAAAAATATTTCACTGCATAGTTTCTCTTGAAATCTCAATAATTCAATGCCACAAACCATAAGGACAAGAAAAAAATTTAAGAAAGAATTTTTGTTTTTTTGTTTTTTTAAATAAGATCTGATCGGAATGAATGAAGAAGAACACAAAAACAAAATGCAAAGAACAACCCGAGAAATCAAAGATGCAATTTCTAACCTAATGCTAAAAATCACCAAAAAAAACCAAGAAAAACAATGAAATAAAAGAAATGAAATAGATAGATCAAACCTGTAATTAGAAACTAGCTCTAATACCAAATTGATACGAACCTAGAGCGACCTACCTCTAAACCCATAACAAAGATTGAATTAGACCTTCTAATTACAAGTTGTCAGTGGAAGACCTCGACCCTTTACCTATATTTGAGATAAGAACCTTGGTATGGTGAAGATGCCACAATAGGGTGCAGAATAACCTATGGATAAGTCAAATTTGAACTCCACAACCAAAGCTTAAAAGGTTCGATATAGTTCTTAGAGAACCAAGAGAATCACTCTCACTTTGAATCAAAATTGTAATCTGAATTTTATTCATGACTTGTGTGCCTTTAAATAATTTCTAGGGTGGTTTGTTGTAATCCATCCTTCATTTGACTTCAATAATTTCTCCCCTAAGCTCTTTTATTTCTATCTTCAATTAAGCTTTGAATTCCACCTTGAGCTTCTCCATTATGTCACCGATTAGAGCTTGCAAAAGTCTTGGGTTAAAATCTGTTCTGGAAAACAATTAGTAATAAAAGCACAATAATATAATATATCCTTACAATTTCACTCCATTAAGATATCAACACTCGTGTTTCCATATAACTTTTGGCTTTTGTGCTTGTATCCGTTTACTTCTATCTCTTCCTTTAATGAGATAGGGGCTACATAAATAAGACCTTGGAGACCTTTTTCTTTTGTTATTTTCAACATAGGATTCTTTCAAGACACCTTTGTTAAACCATTAAAAGTGTTGGACGAATTTCATGTGTAAAAAAGAAACTTCTTGATATTACTTGCACCTCACAACTTTTGCATCCGTTAATTCCTTCTAAATAATTGTTAGCTATTCTAATTTACCCTTACTCAAACATGTGACATGACAAGTGCCTTATTAATGATAAATAAACCAATTATCACCACTTGTCCTTCTTTTGGCCCTTTCTCTTGATTAATGGTGGATATTTAATTAAAATTTTCCTTTTATAAATTTCAAACTTCAAATGATGGTATCTTCTTGCTTGGACCTCGAAATCCAAAAATAATATGATATTTGAAATCTTCATATTGTGAGGATTCATATGACTTCCACTTCCATTGTGAAATTTCCAACGGTAACTTTATGGAATCATCGAGGAAAATTCTTGGAATCTTTACGAATCTTCTTAGTGCTTGGTCTGTTTGAGCTTAAATCTTGATCTCAACCATAATTCGACCTACGGAATCAATTTTTGTGGTTGTTGCCCTAAAAGTCTTCCTGCTTCAATAATATCTAAATAAAAATACAAAACTAAGTATACCTCCATAGCAAATTAATATAAAATAATAAATACTAAGCTATAAATATGGCATAAAATCATCATTATTTTAGCCCTAATAGCTTTCAATGTGAAATGGACAAGAAGGTGAAATGCCCAGCTAAAGCGAAGATGATTTGCCCATATGCAAGTATGTAACACACAAGAAAGTTGGTTATTTGTCTTGCATAAGGGTGCCCATTGAAGCAAACAATTTTAAAATTAAGGTACTTACTACTTCTTTGCTTAATAATGTTCAATTCAATGGTTTGCTTCATGAAGATCCTAACTTGCATATTTCTAGTTGTCTTCAACTGTGTGATATGTTTAAACAAAATGGTGCTTCTAATGATACTTAACCTCTTAAAGATAAGGTAAAAGTTTGGTTGAATACTTCACCTGGAAGAACTATCATTACATGGGATGTAATGGAGGTAAAATTCCTAGACAAATTTTTTACTCCATCCAAGATAGCCAAGTTGAAAAGTGATATAAATAATTATTGTCAATGGGACCAAGAGACTTTGTATGATGCATGAAAGCGCTTTAAGGAACTATTGAAAGAAGTCCACACCGTGCATGTACAAATTATCTATAATGGTTTAAATTATGGTAATAAACAATTGGTAGTTGCAATTGCAAGAGGTACTTTAATGAAGAAAAGCCAATTTGAAGCATTTGAATTAATTGAAGAGATGGCCCATAATAGTTATCAATATCGAGATGAGAGGAGACCAACTGGAAGAAGTTAAGTAAAGGCCATGGAAGAGGTTAAGTTAGAATCTCAACTTTCAAACCCATTCATGAAGACTTTCAACACTCAATTTGGTCAAACAAGGGCGAATTCTATCCAATCTACTTATAATTTTTTATTTTGTGATTTAGGTGGTGCTTGATCATAATAGTGTGGATTGCTAAGTAGGCAATCCCTTTACTTCTGATGATGTTAATTTTGTAGGGAACTTTCAAAAGCAACAAAACAACCCATATTCTAACACATAATCCAATAAAGAGGAACCACTCAATTTTTTTTGTGGTCTAACAACAACCATCAAGGATCTAAGACAAGGTGGAGGATTTGAAAGCAACAAGCTCAATCTCAACATCAAAATCAAAACCAAAATAATCTCAAGCTCAATCTCAAATTTCTTTACTTTAAGAATCCTTGATAGAGCTATATAATAATACTAAATCCTTGATGCAGAGAACTCAACAATCATTGACAGACCATAGTCAAATGCTTAACAACTAAATGGTTGCTGTCAAAGTCTTAAAGAATCAAATAAGTCAATTAGCAACTCAATTCCAAAGATGTCAAGGAACGTGTATGAATGAATTTTTTTTTTTTTAAATAAGCATAACATGTATGAGTAGGGAACAACCTTAACCTAATGTTAAAATTAAAAAATAACACAAAAAAAAAAAAACGAAACAAATAAGATTGATCAAACTTGAACAAAATTCGACTCTGACACCAAATGCTACAAATCTAGATCGACTTCCTCCTAACCTCATATTATACTAACTTAGATCAAAATTAAGTTTAGATTCTAATGGTCACCTTGACTCCTAATCAACTTTTGATTAGAAACCTTACTATATGATGCAGACAGCATAATAGGTTATGTATGTCCTATTGATAAGTCAAACTAAAACACTAGATCACAATGATGAAGACATGATCAGGAACACCCCAAGATGGAGTCCAAAGCCACTTCAAATCTCTCCAGGACCAATAACTAGGGCAAGAGCAAAGAGGTTTAAAGAAGCATTAAATGGTTTGATCCAAGAGGTGTTTACATCCCAAGGAAGCAAGTTTATTACTGAAGATGAACCAAAATTGGTCCATATGATTGGAACGGAGGATGCCAACATGAAAGAAAGCCTAACGCAAGGAATCCAACAATATGGTGATGTGGCATGATTTGATGACATGGATGGTGATGCGGCATCATAAGGTAACATGGCACTTCTGCCACATGGATGGTGATATGCGCCTACATGGCATTGGCTGAATTTTATAATTAGGAAATATTAGTTTTTATTTTATGTCTTGATTGGATTTTGGCATGGTGCCTATTTTATTTTCCCAATTTTTATTAGGTTTTCAAATTATTTTTCTATTTTTATTAGGAAACTAGGAGATAAATTATGTTTCCTAAACCTGACCAAATTAGGTTTCCTAAACCTAATTTTTGTCCATAATTATTTTTAGTAAATTTAGGAAAGCTTTATAATTTATTTTGCCTATTTAAAGGCACACAAGTCATGAATACAATTCAGATTACAATTTTGATTAAAAATGAGAGTGATTCTCTTGGTTCTCTAAGAACTATATCGAACTTTTCAAGCTCTGCTTGTGGAGTTCAAATTTGACTTATCAATAGGTTATTCCGCACCCTATTGTGGCGTCTTCACCATAACAAGGTTCTTACCTCAAATATAGGTAACGGATCAAGGTCTTCCACTGATAGCTTGTAATGAGATGGTCTAATTGAATCTTTGTTACAGGTTTAGAGGCAGGTCGCTCTAGGTTCGTATCATTGGTATCAGAGCTAGTTTCTAACTACAAGTTTGGTATATCTGTTTCTTCTCCTTTGTTTGATTGTTTTCTTGGTTTTTTTTGGCGATTTTTAGCATTAGGTTAGAAATTGCATCTTTGATTTCTTTGGTTGTTCCTTGCATTTGGGTTGCTACATTTTCCTTTGCATTTTGTTTTTGTGTTCTTCTTCATTCATTCAAATCTGATCGTATTTTAAAAAAAAAAAAAATACCAAAAACAAAAAATTCGTTCTGAAATTTTTTTCTTGTTCTTGTGGTAAGTCTATTTGGATTGTTACTTGCTAGTTTGTTTTCATTTGAAATTAGTTTGCAAAGAACTAAATAGAATTACTAGAGTGGTAAAAGGCAAGAGAGGTGAGAATTATAGAGGGTCAAAGCCGAACTATAACTAGAGTACAAACACGAGTGAATTGAGACCTTGAATTTGAGCGAAACACATAAGGGAGTGTTGTGAGGTCCTTTTTACTAACAAGTTTTGCAGAAAATCATGTCATAAGACCAAAGCAAATAAAGTGTGGAAGGAACTCCAAGTGTGACTGATCCGAAGTTATACATTCAAGCCATGGTGGGAGAACTTTAAAGAGCACTATAGTTGGAGATGGGGCAGATCCATGATTGGTTGGATAGGATGGAATCATCTATCCAAAGGCCACAGCAACAACCTTCGCAAAGGTTTGCTTATGGATGTGGGAATGAGTGGGAGATGACTATGAGGAAGAAGAGGAAGACATTGGTTTGGGAACCAATCAATTCCATGGGAAAGAGAGGTTAGACCGAGGCAATGACTATAAAGGAATTAAGATGAAAATACCATAATTCAAAGGTAAAAGTGATCAGAAGCATATCTCAAGTGCGAGAAGATAATTGAGATCGTATTTGATTATTAGAACTAGTCCGAGGCTAAAAAGGTTAAATTAGCTACTGTTGAATTCACGGACTATGCCATTGGATGGTGGGACAAAGAGACACTTTTTAGAAGGCGAGCGGGTCAAAGACCTATAGGTACATGGGAGGAGATGAAGGCTTTCATGAGGAAGCGTTTCGTATCTAGTCATTACTATAGAAGCATTTTTTAGAAACTACAAAGCTTGTCTAGAGGAAATAGGAGTGTGGAGGACTATTATAAGGAGATGGAAATCCTTATGATGAGGGCTAATGTTGAAGAGGATGAGGAGGCTACAATGGCACGTTTCTTGGCTGGTTTGAATAGGGAAATAGCAAATGATGTATAAAATTAGCTCGCAAGTGCATGAATCGTTTTCAAGCAATAAAATGGAAAAATAGGATTGTCGTACCCAAGGGATTAAGAATTAAGAACCAAAGATAATTAGGGTTTGGTAATATTTGAACTAGCAATTAAGATGGCAAATGAAAATTAAATAAACTAAATTAAACAAAATCAAGAAATTAAAATTCTATCAATTTCAAGTAAAGAGAGTGAATTTAATAATTATGAATACTAGGGCATTTGATTTCACCACAAACTATTCCAATTTAATTAGTTAAATGTGTGAATTTAATTAAATAGTAATTTTGTTAACCACACTTAATCACAAAATTAATCAAAAGTAGTTTCCACTCACAATTGATAATATTCACATAACCTAATTTGTTCATTCCGGCCTATAAATTAAATCATGCCAATTCATCAAGCATAGATTAAGCAAATAATATGGTATGAGACATAACTGTTTTCCAATCAATTATGTATGCATGTAAATCATTGGAGATCCATAATATTATCATTCTCCAAGCTCAAATATTATTAAAACCAGTCATTCCTTCCGGCCTTTGAAAACATTAAGCATGCCAATGATTTATTAACAAAACATATTACTAATTAAACACAACTCAACATATATTAAAGTAATTAAACCTTCATAATTAGGGCTACATCATAGCCCTAGCTATGAAATTATTTAATGGCAAAAATAATTTCAACATCCATAATTATAAAGAAAAAAAAAACAATAATGTTCACAATTAAAGAGCTTTAAAAAGAAGAGGATAAAAACTATTGAAGAAATCCTCCTCCAAAAGCTCTCCAAGTCATAGCCTTCTTCTATAGGACTAATAACCAGGGCAAGAGCAAAGAAATTTAAAGAAGCACTAAATGGTTTAATCCAAAAGGTGTTCACATCCCAAGGAAGCAAGTTCATTATTGAAGATTAACCAAAATTGGTTCATATGATTGGAATGGAGGATGCCAATATGAAATAAAGCCTAACGTATGGAATCCAACAAATGGTGATGTGGAACGATTTGATGACATGGATGGTGATGTGGCATCATATGGTGACATGGCACTTTTGCCACGTGGACGATGATATGCGCCTACATGGCATTGGCTGAATTTTATAATTAGAAAATATTAGTTTTTCTTTTATGTCTTGATTGGATTTTAGCATGTTGCCTATTTTTTTTTCTGAATTTATTTTTATTAGGTTTTTAAATTACTTTCCTATTCTTATTAGGAAACTAGGAGATAAATTAGGTTTCCTAAACCTAATCATATTAGGTTTCCTAAACCTATCAAAATTAAGTTTTCTAAACCTAATTTTCGTCTATAATCATTCCACAATTATTTTTAGCAAATTTAGGAAAGCTTTGTAATTTATTTTGCGTATTTAAAGGCACATAAGTCATGAATAAAATTCAGATTACAATTTTGATTCAAACTTATAATTAGACGGTCCAATTAAATCTTTGTTATGGGGTTTAAAGGCAGGTCGCTCTAGATTTGTATCACTTCTCCAAGCAAGCACACGTCTCTATGCCCCCTCCAAACTCGCCAATTGATCTTCTAAAACTCTAAAACTTTAAAATCCTAAAACCCTTAAGAGATCTTTAGAAACTCCCAAAATTTGGTTTGTTTCTATTTAAGCCTCCTAAAAGCTCTTAAATAACTCTCTAAACTTGTATATCTTCCTTCAATGTGGTGGGCGCTATATATATAGGACCTTGGCAACCTTTTTCTCTCTTTAAATTTAATGTGGTAGTCTTGGAAGATACCTTTTTTAGGCCATCAAGAGGGTTGGACGAATTTCATGTGTAAAAAGGAAACTTGATATTCCTAGCTCTCCAATACTTTCCTTTTCTCTAATTCCTCCTAAAAAAATAGTTAGTTATTCTAATTTACCCTTAATGAAGCATGTGACATGACATGTGCCTCATTAATGATAAATTAACCAATTATTGACACTTGTCTTTATCTTGGCCCTTAAATTGCCTTGATTCCCTCTTTTCATCAACGGTGGAGATATAACTAGAACATTCCTGTTTATAAATTTCAAACTTTAAATGACGATAACTCTTTGCTCACACCTTGAAATTAAAAAATAATGAGACATTTGAGATCGTCAGATTGTGATGATTCATATGACATCCACTTCCATCATGAAATTCCCGATAGAATCTTTATGGAATCTTCAAGGTATCTTTTTTGAATCTTTTTAATGCTTAGTCTATTCAAGCTTAAATCTTGCTTCCCACCATAATTCAACCCAAGGAATCCATTTTTATGGTTGTTTTCTTGAAATTCTTCCTCTTTCACCTAGATTAAGAAAAATGCATAATTGAGTATCTTTCCATAACAAATGAACACAAACTAACAAATATTAAGCTATAAATAAGGCATAAAGTCATGAATATTTTAGGCTTAATAGCAAATCAAGTGGACTTGCATCATTATGTGGAGATTGACGAGATGTTGCACATGGCCATCAAAGGAGAGCAACAACTCAAGAGGAGGGGTACCACAAGACCTAGTATTGCTCAAAACACTTGGAGAACAAGCCCATCCACATGGAAACCCAATCCGCCCAAGTTTGAAGACAAAGTGACCACACGGCCTAAATCCGAAGTTAAGGCCGAATCATCCTCATCCAAGCAAGTAAGTAAATCCAATTCATCTTCAGCTAGAAATCGAGATATCATGTGCTTTAAATGTCAAGGCAGGGGTCATATTACAAGTCAATGTCCAAATAAGAGGGTCATGGTGTTTTAGGAAAGTGGAGACATTGAAACTGAAGAGGAAGAGTCAGACAATGAATCCATGCCCCCATTGGAAGACATTGGTGATGAAGATGAAGGAGATTACAAGTATCCAATTGGTTGGGGACTTGTCATTGGTTGCTAGAAGAGCTTTAATCGTGTATAAAGATGAGAAGGAAGTGCAATGGGAGAACATCTTTCATACTAGGTACAAAGTCAAGGATAAGGTATGTACTATGATTATTGATGGTGGGAGTTGTACTAATGTTGCTAGTGTTACTATGGTTGAAAAACTAGGTTTACCCACTATGAAGCATCCAGAACCATATAAGCTATAATGGCTTAATGATTATGGAGAATTGAAGGTGAATAGGCAAGTGAAGATTTCATTCTCTATTGGTGATTATGAAGATGAGGTTATTTGTGATGTGGTACCAATGCAAGCTGGTCATTTGCTTTTGGGACATCCGTGGCGATTTGATAGAGATACTAATCATCATAGTCATACTAACAAGATTGTCTTCAAGGGTAAACGAGTGGTGCTTATGCCATTGACTTCTAAACAGGTTTTTGATGATCAATTGGCATTACAAAGGAGGAGAGAAGCTGAACAACAACAAAATCAAGTTGTGTTCAACAACCAAGAGAAGAAAAAGAGTGGTGAGGCTGAAAGTGTGAGAGAAAGAGAAAAGAAAAAGAGTGGAAAGAAAAAAGAGAGTTTTTATGCAAAACATAGGGATATGAAGAAAAAGCGTATGATTATAATTGTGAACAAAGAAGCATATATGAATCATTCAACTAACCCTGATGAATTTGTTTTGCCTAGTTCCATTGTTTCTCTTTTGCAGGAGTTCGATGATGTCTTTTCCGAGGAGATTCCAAGTGCATTACCACCGATTAGAGGGATCAAACATCAAATTGATTTAATTCAAGGATCAACAATTCCAAACTGTCTGGCTTATAGGAATAATCTTGAGGAGACAAAGGAACTTCAAAGGCAGGTAAGTGAATTGCTTGAGAAGAGTTATGTTAGAGAAAGCATGAGTCCATGTGCTGTACCTGTGTTATTAATCCCTAAAAAAAGATGAAACATGGAGAATGTGTGTAGATTGTAGGGCTATTAACAATATAACTGTCAAATATCGTCATCTTATTCCTAGGTTAGATGATTTGCTAGATGAATTATATGGTGCATTCATGTTTTCAAAAATGGATCTTAAAAGTGGTTATCATCAAATTCGCATGAAGGAAGGTGATGAATGGAAAACAGCATTTAAAATAAAGCATGGTTTTTATGAGTGGTTGGTTATGCCATTTGGGTTAACAAATGCCCTAGTACTTTTATGAGACTTATGAATTATGTTTTGCGTGCTTACATTGGGAAGTTTGTGGTTGTGTACTTTGATGATATACTTGTATATATGGTAGAAGTTTAGAAGAGCATGTAGGGCATCTTAGGTTAGTGTTAGATGTTCTTGGGAAAGAAAGACTTTATGCCAATCTTAAAAGTGTGACTTTTGTAAATCTGAGCTTGTGTTTCTAGGTTTTGCGATTAGTGCTGCAGTTATTAAAGTTGATTAGGAGAAGGTGAAAGCCTTTCAAAAGTGGCCCATGCCAACTAGCATCACCCAAGTTAGAAGCTTCCATGGTTTGGCTAGTTTCTATCTGTTAGGTCTACAATATTGATGATTTTATGCCATATTTATAGCTTAATATTTGTTAGTTTGTGTTAATTTGTTATGGAAAGATACTTAATTATGTATTTTTCTTAATCTAGGTAAAAGAGGAAGAATTTTAAGAAAACAACCATAAAAATGGATTCCTTGGGTCGAATTATGGTGGGAAGCAAGATTTGAGCTCGAACGGACTAAGCATTAAAAAGATTCCAAAAAGATACTTTGAAGATTCCATAAAGATTCTATCGACAATTTCATGGTGGAAGTGGATGTCATATGAATCATCACAATTTGAGGATTTTAAATGTCTCGTTAGTTTTGGATTTCGATATGAGAGCAAAAAGTTATCATCATTTAAAGTTTGGAATTTATAAAAGGGAATATTCTAGTTAAATCTCCACCATTGATCAAAAGAGGGAATCAAGGCAATTTGAGGGCCAGGATAAAAACAAGTGGCAATAATTGGTTAATTTATCATTAATGAGGCACATGTCATGTCACATGCTTCATTAAGGGTAAATTAGACTAATTAACTATTTTTTTAGGAGGAATTAGATAAAAGGAAAGTAGTAGAGAGCAAGTAATATACAGTTTCCTTTTTACACATGAAATTCGTCCAACCCTCTTCATGGCCTAAAAAAGGTATCTTCCAAGACTCCCACATTGAAAATAAAGAGAGAAAAAGATTCCCAAGGTCCTATATATATAGCCCCCACCACATTGAAGGAAGATATACAAGTTTAGAGAGTTATTTAAGAGCTTTTAGGAGGCTTAATTAGAAACAAACCAAATTTTGGGAGTTTCTAATATTCTCTTAAGGGTTCTAGGGTTTTAAAGTTTTAGAGTTTTAGAAGATCAATTGGAGAGCTTGGAGGAGGCAGAGAGACGTGGGCTTGCTTGGAGAAGAAGGCTACGACTTTGAGAGCTCTTGGAGGAGAATTTCTTCAATAGTTTTTATTCTCTTTTCCTTTATCTTTAATTGTGAATCTTATTATTTTTAATAATTATGGATGTTGAAATTATTTTTACCATGAACTAATTTTCATAGCTAGGGCTATGATGTAGCCCTAACTATGAAGGTTTAATTATTTTAATATATGTTGAGTTTTATTTAATTAGTAATATGTTTTGTTAATAAATCATTGGTATACTTAATGCTTTCATAGGCCGGAAGGAATGAATGATTTTAATAATATTTGAGCTTGGAAAAGGATAATATTATGGATCTCCAATGATTTACATGAATGCATAATTGATTGGAAAATAGTTATGTCACATGCCATATTATTTGCTTAATCTATGCTTGATGAATTTGCATGATTTAATTTATAGGCCGGAAGGAATAAATTAGGTTATGTGAATATTATCAATTGTGAGTGGAAATTACTTTTGATTAATTTTGTGATTAAGTACGGTTAACAAAATTACTAGTTAATTAAATTCACATATTTAAGTAATTAAATTGGAATAGTTAGTGGTGAAATCAAATGCCCTAGTATTCATAATTATTCAATTCTCTCTCTTACTTGAAATTGATCTAGTTTTAATCAATTGCTTTTGTTTAATTTAGTTTATTTAGTTTTCAATTGCCATCTTAAATTTTAGTTCAAATATTATCAAAACCTAATTATCTTTGGTACTTAATACTTAATCCCTTGGGTACGACAACCCTATTTTCCCACTTTATTACTTGAAAATGATTCGTGCACTTGCGAGTTGATTTTACACATCACTATCAAAGGTTTGTTAAAGATTTTAGTACTATTGCTGCACCTTTGACAGAGGTTATTAAGAATAGTGTAGGTTTTCAATGGGGAGAAGCTTAAGAAAGGTCTTTTAATTTATTAAAGGAAAAACTAACAAATGTTCTTTTATTGGTGTTGCCTAACTTTACCAAAACTTTTGAGATTGAATGTGATGCATCAGGAATAGGTATAGGTGCTGTTTTGATGCAGGAGGGAAAAACAATTGCTTATTTCAATGAAAAGCTAAATGGGCCGCCTTAAACTATCCAACTTATGACAAAGAGCTATATGCATTAGTTAGAGCATTGGAGACATGGCAGCACTACTTATGGCCTAAAGAGTTTGTGATTCACACAGATCATGAGTCTTTGAAACACAAAAAGGGACAAGGAAAGATCAATAAGCGCCATGGCAAATGGATGGAATTCCTTGAGACATTTCCCTATGTCACTCAATACAAGCAAGGTAAGAAAAGTATTATAGCTGATGCATTATCCCGTAGGTATATATTACTTTCTACATGGGATGCTAAATTACTTGGTTTTGAACGAATTAAAGAATTATATCATTTAGATCATGATTTTGGTGAAATGTATAAACTTTGTTAGGGAAAGTTTTATAGATTTAAGGGATTCTTGTTTAGGGAAAATAAATTTTGTGTGCCAAGTTCTTCTTTGCGTGATTTACTTATTAGAGAATCTCATGGTGGGGGCTTAATGGGACACTTTGGAATAGCTAAAACCTTAGCTGTTCTACAAGAACATTTTTACTGGCCACATATGAAAAGAGATGTAGAAAGAATTTGTGATGGATGCATTACATGTAAGCAATCTAAATCACGACTGCAACTACATGGGTTGTACATGCCACTTCCTATACCTAACCACCCTTAGGTAGACATTTCCATGGACTTTGTTTTAGGATTGCCTAGAACAAGAAAAGGTAGGGATTCAATTTTTGTGGTTGTGGATAGGTTTTCTAAAATGGCACATTTTATGGCACGTCATAGAACCAATGATGCATCTCGTATTGCTGATTTGTTCTTTAAAGAAATTCTTAGGTTGCATGGAATGCCTAGAACAATAGTGTCTGATAGAGATGCAAAATTCTTGTGTTACTTTTGGAAAACATTGTGGGCTAAGTTGGGTACTAAATTGGTATTTTCTACTACTTATCATCCACAAACTGATGGACAAACAGAGGTAGTAAATAGAACTTTGTCTACTTTGTTGCGTGCCATAAGTAAGAATATCAAAACTTGGGAAGAATGTTTACCTCATGTTGAATTTTCTTACAATAGATCTGTACATTCAACCACAAAATTTCCACCTGTTGAAATTGTATATGATTTTAATCCTTTAACTCCATTGGATTTAACACATTTACCTTTGAGTGACCGTGCTAATTTAGATGGGAAAAAGAAAGCTGATTTTGTTAGGCAACTACATGTGAAGGCTAGAGTTAATATTGGGAGGAGAACCGAACAATACATGAAGTAAGCAAACAAAGGGCATCAACAAGTTATTTTTATGTCTGTAGATTGGGTTAGGTTACATTTGAGGAAGGAGAAATTTCCTGCACAAAGAAAGTCTAAACTCATGCCGCGTGGAGATGGTCCATTCCAAGTATTGGAGAGACTTAATAACAATGCCTACAAGTTGGATCATCCAGGTGAGTATAATGTGAGTGCTACTTTTAATGTCATTGATTTATCTTCTTTTTGTGCAGGTGATGATTTGAGGACAAATCCTTTTCAAGGGGAGGAGAATGACGAGGACATGACCAGGAGCACCCTAAGATGGAGTCTAGAGCCACTTCAAATCTTTATGGGACCAATAACCAAGGCAAAAGCAAAAAGGTTTAAAGAAGCACTAAATGGTTTAATCCAAAAGGTGTTCGCATCCCAAGGAAGCAAGTTCATTACTGAAGATGAATAAAAATTGGTCCATATGATTGGAATGGAGGATGCCAAAATGAAAGAAAGTTTGACGCATAGAATCAAACTATATGGTGATGTGGCATAATTTGATGACATGGATGGTTACGTGGCATCATATGGTGACATGGCACTTTTGCCACGTGGAGGGTGATATGCGCGCCTACATGGCATTGGCTGAATTTTATAATTAGGAAATATTAGTTTTTATTTTATGTCTTGGTTGGATTTTGGCATGTTGCCTATTTTATTTTCCCAATTTAGTTTTATTAGGTTTTTAAATTACTTTCCTATTTTTATTAGGAAACTAGGAGATAAATTAGATTTCCTAAACCTAGCCAAATTAGGTTGCCTAAACCTAACCACATTAGGTTTCCTAAACCTAATTTTCATCCATAATTATTCCATAATTATTTTTAGCAAATTTAGGAAAGCTTTGTAATTTATTTTGTCTATTTAAA
This sequence comes from Ziziphus jujuba, assembly GCF_031755915.1. NCBI lineage: Eukaryota > Viridiplantae > Streptophyta > Magnoliopsida > Rosales > Rhamnaceae > Ziziphus > Ziziphus jujuba. The sequence continues at coordinate 20,876,501 of NC_083384.1, forward strand.
GGCACATAAGTCATGAATAATATTTAGATTACAATTTTGATTAAAAGTGAGAGTGATTCTCTTGGATCTCTAAGAACTATATCAGACTTTTCAAGCTTTGCTTGTGGAGTTCAAATTTGACTTATCAATAGGTTATTCCGCATTCTATTGTGGCGTCTTCACCATACTAAGGTTCTTAACTCAAATATAGGTAACGGGTCAAGGTGTTCCACTGATAACTTGTAATTAGACGATCTAATTCAATCTTTGTTACGGGTTTATAGGCAGGTCGCTCTAGGTTCGTATCACATAATTTGATGTTTTAGGTGTTCCAAGAGAACAAAGATAATTTTTCTAACAATAATTTTTCATTGAAAAATAAGATCTTAAATAGGCTAAAGTCACAAAAGAAATAAACCCTAAAACTAGTAGGTAAGAACCGGCTAACGAAGTTAGAATGATGATGTGGCCGAAATTACTTAACTATCCCAATCTAATTTGTACTAATTAATTCCTTAATTTTGAAATAGGAACTAATGAATTTATAATCAAAATAATAAAATATCAACCTTCATAAATTAATTTTTTCAGCAAATAATTAAATAAAAAAATAAATGAATATTTTCCAAAACAAAAGTCAAATTTCATATTTGGAAAGTAGTTGACTAGTTTTTCAGATAAGTCATTTTTGTCCAATTACCAGCTAATTTAGGCTCCAAATCAGATCCAGTATTCCATGTAGGATGTGAAATAGGATTAGAACTAGTTCCCACACATTTCCATGGATTGGAATAAGCAAAGCTCGCTTTGAATGCAAGAAAGGTCCTTCCCAGCATCAAAACAATAAAATTCGGCCATGTTGAACTTTGTGCACCTTTTTGGTCATGCTTCAACCACATTCATAAGCTAACATACCTAACACATACCTAAATCGACTTGCTCCTAAAACCCGTATTACACTAGCCCGGAAAGAAATTAAGTTTCGATTCTTATGGTCACCTTGACCCCTAATCAATTGTTGATTAGAAACTTTGGCATATGATGAAGATGCCTAATAGGTGGTTGATGTCCTATTGATAAGTCAAACTAAAACAGTCGATCTCTATTTGATCTTTTAGGTATTCAAAGAGAATAAAGAGAATTCTCCTCGAAAATAATTTTGGATAATAATCAAAGCTCCTTTTTGATTGAAAAATAAGCCTTTAAATATGCTAAAGTCACAAAACAAAAACCCTAGAAGCATTAGGGTAAAATTCGACCAACATAGAATAGAATTAGGAAAGGCCGAATTTTCTGTGTTTCTTAAACTAATTTGGATTAATTAATTCTTTAATTTTTGAAATGGGAATTAATTAATTTACAATCAAAATAATAAAATATCAATCTTCCTAAATTGATTTTTCCATAAAGTAATAAATAAAAACCAAAATAAAAGACTATTTCCGTAAACAAATATCAAAGTTTCAATTTTGGAAACTAGTTGACTAGTTTGTCATACAAGCTATCTTTGTCTAATCACCAGTTAGTTTAGGCTCCAAATCAACTCCAATATGCAATGTAGGATGCCAAATAGGATTAGAATTGGTTCCCATACATTTTCCTTAATTGGAATAAGTAAAGCTTTCTTGAACAACAAGAAAGACACATCACAGCGCCAAAACCACTTAAAACCAGCCAAGTTGATTTCTATGCCCAAATGTGTTGTATGTTCGGTCTTGCTGCTGCTTTGACTTGATTCCATGATCCCTTGGTGTGTTTAATCATGTTCACAAGCTAACAAACTAGTCCTTTGCTGCCTGGAGTCCATAGCTGCACCAAAATAGCTTACCGAGTTCATTTCAGCCTTCATAACTTGGATACATAAAGCGGACTATGGATCATCGAGTATTATCATGCCTTCTTGAGATTTAATAATACCTTGCGTGAAGTTAACTAAATTTTTTTTTTAAATCTCTTAGCTTGTGCCCTAGTAATTGGCCTCGTATTGACACCCCAACGATTCATAGGTAACGAATACAGGTAGATTCTCATCATTTTCCTCCTCTTGAAAAGGATTTGTTCTCAAATCAAAATCATCACCCACAGCAAACGGAGTAAATCAGCAACAAACTTGAAAAGGTCCATCCCCTCGAGGCATTAGTTTTGACTTTCGTTGTTTTGAAAACCTCTCATTTCTTAAATGCAACAAACCGGGTTCAAACACCACCCTTGATATGAACTTAGGTTGACTTACGCCTAAACCTTTATTATATTAGCCCAGAATCAAAAAATTTAAGTTTAGGTTCTTATGGTCACCTCATCCCTTAATTAACCTATGACTAGAAACCTTTGTATATTGAACACGGCACAATGGGTGATGGATGTCCTATTAATAAGTCAAACTAAAATACTTGATTTCTCTTAAGTGTTTTAGATGTTCAGAGTGAACAAAGAGAATTATTTTTTTATAAATAATTTTCTGAATAAATTAAAAGTGCCTTCTCATTGAAAAAATAAGCCTTTAAGTAGGCTAAAGTAACAAAACAATAAATCCTAACTTGCTAGGTTAAATTTAGCACAAAGGAATTAGGAAACAAACTTGGCCGAATTTTTCATGGTTTTCTAGACTAGTTTGGATTAATTAATTTGGATTAATTAAAATCAACTCGCAAGTACACGAATCGTTTTCAAGTAGTAAAGTGGAAAAATAGGGTTGTCGTACACCCAAGCGATTAAGAATTAAGTACCAAAGATAATTAGGTTTTGGTACTATTTGAACTAGCAATTAAGATGACAATTGAAAATTAAATAAACTAAATTAAACAAAAACAAGAAATTAAAATTAGATCAATTTCAAATAAGAGAGTGAGTTTAATAATTATGAATACTACGACATTTGATTTCACCACTAACTATTTCAATTTAATTACTTAAATATGTGAATTTAATTAATTAGTAATTTTGTTAACCACACTTAATCACAAAATTAATCAAAAGTAGTTTACACTCACAATTGATAATATTCACATAACCTAATTTATTCCTTCTGGCCTATAAATTAAAGCATGCAAATTCATCAAGCATAGATTAAGCAAATAATATGGCATGAGACATAAGTATTTTCCAATCAATTATGCATTCATGTAAATCATTGGAGATCTATAATATTATCCTTTTGCAAGCTTAAATATCATTAAAATCATTCTTTCCTTCCGGCCTATGAAAGCATTAAGCATACCAATGATTTATTAACAAAAGATATTACTAATTAAATGAAACTCAACATATATTAAAATAATTAAACCTTCATAGTTAAGGCTACATTATAACCCTAGCTATGAAATTAGTACATGGCAACAATAATTTCAACATCCATAATTATAAAGAAAAAAAACGAAAAACAACAATGTTCATAATTACAAAGAAAGAGAAGAGAATAAAAACTATTGAAGAAAGCCTCCACCAAATGCTCTCCAAATCGTAGCCTTCTTCTTCAAGCAAGCCCACGTCTCTATACCCCTTCCAAACTCTCCAATTGATCGTCTAAAACTTTAAAACTCTAAAACCCTAGACCCCTTAAGAGAACCTAAGAAACCCCAAAATTTGGTTTGTTTCTATTTAAGCCTCCTAGAAGATCTTAAATAACTCTCTAAACTTGTATATCTTCCTTCAATGTGGTGGGGACTCTATAGGACCTTGGGAACCTTTTTCTCTCTTTATTTTCAATGTGGGAGTCTTGGAAGATACCTTTTTTAGGCCATTCAGAGGGTTGGATGAATTTAACTTGTAAAAAAGAAACTTGATATAACTTGCTCTTCACTACTTTCCTTTTCTCTAATTCCTTCCAAAAAATAGTTAATTAGTCTTAATGAAGCATGTGACATGGCATGTAACTCATTAATGATAAATTAACCAATTATTGCCACTTATTTTTATTTTGGCTCTCAAATTGCCTTGATTCTCTCTTTTGGTCAATGGTGGAGATTTAAATAGAATATTCTTTTTTATAAATTCCAAGCTGTAAATGAAGATAACTCTTTGCTCGCACCTCAAAATCCAAAAATTATGAGGCATTTGAGATCGTCAGATTGTGAGGATTCATATGATATCCACTTCCACCATGAAATTCCCGACAGATGCTTTATGGAATCTTCAAGAGATCTTTTTGGAATCTTTTTAATGATCGGTCCATTTTAGCTCTATCCTTACTTCCCACCATAATTCGACCCAAGAAATCCATATTTATGGTTGTTTTCTTGAAATTCTTCCTCCTTCATCTAGATTAAGAAAAATACATAATTAAGTATCTTTCCATAACAAATTAACACAAACTAGCAAATATTAACCTATAAATATGGCATAAAATCATCAATATTTTAAGCTTAACAAATACCCCCAAACTTAAGATTTGCTAGTCCCTAGTAAAGAAAAAGAAACTTTTTAAAAGACATAAGATACTTTAATGGGTTGCCTCAAAGATTGTATAACATATGAATTTTCAAATGGTTTTAAAGTAATTATGTAACCCAATACCTTATCTTCCATCTAACATATATGATACTTCCAATGTGTGTGTGGAAATCAATTTATACAATCAGTATCATGCATTTAACCCCTAATCAACTTTTGATGGTTGTCTAATGAAGATGCCACAATAGCTGATGGTTGTCTAATTAATAAGTCATACTAAAACACTTGATTCTATTCAATGTTTTAGTTGCTCAAAAAGAACAAAGAGAATTCTTTCTCACAATTATGTTCTGAATAATATTATAAGCTGCTATTCTATTGAAAAATAAGCCCTTAAACAGGCTAAGGTTTACAAAACAAAAACCTTAAAACACATTAGGATAATAGGCCAAAGGTGTAGGAATCAAGATGTGGCCGAGTTTCCTTTCTTTCCTAATTTAAATAATTAATTCCTTTATTTTTAGGGTAGGAATTAATTAACTTACAACCAAAATAATAAAATTCTAACTTTTCTAAAGTAATTTGTCCAGCAAAATAAATAATTATAAACCAAAATAAATGACTAATTTCCTAAAACAAAAGTCAAATTTCAGATTAAGAAACTAGTTGATTAGTTTTACAACTAAACTGTCTTTGTCCAATCGCCAGCCAGTTTAAGCTCCAGTATGCCATGTAGGATTCCAAATAGGATTAATATTGGTTACCCTACATTGCCCTTGATTGGAATAAGGAAAACTTGCTTGAACAACAAGAAAGATCAAAGTCAGTGCCAAAATAGAGATTTTTGGCCAAAAGGAAAGCTTATGTGCAAATGTGATGAATGACCAGCCTTGCTTCTTCCTTGACATGATTTTATAGCCGCTTAGAGTGATCAATTATGCTCAAAAGTCAAAAAATTTGTTCCTTACTGCCCAGAGCCCATAGATACACTAAAACAGCTTCATGGGTCTATTTCCACCTTCATAACTTGGATGCATAAAACAGACATTGAATCTTCGGGTATTTCATGTCCTATTGAGAATTAATAACACTTTGTTTGAAGCTAACCAAGTTGTCCTTAAATCTCTTAGCTCGTGCCTGTGTTATTGGCCCCGTCTTATATTGCACAGGATCAGCACCTTAGCGAGTAGTTGATTGTACAGGTACAGGTAGACTCTCATCATTCCCCTCCTCCTAAAAAAGATTTGTTCCCAAATCAATATCATCGCCTGTAGCAAATGGAGATAAATCAACAAAATTAAAGGTAGCAGTCACATTATACTTACCTGGTAAGTCAAGCTTTTAGGTGTTTTCATTAACCCTCTCCAAAACTTGATAAGGTTCATCCCCTTGAGGCATAAGCTGTGGCTTTTGTTGCTTCGGAAACCTCTTCTTCCTTAGGTGCAACCAAACCTAAGCTTGGGTTCAAATACAACCTTTATTTGGCCTTGATTAGCATTCTTAGCATATTGCTCCATCATCCTCTCAATGTTTGCTTTTGTCTTCTCATGAATCTGCTTAACATATTCAGCTTTTTGTTTTCCCTCTAGATTAGCATGTTCACTTAAAGGTAAATGTGTTAAATCTAATACAGTCAAAGGATTAAAACCATAAATAATTTCAAATTGAGAATATTTAGTAGCTGAATGCATAGATCTATTATAAGGAAATTCTACATGTGACAAACATTCCTCCCATGTTCTTAAATTCTTACTAATTAATGGTTTCAACAACACAGGCAAAGTTCTATTTACTACTTTAGTTTGTCCATCAATTTGTAGATGACAAGTAGTTGAAAATAAAAGTTTAGTCCTTAAATTAGACCACAAAGTTTTGCAAAAGTAACTTAAAAACTTAGCATCCCTATCCAAAACAATAATTCTAAGCATTCCATGTAGTCTTACTATTTCCTTAAAGAATAAATTAGCTACATTGGATGCAGCATCAGTTTTATTACATGCGATGAAATGCAATAACTAGGGCAAGAACAAAAAGGTTTAAAGAAGCACTAAATAATTTAATCCAAGAGGTATTCACATCCTAAGGAAGCAAGTTTATTACTGAAGATAAACCAAAATTGGTCCATAAGATTGGAACGGAGGATGCCAACATGAAAAAAAGTTTAATGCATGGAATCCAATAATATGGTGATGTGGCACGATTCGATGACATGGATGGTGACGTGGCATCATATGGTGACATGGCACTTTTGCCACGTAGAGGTTGATATGCGCCTCCATGGCATTGGCTAAATTTTATAATTAGGAAATATTAGTTTTTATTTTATGTCTTGATTGGATTTTAGCATGTTGCCTATTTTATTTTTCCAATTTAGTTTTATTAGGTTTTTAAATTACTTTCCTATTTTTATTGGAAAACTGAGAGATAAATTAGGTTTCCTAAACCTAATTTCGTCCATAATTATTCCATAATTATTTTTAACAAATTTAGGAAAGCTTTGTAAGTTATTTTGCCTATTTAACGGCACACAAGTCATGAATAAAATTCAGATTACAATTTTGATTTAAAATGAGAGTGATTCTCCTGGTTCTTTAAGAATTATATTGAACTTTTTCAAGCTTTGCTTACGGAGTTCAAATTTGACTTATCAATAGGTTATTCCGCATCCTATTGTGGCGTCTTAACCATACAAAGATTCTTACCTCAAATATAGGTAACGAGTCGAGGTTTTCCCTTGATAACTTGTAATTAGATGGTCTAAATCAATCTTTGTTATGGGTTTAGGAATAGGTCGTCCTAGGTACGTATCATCCTTTGAGCTTGAAATCTTTCCTTTCTCAAATGGAACTAAACCCAATCTCTAGACTCAAAAACAACTTGTTGGGACCCTTTGTTTGCTTGCTTCATGTATTGTTCAGTTCTCCTCTCATAGTTAGCTCGAGCCTTCTCATGTAGGTGCCTAACAAAATCAACCTTCTTTTTCCCATCTAAATTATCACGCTCATTCAATGGTGAAGGTGTTAAATCCAATGGAAATAGAGGATTGAAAGCATATACAATTTCAAAAGAGAAAAATTTAGTGGCTGAATGTACAGATCTATTGTTAGCAAATATAACATGAGGTAAACATTCTTTCCTAGTTTTCATATTCTTACTTATCAAAGCATGCAACAAAGTAGATAAAGTTCTATTTACTACCTCTGTTTGTCCATCAATTTGTGGATGACAAGTAGTACGAAACAACAATTTAGTTCCTAACTTAGCTCATACTCTTTTACAAAAGTAACTCAAGAATTTTGCATCTCTATCAGACACTATTGGTCTAGGCATTCCGTGCAACTTAACAATTTCTTTAAAGAACAAATCAGTATTATGAGATGCATCATCGATTTTATGACATGCAATAAAATGTGTCATTTTAAAGAACCTATCCACAACCACAAAAATTGAATCCCTACCTTTCCTTGTTCTAGGTGATTATAAAATAAAATTCATAGAAATATCTACCCAAGGATGAATCAAAAATTCCTTCGACATCAAGTAATGTTGCCATGTCTCCAAAGTTCACACCAAAGCATACATCTCTTTGTCATAGGTTGGATAGTTTAATGTGGCTCAATTTAACCTTACCTAATCCTTTCTCAAGTATAGGCATCTTATTGATGGCCCTACAATCTACACACATGCGTCATGATTCATCTTTCTTAGGCACTAATAAAATAGGGACAACACATGGACTCATGCTTTTTACGAATATTATCTTTTTTAAGCAATTCACTTACCTGACTTTGTAGTTCCTTTGTCTCATCCCGATTACTTCTATATGCATGCCTATTAGGAATTGCAGTTCCAAGAATAAAATCAATTTGATGTTCAATCCCTTGAATAGGTGGTAAACCGATAGGAATTCCCTCCCGAAAGATATCTTCAAATTTCTGCAAAAGAGAAGAAATAGAACTTGGCAATTCAAGCTTTTCAAACTTAGCTTGAGGATTTAAATAAGCATCTTTATAAATCATAACCAACATAAGCTTCTTACTAAAAAAATTCTTTGTTAATATCACCTAAACTAAGATCAAAATTTTTCTTTTTCTTCTCTTTCTTTTCTTTTTCTTTACCTTTCTCGGGCACCTCCCTCTAACCCTCACTTTAAGCTTTCTCACCTTTTTTCTCTCTCTCAGGTTCATCTCTCCTTTTTCCCTCAAATTCAGTTTTAGAAGACTTACCTTGATTAAGTGTGTCCGCCTTACCTCCCTTCTCAATTGGTGAAGCTATGGGTGCCAAACTTACCCTCTCTTTTAGCCGTTCGGCCTCCCTCCTTTGTTGCATTTGTAGTTGGTCTCTAAACACCTCTTTTGAAGTCAACAGTCAAGCTTAATCTTCCTTCCCTTAAATTTAAAAATAATAGCATTTTCTCTGAAAGGATTAGGTAAGGTTAGATGTACTCGGCTTGTTTGAATAAGTTGCTGGAAAATTTTCTAGTTTTGGCCGGTTTATGTTTCTCGTATTTTCAAAATGAAAACTATGGTATTTTATCCAAAAGTCACTACCATACATTCATTGAGATGTAATACATCTTATAGCATACAAAATAGGTGTGAAAGCATACCATGGCCGGTTTTAGCACCAATACAATACAAGTCCTTCATGCTTCTTAATTTGTTGACAAGTGATGCTGCCTCATTAGGTGCTTCATGTTGAAGTAGTCCTCATGTATGATGACATATGTCCTTTCATGCATGGGATGAGAGAAAGATTGAATGGTTAAGCTTCATGTCACCAATTAGCTTCCATGTCACCATCCTTGTCACCAAGGTGCTGTCCATATCATCAAGGTGCTTCATTTTCTTAAACTTCGTAAAACCCTAATTTGGCTAGTACATAATAATTTATATATTTTGGAGTCTTTGTACACCAACTTATCAAGCCTAAATTACATAAAATGGCTTTCATCAACTACAAAAAAAAAAAAAAAAAAAAAAAAAAAAAAACATGAAAGTGACCCTCGGCCAAGGCACCTTGCTTGGTCTCAGGTTTGGTGTATTCATGGCTAGCAATGTCATGATTCTCTAACACTCCTCCTTGGCAATACTAGGCATGATATGTAGAAGACTCCTAAGCATTTGAAGTCTTCCTTTTGGCAATGGTTTTTTGAGAATGTTGGCCAGCTGGTCCTGTGTTGAACAATGCATCAAATTGATTTCTTTGTTTCTTTCAGCTTCTCGGATGTTATGGTACTTCATAGGAGTGTGCTTGGTTGTTCTGTGTTACACTGGATTTTTGGTGATGGCTATGGTTGAAGTATTGTCAGCATAAATGGTGGTTGCATTTGTTTGCTCACAACCTAAGTCATTAAGCAATTTCCTTAGCCAAATTACTTGGTTTGATGCTCCTGCCACCGAGATGTATTCAGCTTCTATTGTTGATTGTGCCATGGTTCCTTGCTTGTGTGAACTCCATCAAAATGGACCAAAATCAAACATAAACAAGTATCCAGAGGTGCTCTTCATGTCTTCTAAGCTACCTGCCCAATCATTATCACAATAGCCAACTAATTCACACATGTTTCCATGCTTGTATAGGATTCCAAAGTTGGCCGTGCCCCTTACATACCTTAGGACTCTTTTTGCAGCTTGTTAATGGTTTTGTGATGGTGCACTCATGAATCTTACCTTGGATTCGATCCACCTCGTGATGTTTCAATCTTGTCCATCCTTTATTAGAGTTGATCAAAGCGAGCATTTATCCATTGAAATTTTTCGAAGACCACCAACATGCCGGTAGGTTCACCTCCAAATCTTGTTGCTCTTGATTCGCCTTTGTATCTCACGGATTCCTCTTCAAGATTTCTTAATGAACCATCTCCTCTTCTCATTTTAAGATCTGTCATGTCAATAACAATAATGTAAAAACCCTCACAAATTCACTCTCTTATGTGTATCACTCAAACTAGGTCTTGACACTCGTGTTTGCACATTAGTTTTGGCTTCTTATCTTTTTCCACTCAAAGATTTATCTCGAAGTTCTATTAAAACACACTCAAAATAGCAATTAGATCACAGATATACCTTAATTAAACTTATCAATAAAACAGCAACAAAAAGCAAGCAAATAACAATACAATTTTTGGAAGTAATAAGGAGTAGACCAGAATATTAAGAAACAAAAAAATTCAAGCATAAAATTTAGAAAAGAGATTCAAACAACAAACAATAAAGAATTTGAACAAAATATGGAGCAGTTGTTGGTTGTGGTTATTGTAATTTAAGTCTTTCTCTCAAATCCTTTAATCAATTTTAATCCAAATAATTTTAGAACTCAAAATTCAAATCTTCAGCAGACATATAGAATGAATAACAGCAACTCCAAATAATCACTATTAAAATCCCACACCAATCAATCTTAATCTTTCAATTTACTCAAAATTCGCCTTTAATAATTTTTTATTTTAATTTTTGACTTTTTCTGCTTCTTTTTTTTTTTAACACTAACACAATATTTTCACACAATCTCCAGTAGCACAATTCACTCCAAAAATGCAAACTTCAAGCCAAAAAAATTCAACAAACTCGATCCAAAATTTTCAAACAAAAGCGAATTGCAAAAATTGTAGGTTTATGCAAGTTGTTCTCAAAACTCCTCTTCCTCTTTTTTTCATGCAGAACATGAATAAGATAGAAACAACATTAACCTACTTTTAAAATTGTAAAACAACACAAAAATAAATAAAGCAAATAAGATAGATCAAACCTAAATAAAATTCGGACATGATACCAAATGATACTAACTTAGGTCGATTTGCTCTTAAAACAGTATTACATTAGCCTAGATCACAAGTAAGTTCAGGTTATAATGGTTACCTTAAACTCCTAATCAACTTGTGATTAGAAATCTTAATATATGATGAAGACGCAACAATAGGTGATGGTTGTCGTATTAATAAGTCAAACTACAAACACTTGATTTCTATTCAACATTGTAGCTGTTCAAACAGAATAAAAAGAATTTTTTCTCATAATTATTTTCTAAATAATATTCTAAGCTATTGCTCCATTGAAAAATAAACCCTTAAATAGGCTAAGGTTTACAAAACAAAAACCGAGGAAAACTGGCCAAAAGGTGTAAGAATCATGATGTGGCTGAATTTCCTTTCTTTCCTAATCTCAATTGGATTACTTAATTCATTTATTTTTAGAATAGGAATTAAGTAATTTACAACCAAAATAATAAAATTCTAACTTTCCTAAAGTAATTTTTCCAGCAAGTAAATAATTAAAACTAAAATAAATGACTAATTTTCTAAAACAAAAGTCAAATTTCAGATTAAGAAACTAGTTGAGTAGCTTTACATCTAAGTTATCTTTGTTTAATCACCATCTAGTTTAAGCTCCAAATCAACTCTAATATGTCATGTAGGATGCCAAATTGGATTAATAATGGTTCCCATATGTTGCCCTTGATTGGAATAAGAAAAACTTGCTTGAACAACAAGAAAGACCAAAGTCAGCTCCAAAATAGAGATTTTCAGCCAAAAGGAAAGCTTGTGCGCAAATGTGATGAATGACCAGCCTTAATTTTGCCTTGGCACAATTTTATGGCCCCTTAGAGTTCTCAATCAATTTCACAAGTCAACAAATTTATTCCTTGCTGCCCGGAACCCATAGATGCAGACTCAGGTCCATTTTCGCCTTCATAACTTGGATGCATAAAATGGGCTTTAGATCTTTAGGTATTGTCATGCTCTCTTGAGAACTAATAACACCTTGTGTGAAGCTAACCAGGTTGTCCTTAATTAAATGTCTTATTTTGTGCCCATATCATTGGCCCCATCTACAATTGCACAGGATCAGCGCCCCAGCAAGTAGTCGGTTGTACGGGTACATGCAGATTCTCATCAATTGGTAAGGTCTTCGTAACAAAATATGTCTAGCATGCATAGGTACAACATCACATAAAACCACATCCATATATTTATCAACACTAAACTTCACCTTCGCTTTTTTATTTACCTTCATCTTACCACTATTACTAAGCCATTGAAGTCTATATGGCTCGAGATGTTTAATTGTTATTAACCCTAATCCTCTCAACCACCACATTACTAATAACCTTAGCATAACTTCCACTATCAATAATCATACTACAAATGTTACTTTGAATAACACATCTAGTATGGAAGATGTTCTCTATTTGGACTTCATCCTCAACCTTGTACATGGTCAAAACTCTCCTTGCCACTAAGCTAACCTCGGCTCTTGAAACTTGTAAGGTCACGTCTTCATTTTGTTCCTTAACTTCAATTGCCTCCTCTACAAATTTGGTTCCACCCTTGGATCCCTCATTTTTTTTACTCCAATTCACCATTTACCTTTCAGCACCATAATTCTTTGGTTTGGGCATTGGTCAGCAACATATCCTCGGCTCTAGCACTTAAAACAAACAATATCTTGAGTTTTTGAGTGTTTATAATCAAACTTACCACTTGGTTTTGGGGCTAGTGTGTGTTCAGCCAAATTATCCTTTCTTAGCCGATTGGATCTCTCTTCACCTTGTTTCGGTTTCAACCTTGATTCAAACACGAGATTGCTTCTCCAACAACTTGAACTTGATCTCCTGCTATTTAAAACCCCTTCAAACCGTGAGCTAGTACCCTTCCTCTTAAATTGATTCTTAATTTTGATGGCCACATGTAGCATCCTCTTCCAACTCCACATATTGTTCTAATTCCATTTGGTTAGCTATCTCTCAATTTAAACCTCCCAAAAACCGTGCCATGATTGCCTCGATTATCATTCATGCTTAATCTCATCATGAGCATCTCCATCTTCTTGTAGTAGTCCCCTTAATCTCTTCCTCCGTGCTCCCTCATTTGTCTCCATGTGATAATTAGTTCATCACTGACTCTCCTTAGGGTACCTTGCTCATTATTCAACCATTATCGTGCATACTGACCAAATTCCAATTTCTCCCTAAAACATCCATGTTCTCCTCGATCTTGACCACAACCTCCATGTAAGTTAATCCTTGGGTTCGGTCCACCTTATGAATTCTCAAATCTGTCAATTCCTTGATCAAGTTGATCAAAGCAAGCGTTCATCCTTTAAAATTGTTCCAAAACTGACAACATGTCAATAGGCTCTCCTCCACTTCCTGATGCTCTAATACCCCTTTAAATCCCACAGATTCATATTCAAGATTTCTTAATGAGTCTTGATACGAAATGATGAGGACATGACCAGGAGCACCCAAAGATGGAGTCTAAAGCCACTTCAAATCTCTACGAGACCAATAACCAGGGCAAGAGCAAAGAGATTTAAAGAAGCACTAAATGGTTTAATCCAAGAGGTGTTCACAACCCAAGGAAGCAAGTTTATTACTGAAGATGAACCAAAATTGGTCCATATGATTTGGACGGAGGATGCCAACATGAAAGAAAGCCTAACACATGGAATCCAACAATATGGTGATATGTCACAATTTGATGACATGGATGGTCCATGTGGCATCATATGGTGGCATGGCACTTTTGCCATGTGGAGGATGATATGCGTCTACATGGCGTTGGCTAAATTTTATAATTCGGAAAATATTAATTTTTATTTATGTTTTGATTAGATTTTGGCATGTTGCCTATTTACTTTCCTAATTTAGTTTTTATTAGGTTTTTAAATTACTTTCTTAATTTTATTAGAGTTGAATTGGTCAAAGAATTAAAGGCCATTCAAATTAGGAAACCAGGAGCTAAATTAGGTTTCCTAAGCCTAACCAAATTAGGTTTACTAAACCTAATCACATTAGGTTTCCTAAACCTAATTTTCATCCATTATTATTCCACCTTTACTTTTAGCAAATTTGGGAAAGCTTTGTAATTTATTTTGCCTATTTAAAGGCACATAAGTCATAAATAAAAAGGAGATTATAATTTTGATTCAAAGTGAGAGTAATCCTCTTGGTTCTCTAAGAACTATATCGAATTTTTTCAAGCTTTGCTTGTGGTGTTCAAATTCGACTTATCAATAGGTTATTCCGCACCCTATTGTTCCGTCTTCACAATACCAAGGTTCTTACCTCAAATATAGGTAATGGGTCGAGGTCTTCCATTGATAGCTTGTCATTAGATGGTCCTAATTCTATCTTTGTTAAGGGTTTAGAGGCAGGTCACCCTAGGTTCGTATCACGAAACTAGGTCGATTTGCTCCTAAACCCATGTTATATTAGCCCGGATCACAATTAACTTCAGGTTCTAATGGTCAACTTAACCCCTAATCAACTTGTGATTAGAAACATTAGTATATAATGAAGGCACCAGAATAGATGACGGATTTCTTATTGTAAAGTTAAACTAAAAGGCTTGATTTCTATTAGGTGTTTTAGGTGTTCAAAGAGAACAAAGAAAAATCTTTCTCGTAAATAAATTTCTGAATAATATCTAAGCTTTTTTCTCATTGAAAAATAAGCCTTTAAATAGGCTTTGAATGAACAAAATGAAATCCTAAAAGACTTGGTAAAACCGGCCAAGTGTTTGTGAAACCAAGGTATGACCGAATTTTTACCTCCTTTCCTAATGTAATTTAGATTAATTAATTCCTTAACTTTGAAATAGAAATTAATTAATTTACAAGAAAATAATAAAGTATCAACTTTTTAAAGTTAATTTGTCCAGTAAATAATTAAATTGAAACCAAATAAAAGACTATTTCCTAAAACAAATTTCAAATGTTCAAATTAGGAAATTTCACCAGCTAGTTTAAGCTCCAAAATAGTTCCAATATGACATGTAGGATGCCAAATAGGATTAATATTGATTCCCATACGTTGCCCCTTGATTTGAATAAGCAAACTTGCTTGATCAATAAAGGAAGTCAAAGTCAGCGCCGAAACATGCATTTCGGCCAACTGAAGTCATGTGCGCCAACATGATTAATGAGCAGCTTGGCTTTTGCCTTGGCATGATTTCATGGTCCCTTGGAGTGCTCAATCACATTTATAAGTTAACAAATTCATTCATTGCTATCCAAAATCCATAAAAGCACCAAAACATCTTGTTAGGTCCCTTTCGGCCTTCATAACTTTGATGCATAAGACGCCTTTGGATCTTTATGTATTGTCGTGCCCTCTTGAGATTTAATCACACCTTTTATGAAGTTAACTAGGTAGTCCTTAAATCTATTGACTTGTGCCCTTGTGATTGGCTCCGTTTTAATTTGTACAGGATTCACACCCCAGCGGGTAGTCGGTTGTATGGGTACGGGTGAATTTTCATCATTCCGCTCCTCTTGAAAATGATTTGCCCTTAAATCAAAGTCATCACCTACAGTAAATGGAGATAAGTTAGTAACATTAAAGGTAACACTCACATTATACTCGCTTGGGAAGTTAAGTTTGTAGGCATTTTCATTAACCTTCTCCAAAACTTGAAAAAGTCCATCCCCTCATGGCATAAGCTTTGACTTTCATTTTTCTGAAAATCTCTCCTTTCTTAGTTGCAACCAAACCCAATTTCCTAGGTTAAACACTATCACAACAAATCCTTGAAATACAAGCTCATTTTGACAAAAATCACACTTTTTAATGTTAGTATACAATCTTTCCTTCCTAAGTACTCCTAAAACTAACATAAGATGAACATGATCGTCTAAATCCCTATTACATACAAGAATATCATCAAAGTAAACAACCACAAATTTTCCCATGAATGGGCACATAACATGGTTCGTTGATTAACTAGTAATTTTGTTAACCACACTTAATCACAAAATTAATCAAAAGTAGTTTCCACTCACAATTGATAATATTCACATAACCTAATTTATTCCTTCCGGCCTATAAATTAAATCATGCAAATTCATCAAGCATAGATTAAGCAAATAATATGGCATGAGACATAACTATTTTCCAATCAATTATGCATTCATGTAAATCATTGGAGATCCATAATATTATCCTTTTCCAAGCTCAAATATTATTAAAATCATTCATTCCTTCCGGCCTATGAGAGCATTAAGTATACCAATGATTTATTAACAAAACATATTACTAATTAAATAAAACTCAACATATATTAAAATAATTAAACCTTCATAGTTAGGGCTACATCATAGCCCTAGCTATGAAAATTAGTTCATGGTAAAAATAATTTCAACATCCATAATTATTAAAAATAATAAGATTCACAATTAAAGAGAAAGGAAAAGAGAATAAAAACTATTGAAGAAATTCTCCTCCAAGAGCTCTCAAAGTCGTAGCCTTCTTCTCCAAGCAAGCCCACGTCTCTCTGCCTCCTCCAAGCTCTCCAATAATTGATCTTCTAAAACTCTAAAACTTTAAAACCCTAGAACCCTTAAGAGAATATTAGAAACTCCCAAAATTTGGTTTGTTTCTATTTAAGCCTCCTAAAAGCTCTTAAATAACTCTTTAAACTTGTATATCTTCCTTCAACGTGGTGGGGGCTATATATATAGGGCCTTGGGAATCTTTTTCTCTCTTTATTTTCAATGTGGGAGTCTTGGAAGATACCTTTTTTAGGCCATGAAAAAGGTTGGACGAATTTCATGTGTAAAAAGGAAACTGTATATTACTTGCTCTCTACTACTTTCCTTTTATCTAATTCCTCTTAAAAAAATAGTTAATTAGTCTAATTTACCCTTAATGAAGCATGTGACATGACATGTGCCTCATTAATGATAAATTAACCAATTATTGCCACTTGTTTTTATCTTGGCCCTCAAATTGCCTTGATTCCCTCTTTTCATCAATGGTGGAGATTTAACTAGAATATTTCTTTTTATAAATTCCAAACTTTAAATGATGATAACTCTTTGCTCGCATCTCGAAATCCAAAAATAATGAGACATTTGAAATCCTCAAATTGTGATGATTCATATGACATCCACTTCCACCATGAAATTCTCGATAGAATCTTTATGAAATCTTCAAGGTATCTTTTTGGAATCTTTTTAATGCTTAGTCCGTTCGAGCTCCAATCTTGCTTCCCACCATAATTCGACCCAAGGAATCTATTTTTATGGTTGTTTTCTTAAAATTCTTCCTCTTTTACCTAGATTAAGAAAAATACATAATTAAGTATCTTTTCATAACAAATTAGCACAAACTAACAAATATTAAGCTATAAATATGGCATAAAATCATCAATATTTTAGACCTAACAAATACCCCCAAACTTAAGATTTGCTAGTCCCTAGCAAAGAAAAAGAATAAGAAAATGAAATGTTATTTAAAGAACATAAGATACTTTAATGAGGTGCCTCAAAGATTGTAAACATATGACTTTTCAAATGGTTTCAAAGTAATTATGTAACTCAATACCTTATATTCTATCCAACATATATGATACTTCCAATGTGTGTGTGTGGAAATCAATTTATACACTTAATTATCATATGCTTGAATAAATTTACAAGAATTAGAGATTGATAATAACGTATGAACTACCATATGCTTGACTTAATTATCACTCTCCACTAATATAGGTTAATGCACCACCTTAAATCATTAGGACTTCATGGTTTCTATTGTTAAGGCTAATGGATAAGGCTAAAGAAAGAAAAGGATAGGTTATAATAAATCAAAGAAAGAAAGCTAAAATTAAATATCAATGAATAAATTACTTGTAAAATTTGTTTCTTTATTAGAACTTCTTTTCTTATTTTAACTTCAATTTCAATATTCGTTTTCTCCTTTTTATTGTGCATACATTCTTCAAATCACACATATTCTTTCTTTATTTCTCTTTTTTTTTTTCTTTCTTTCTTTCTTTTCCACTAAACCCCCAAACTTATTTTTCTTCTTATTGCTCATTCAAACCTCTAATTTACACAAAAATGCATACTAGAGCCAAATTCACCAAATACTTGACCTCCAAACTTTATTTTTTTTCTTTCCTTTTTTTCCTTTTTTTTCTTTTTCAACACTCAAACAAGCTCACAAGCATATATTCATATCAATTCAATTAAAGCTCTCTTTGTAGTATGTTCAAGGTAGGAAAAAGAAATTTAAGGCTAAAAAAGGGTAAGTAAATGTGCTTTAATGAAGAAAAGGCTCTAATACATCTTTATGCATCCTAAAGGCTCAAATAAGGTACTAGTGGAAGATAATGTATTAGGTTGGCTTGAAAGGCTCAAACTTAAACAAAGATGGCCTAAATCATATTCTTAGTAATGCATCCACCTAGGATTTCGCCTCAAGCAATAATCAAGCAAGTTCTAGAGTTCAATTAATAATAAAGTACTCTAATTCATGCAAACCTTCTTCAAAACACAATCTAAATTATGCATTATTGATTATGTGCTCAAAATTTATTGAAAGTAACAATATGCGAATATAACTTCAAGCATTTAAGCATACACAAAAACAAATCCACCATCTAAAAACCAATTTATTTTCAATCATAGTCTTATCATTGGCTCATTAAAGTACTTAAGAAAACACCAAAAAAACAATTTTTTTTTTTTTTTTATAATAGTGAAGGAAAATAAAAACTAAAATTAACATTTTTGAAAACTTATAAAAACACTTAAATGGACAAGATTTAAAAGATGCAAAGCATGCTTTTCACCCCCAAACTTAAAATGAACAATGTCCTCATTGTGAAAAACATAAAATAAAGAAAAAGTAAATAAAAGGTAAAGAATACTCCCCTTTGAAGACATGGAATGTTCCTCGTAATGTGAAAAAAATTTGATGTACTCCAATGCATATTCAAGGTGGTTATACTCCAAAAACCTAACTTTAGACTTGAAATTCTCAACATTCGTCTTTTGCTCTTTTACACCTAAACATCTTAAAACCTTGCAAAAACTCAAACAAAACACATCAAAACAACCTAAAAACAAGAAAACCACTAAAAACAACTAAATTAAATAGATAAATATAAGGTAAAGAAAGAAATTTGGGTTGCCTCCCAAGAGCGCTTGTTTAAAGTCATTAGCTTGACTTCATCCTTTTGATGTTCAACCTGGATTAAATATATAAATGATGTCATCCTCATAATATTGTCCAAGCTTATGATATGGAAATTGTGCATGATGATAATCTTGTGGCCTTAGCAACCTTTTAACTCCTTGTCCTATATAAGTCTCAATTTGAATTAAAAGCATGAATTGAACTTTCTTTTTGGTAGATTGGATTCTTTTAGGTCCAAAAATGCTTTGTTTGTCTCCTTTTGGGATGCATTCAACCTCAATTGCATTTTTGGAGCATGGATATACATCTTGGGCTCTTGAAAATTCAATATTTGGCTTGAAAATTTGAGATTTAGTCTCTGTTGGTAAACAATCTTCTTGAAGTGCGGCCATAGCTTTATACTCATCGGATTTGGCCAACTTTTGGCTTGATTGATTCCTTGACTTATCCTCTTCATGATCCTTAAGCCCTTTTTGCAATGAATTTGAAGGAAAATTAGAAAATTCCCATGAACTAGTGATAGTGCGTTGGGAAACTTCTTGTGGTGGGCAATCTTGGTCATGTGTGTGTACCTCATTAAAATTATCCAAAATTGAAGATTCTTGCTGCATTTCACTCCTTATAGACACCTCTACATATTCCTCAAATTTGTCATCATTATGTGGCTCTTGAAAGGATTCAAATTCATCAACTTGCTTATTACACATAATCTCCATGTTAGTTTCCAAGTCTTCTTGAGATCCTTGTGAAAAAGTTGTCATTGGTTGCTCTAATTGAACTTGAAAGTTTGTACTTGGAGAATATTGATTTTGCAACTTGCCAATCGCATCATAACATTTAGAAAACGTTTCCCTATGCCTTTCCATACACTCGATCAAAGATGTGCTCACTTGATAACTTGAAAGATCTGAATTGTCATACCTTGAATAACTTTGTCGATCACTCCATCCAGAATTATATGTGTTGGGAAAGTCTTCGAATGGCTCCTCCGGAGCAAAAGGATTTCCCACTTGACAATGTTCACTTAAATGATTGCCTCCACACCATTGACATGTTATAGCTTGAATCCCAAAATTTGCAACTTGATTATATTGTCTTCTTGATAAGTCTTCAATTGAGTCTTCTGAAGCAAAAGAATTTCCCACTTGACAATTTTCACTTGAGTGATTTACTCCACACCATTCACAAGGTACAGCTTGAACTCTAAAATTTGCAACGAGTTTAGACATGATTGCAAGATTCTTTTGTAACTCGACAAAATTTTCACTTGGAGAACTAGTTGGCTCCTCATAATCCCAATAAGGTTGATGACCATAAGCTTGATATTCCATGATTTTTCTAAAAAGAAAACACTAACAAAACAAAGGTTCAAATTAATTCCAAGTTTATAAAAGCAAACAATTAAAATTAAACCCTAATATACAAACTAAAATTGAAAATAACAAAGATAAACAAACGTTGAAAATAAGAAAAACCCCTAAGTATGCATAACTTTTAACCTAGACACCAATAAATTAAAAATACAATTTTGGTTCCAAGTACCACAAAGTAAGTATTAAAAATTCAAAGCAAGTTGGCCAAACAAGCAAAGAATTAAAACCCTAGCATGCAACAATAAAACCAAAATTAAGAAATAAATATAAAAATTTAAAATAAGAAAACAATGTTCAAAGTACTACTAAACCCAATCCGAATTAATATTAATGCCTTAATCCCCGGCAACGGCGCCAAAAACTTGATGTGTAAAATCAACTCGCAAGTGCACGAATCGTTTTCAAGTAATAAAGTGGAAAAATAGGGTTGTCGTACCCAAGGGATTAAGTATTAAGTATCAAAGATAATTAGGTTTTGGTAATATTTGAACTAAAATTTAAGATGGCAATTGAAAACTAAATAAACTAAATTAAACAAAAGCAATCAATTAAAATTAGATCAATTTCAAGCAAGAGAGAGAATTGAATAATTATGAATACTAGGGCATTTGATTTCACCACTAACTATTCCAATTTAATTACTTAAATATGTGAATTTAATTAACTAGTAATTTTGTTAACCACACTTAATCACAAAATTAATCAAAAGTAGTTTCCACTCACAATTGATAATATTCACATAACCTAATTTATTCCTTCCGGCCTATAAATTAAATCATGCAAATTCATCAAGCATAGATTAAGCAAATAATATGGCATGAGACATAACTATTTTCCAATCAATTATGCATTCATGTAAATCATTGGAGATCCATAATATTATCCTTTTCCAAGCTCAAATATTATTAAAATCATTCATTCCTTCCGGCCTATGAGAGCATTAAGTATACCAATGATTTATTAACAAAACATATTACTAATTAAATAAAACTCAACATATATTAAAATAATTAAACCTTCATAGTTAGGGCTACATCATAGCCCTAGCTATGAAAATTAGTTCATGGTAAAAATAATTTCAACATCCATAATTATTAAAAATAATAAGATTCACAATTAAAGAGAAAGGAAAAGAGAATAAAAACTATTGAAGAAATTCTCCTCCAAGAGCTCTCAAAGTCGTAGCCTTCTTCTCCAAGCAAGCCCACGTCTCTCTGCCTCCTCCAAGCTCTCCAATAATTGATCTTCTAAAACTCTAAAACTTTAAAACCCTAGAACCCTTAAGAGAATATTAGAAACTCCCAAAATTTGGTTTGTTTCTATTTAAGCCTCCTAAAAGCTCTTAAATAACTGTTTAAACTTGTATATCTTCCTTCAACGTGGTGGGGGCTATATATATAGGGCCTTGGGAATCTTTTTCTCTCTTTATTTTCAATGTGGGAGTCTTGGAAGATACCTTTTTTAGGCCATGAAAAAGGTTGGACGAATTTCATGTGTAAAAAGGAAACTGTATATTACTTGCTCTCTACTACTTTCCTTTTATCTAATTCCTCTTAAAAAAATAGTTAATTAGTCTAATTTACCCTTAATGAAGCATGTGACATGACATGTGCCTCATTAATGATAAATTAACCAATTATTGCCACTTGTTTTTATCTTGGCCCTCAAATTGCCTTGATTCCCTCTTTTCATCAATGGTGGAGATTTAACTAGAATATTTCTTTTTATAAATTCCAAACTTTAAATGATGATAACTCTTTGCTCGCATCTCGAAATCCAAAAATAACGAGACATTTGAAATCCTCAAATTGTGATGATTCATATGACATCCACTTCCACCATGAAATTCTCGATAGAATCTTTATGAAATCTTCAAGGTATCTTTTTGGAATCTTTTTAATGCTTAGTCCGTTCGAGCTCCAATCTTGCTTCCCACCATAATTCGACCCAAGGAATCTATTTTTATGGTTGTTTTCTTAAAATTCTTCCTCTTTTACCTAGATTAAGAAAAATACATAATTAAGTATCTTTTCATAACAAATTAGCACAAACTAACAAATATTAAGCTATAAATATGGCATAAAATCATCAATATTTTAGACCTAACAAATACCCCCAAACTTAAGATTTGCTAGTCCCTAGCAAAGAAAAAGAATAAGAAAATGAAATGTTATTTAAAGAACATAAGATACTTTAATGAGGTGCCTCAAAGATTGTAAACATATGACTTTTCAAATGGTTTCAAAGTAATTATGTAACTCAATACCTTATATTCTATCCAACATATATGATACTTCCAATGTGTGTGTGTGGAAATCAATTTATACACTTAATTATCATATGCTTGAATAAATTTACAAGAATTAGAGATTGATAATATTTTATGGATTCAATACATATGTATAAGAGGAAATGGAATCAAGTCAAAGAAGCTTCAAAGTCGTCCAAAAAGGGGTTGTACAGACAGTTAGTAAATTTGGCCTGTTTTCGCTGTATTTTGTGTTGGCTTTACTGTATTGTACTGAGTTGGCCTTTTCTCTTTCCTCCAAGCAAGGGTAACGTGTGGGACTCCATAAGAAGCTTATTTGGCATCCTAAAAAGCATATAGAAGCTGGTTTGGAGCTTAAAGAGGTTAAAGATTGGTCAAAGTCAACTTAGTCAAAAACTAGTATTTTAGTTTCCTAATTTGATTCTACTTTTTGTTTTAGGAAATTACTATTACTTTTTGGTTTTTATTTATATATTTTCTGGACAAATAATTTTAGGAAAGTTATTATTTTATTATTTTCATTGTAAATTAATTAATTCCTA
Source organism: Ziziphus jujuba (assembly GCF_031755915.1). Classification (NCBI taxonomy): domain Eukaryota; kingdom Viridiplantae; phylum Streptophyta; class Magnoliopsida; order Rosales; family Rhamnaceae; genus Ziziphus; species Ziziphus jujuba. The sequence continues at coordinate 20,899,975 of NC_083384.1, forward strand.
ATTCAAAATAAAGGAATTAATTAATCCAAATTAGATTAGGAAATGAGTGAGAATTTCGGCCACCATAGGAAACCACTTTGTATGGCCGATTTTCCCTTTGTTTTTAGGGTTTTATTTCATGACTTTGTAGCCTATTTAAAGGCTTATTTTTGAATAAGAATTAAAGTTGAATTTTATATAGAAAATTATTTGTGAGATTGAATTCTCTTTGTTCTTTTGAACACCTAAAACACCACTAGTAAATAAGTGTTTTAGTTTGACTTATCAATAGGCCTTCCATCACCTATTGTGGCGTCTCTATTATATACCAAGGTTTCTAATCACAAGTTGGTTAGAGGTCAAGGTGACCATTAGAACTTGAACATAATTAGATCCGGGCTGATACAATACGGATTTAGGAGTAGGTCGTCCTAGGTTCGTATCAAAACTTTTGCTGACAAAAATTTCTAATTTTGTCGGCAATGAGTTCCTTTGCCAAGGACATCTCAAAATTTGTTGGCAAAAGATTATTATTATTTCCAAATATATATATATATATATAATGGATTACTAAGTTTCCTTAATGATAAAAAATTAATTATACCTTAAGATCGAAACTATCGTATTTATGCTTGTTTTAATTTAATACATATTAAAAAGCAAGGTTGATATAATATTACTGATGATCATAACAATGCATATGTATACAGTTAGATAGAATAGTGATACCAACTATTAGGCTTTCATGATCAATGCATCTAATTTCTTTTCTTCTCATAATGTTAATAAATTTTATATACATGTCTCAAACAATAAAAAAATGAAAAAAATTAAATGTTATGGAATTTTTTTTCCATAGAAATTTATTTTTGAAAATAAAAAGTCATGTCTTTGCTAACCATATGACTAATTTTGTCCCCAAATGTTAAACCCTTGCCAACGAATCTTAATTTCATTGGTAAATGTTAACTTTTTGTTGAAAGTAGTTACTATTGTGAGTAATAGGTTTAACTTTTGCCCGGGGAATGTTAATTTCGTTGGTAAAAGTTAACCTTTTATCAACAATAATCACTCATTGTTGGTCAAAATTTATCCTTTACTATTGAAATTGAAATTTCGCCATTAAAGGTAAAACATTTGCCAATGAATTTCTTTTTTGTCCAAAAAGATAATCTTTACTAACAAAATACTTTTCATCACTAAAAAATATTCTTTGCCGACGTTTTTTTATTTTTATTTTGGTGGGTAAAAATTTCATTGGTAAAAGCTCATTTCCTTGTAATGTGAGAATGGTTTAAGGAAAGTTAGGTTCCTCCTCTTAAGGAGCATGTTAGTTTCAAGTTTTCTTTTTTGTTTTTCTCTTGATTATTTATTGTAGGTTATGCTCATGTCTTGTGACTTTTAATGTTCTTACTCAATTTGTGGGAGGAAAAGTTACTTTGTGTCATAATTATGTGTAAACTGGTTCAATTTAATTGTTTGATTTGGGATTTGAATTCAGCTTAGGAAGATTAAAACAAAACATAATTTACCCGTTTCAATTTAGAAATGACTATACATTTCTTTTCTTCTTATTTTCCCCGAAAGCTTACTTAACTTTTAGATTATGGAGTTTTTTAGTTTTGGATGATTGTCTAGAATAATGGATTTTTTATTTTATTAATTGTGGAATGGATTTTTTGGCTGGCTTATTGTTGTCAAAAAGTTTATTATGGGGTGCAAGAGTTGCAGTTATCAAACTAGTTTGCCAGTTTGAGATAAAAGCCTATAATTTTTTGCTAAGTTGAAACTCCCTACTATTTTTTCTAGAGTTCAAAAGTCAGTTTCTTGTTTATTCTTATTTCTGTTTATACATGAGCCTTTGAGCCTTGTTTATTCCCTTGCGGTGAACTTTGTAAAGATGGATTATATGAGAATAATATTGGAAGCTACATATAATTGAGCTCTCAATATAAATAAGGTTAAGCTTTTAGGATCAATGGTAATTCAATTTGGTATCAAATCTTCAAAAGATTCTAGGTTCAAAATTCAACAACTTCAACAAAGAAAAGAAAAGAACAAAATACATATAAGGACCCAGAAAAAAGCCTAAAAAAGGTGGTACTATGCATGAGGGAGAATGTTAGAGAAAAATATAAATGAAATGAAAGCCCATCTTCCATTATTAAACTTTTGGGATCAGTAGTAATTCAACTAATGAACATATGTTGATATAGCTGTTGTGTCATTAGATAAAGCTCATAAGCTATATGTATCTTTATAGGATACTGTAATTAGCCAAACTATTGTATCAGATGTATATGCCAACCTTACATGTGATTATCATTATCACATTAACTTGTATATAAGCACATGTTTCTTCTTAAATGAAACTTAATTGTTCACATTTTTATTTTAGATAAATCCAATGTGGTATCAAAGTAATAAAGCTCTAACAAGGTGTGTTCTTTTTTTTTCTTCTTGATCCCGATGGCCAGTTCATCTTCCTTCTCTTCTTTTTCTTCTTCTTCTTCTTCTGCTGTTGTAACCACCTCAACTCTGCCTTCACTTACTGATGTCGCTTACCCAAATACACTTACAGGTTTCAGTTAAAGTAGCACAACTATATCATATGGTAGTCATAGATTTTGCCAGCAATCATTGACTGCAATATGGAGTGCTTTGTCAATGGCAATCTCCCTCCTTCTCTACCTACCACAACAACAATTGTCACTGTTGATGGACAAATTGTCCAAAGCTTATGTCAAACCCAGTTTTTCATCAGTGGCATCACCTTGATCAAGCTCTAGTGGGGTGGACTCTGTCCTCCATCTCGCTTGAAATTTACACCCAAATTACGTAGGCATCAAGTTAGACTACGGCTCATTAACTGCAGTGTTTTGTTGAACATCTCTTCGACAATCAATCTAAAGCTAAAATTATGTAATTAAAAATTCATTTTCAAACAACCAAAAAAGAATCCCTATACATTAATGCTTATTTCTCAAAATTGAAAACAATTATTGAATCAGTAATCATGGCAAGTTATTCCATCTCCAATGGAGACTTTATAATGCAACTTCTTGCAGGATTACAACTAGAATGCGATGCTGTAATTGTCAACATCAATTTCAGTTCAGTCACCATGTATATTGGAGAAGTTCAATCTCTCCCCCTTAATCAAGAGGCTTGCATTTAGCAAGCTGCCTCTATTTACGTCTTCTCTGCCCATGTTGGTAACAAACAAACCAAGAAATCTGAACCTATCCATACAACCATTATTGGTCATGTTTTTTATTTGAACTATGGCTCTCCTTCAATCGCGGTTCTTAATCTAACAGGGGTAGAGGAAGAGGCCGTGGTAGTGGGTCTTTAAATATGAATTTTTTGTCACATTTTCAAAATTGCTGGAGACAATGATGATTATTGTTGCTACAGGTTTGATAACACGTATACTAGTCAAATAATGCTTATTATATATCTCCAGATGTTCCTGCCAATCCTAAGTGACTGCTAAATAGTAGTGCTACCAACTACATTCCTATTGATCCTTCAAACATCACAAAAAGATCAGAATATCTAGGCATAGATATACTTGTTGTTGGTAACGGCCAAGGTATGCTAATTAACCATACTGGTTCATCATTTATTGATACCCATTCCTAAAAAAAAAAAATTAAATTAAATAGTATGCTACATGTCTTAAATATCAAAAAATTTTATTAAGCATATCCATATTGACTAGTGATAATAATGTTATTGTGGAATTTACTAATCAGTTTGTTTTGGTGAAGGACAAGGATAGGAGGAAGATTCTTCTAAAAGGCCTGCTTAAGGATGGTCTCTATCAAATTCGTATGCCCAAGAAACTAAGTAATTTTCCTAGGACTTTTTTTTATCTTATTTTTAATAATATTTCTAGACAGTTTCATTGTTTTAATTCTCAATTTCCTTTGCATAAACTTTGGCATTATCGACTTGGATATCCAAGTCCTCTTATTATGAATAAAGTTGCCTTTCAGTGCAACAATTCCTTTTTTCTTAAAAATTCCTATGATTCCTTTTGTTCTATATGTCAATTAGGCAAAACCATACGCTTATTTGCTCCTTCATCTTACAATAATTGTACAGAACCCCTATGACTAATATTCTTTGATATGTGGGGATCAACCCCTTATTTGCTCCTTCATCTTACAATAATTGTACAGAACCCCTATGACTAATATTCTCTGATATGTGGGGACCAACCCCTTATTAAGTCCCCTAAAGGATACAAATACTCTCTATTATTTGTGGATGATTTTCCATGTCTTTCTTGGATTGATTCAATAAAGTTAAAATCAAAAGTCATAAACATTTTTCTTAAATTCAAAATCATGGTTGAGAATCAATGCAATAAAAAAATAAATTTTTTTTTTCAATCAGATTGGGGTGGTGAATTATGCCCTTTACAAACAATTTCCAATAAATTTGGAGTTACTTTTCAACATCCATGCCCACACACACACAACCAAAAATGGTCACATAGAGCCTAAACGTAGGCACATAACTGAGATTGCACTCACATTGTTTGCCCAAAGTTTAACGCCATTTACTCAATGGTGGAATGTGTGTTCCAAAACAACATTTTTAGTAAGTAGAGTTCCCATTAAAATTCTCAATTTCAAATCCCCATTGAAAATGTTTTTTTGAAAAAATTTTGAATTTTCATTTCTAAAAAGGTTATGGGTGTTTCCCTTTCTTACAAACTTATAGAAATAATAAATTTAGTTACTACTCCAAGCATTGTGTTTTTATATGGTACAATTTTTCACATAAAAGGGTATAAGTGCATGAGCTTAATTACTGGTAAACTTTATATTTCTTCTAATATGATTTTTAATGAATTTTGTTATCCTTTTTCAGAAAGGCGTGCTATTACCTTTACAATCTTTCTTGTAGGACAAGCAAAATATTGTGCCTATTCAATTGGAGCCATCCTTAGCATCCATGAAGGAATCAAACTCTACTGCACCTTCTAAACAAAAAGATAACTTTGACGGTATCCACTTTATCGGATTTATCACAAGTTCATCTCCAGCTGCAGAATTTCCCTCCACATTGTTATCAACATCATGTGAGAACAAAGGACCATCTCCAATAGGCTTTATGACTTGTGCCTTCTACATTCTAGATAACTTGTCCTCATAAACATCATTATCCACACCAAAGGCAATTGGAGCCATCCTTAGCATCCATGAAGGAATCAAACTCTACTGTACCTCCTAAACAAAAAGATAACTTTGATGGTATCCAATTTATTGGACCTATCACAAAGTTCATCTCCAGCTGTAGACTTTCTCTCCACATCGTTATCAAAATCATGTGAGAATGAAGGACCATCTCCAACAGGCTCTATGACTTATGCCTTCTATATTCTAGACAACTTGTCCTCACAAACATCATTATCCACACCAACCAGCTCATTCGGTTGCCAAGATCTTTTAATCGACAATCTCCTTCTCTGTCAGATTCTCAATCTATCAAGCCTACCCATCCTATGGTTACCCGTGCAAAGGTCAGCATTTTAAATCCTAAAATATACATTGTAAAAGTCTAACTTGGATCACTGTTAATTGAGTCTTCTTTTGTTCCTTCTGCTGTTCTTTGTCGTCAAAAGACCATGGATGATGAATTTGCTGCCTTACTTGCTAATAGAACCTAGTATCTTATGCCACCTCCTCCTAGTCAGTGATTGGTATGTAATAAGTGGATATTAAAACTTAAGAGAAATTTTGATGGATTTTCTTAAGACAAAAGGCAACACATGTGTCTAATTTTTTCCATCAGAAACTTAGATTACATTTTCAAGATACTTTCAATCTTGTCATAAAGCCATCAATAGTAAGATTTGTTCTCTCTATTGCTGTTTTAAGAAACTGGGATGTTCGTCAAATAGATGTAAATAGTGCCTTCTTAAATGGCATTCTTAAAGAAGATGTTTACATGAAGCAACTGGAAGGATTTATTAATCAATCACAACCCAATGTTTTATGTAAGCTCCACTGCTCTCTATATGGACTCCAACAAGCATCAAGGGCATGGTATGATAAACTCCATCGAACTTTAACATGGCATTTTTGGAACTCAAAAATGGATTCATCGTTGTTTTTTCTCCACTACTCTTATTGAGTGATTTAGGTTCTGGTCTATGTAGATGAGATATTAATAACAGGAAACAATACGCATCTAATTACTAGATTTCTTATGACGTTGAATAAAACTTTTTTGTTGAAGGATCTTGGCTTCCTAACTTATTTCTTGGGTATTGAAGTTCATAGTTCCAAGCTTGGTATGCATCTTTCTCAAACATAATATATCACAGAACTATTGAATCGAACCAAAATGGTGGATTGTAAACTGAGTCCGTCCCCAGCTAGTTTTGTCCACTCAACTTGGCTCCGACATTAGCAACTCATTGCCAGATGTGTTCACCTATTGCAACACCATAGATATGCTCCAGTGCTTTACTATTACAAGACTAGAAATATCATTTATTGTGAATAAATTCAATCAATACATTGATAAATCCATAAATGTGCATTGGATTGCTTGTAAATGTCTCTTACGCTACCTTTAAGGAACCAAAGCTCTTGGTACTTAATTAGTCCTTCAATGCACCTTTGTATTTTGGGGTTCATTGATTCAGATTGGGCATTGAATGTTGGTGATCTTAAGTCCATAGGTGGCTACTGCATTTATCTAGGTGATTCCTTAGTGTCTTGGTCTTCGAAGAAGAAAAATGTTGTTGCCCTATCCAGCATGGAGTCTGAGTATCATGCTCTTGCTAATGGTTCTGCTAAAAGATCATGGTTACAACAGCTGTTTCCTGAACTACAAGTACCTTCTTCTAGTGTACCTATTATTTGGTGCAATAATATAAGCACAACATCTGTTGCTGCCAACCCAATCCTTACCACATAACTAAATACATTGAGGTGGACATTCATTTTGTATATGAAAAAGTGCTTCAACAAAACTTTGAAGTTCAGTATGTTCCTACGAATGGCCAAATAACTGATATCCTCATAAAAATGCTTCCTATAACTCATTTTTAGCATCTTCTTGACAAGCTTGATGTTGTTAATCCCTCATTTTGCTTGAGTAGGGATGACAGAACACATGTAGATATAGTTGTTATGTCATTAGATAAAGCTCATATATTATTCATAAGCTACATGTATGCTATAATAACTGTAGTTAGCCAAACTGTTTTATCAGATGTATAAGCCAGGCTTAGACATGATTATCATTTTCACATGTTGCTTCTTAAATGAAACGCATTAGTTCATATTATTTATTTTATATAAATCCTATGCATTTGATATGTAGGACATGTTGCATATTATTTAATTTAATTTTTCTAGAATGGATATCAATAAAAGATGAACCAGTATGGTTAATTGGCAAACCTTGGTTGCTAGCAACAACGAGTTTATTTGTGCCAAGATATTCTGATATTTTTGTGATGGTTGAAGGATCAGCAATAATGTGGTTGGTAGCACCACTATCTAGTAGCCACTTGGGATTGGTAGGAACATTTGCAAATGCATAATAAACATTATTCTGACTAGTATAGGTATCATAATATATATATATATATATATATATTGAGTACTCAAAGCATATGTGAGCAGTAAATTTAAGTCATAATGCTAAAATTCAAATTCTTGTGTTATAAAACAACCCTCATTCAAAAGCAAAAGAAAAAAAAAAGATAAAAAAGGAAAAAAAAAAGAGCCCGCATCATAAACAAAATTTAAAAAATTAAGCACTTCAATAGAGCATGCATTATTTGTCAAAGGTACCATGGCCCTACTAACAAAATTTAAGAAACAGGGTTCTCATTTAACAACAGCATAGCCATCCAATCAGTTGAAGTATTGCCTTGTAGTTGCTTCTACTGAGAAATATTCTTTAGAACTTCCATAGCCTCTGCAACTTTTTCTTTCAATTGATGACTCCAGCAAATGCAAAACCTTAGTCTAGTCTATCTCTAGAAGCATCCCTATTACTTTCACTACATTTTCATGTTCCAGCTAGTCCACTAGTGGGTATGGATTTTCTCCCAACAATGTCCTTTATTGTTTGAGTGTCGCATTAGCAAGAGCAATAGCTAAAGCCTCAATGAGCATTGGCTATGAAAATGAAGCATCCCTAAGTGGCATTGCACCCATTTCATAAGGAAAAGAGAGCATGCCTCCAGAACTCCCGTAATGGAAGGATCAGGCACATTGTGACCAGAAGGGTATCGATTAATATAACCCTAGGGAACCATCTGTGGCTGCATTATTGGAATTGGTTGCTAGGTCTATTACATTGCTCCTACTATAGATCGCCTACCCCAAGGACGATTGTTGACTAGGTTGGACAATGGGCACAAAAAAGTTTGGCCTTACCCTAGGAACCAATTGCTACTGATACCCAAATCCAGGTTGAGAAGGAATAAAAGCAAGAGGACCTTGACCATAAAATACTTGTCTAGGACCAGGAGCTCTTGGGGAATGCATAGGCATACGAGTAGCAACTAGAGGTGCCATCGTAGGATGCATTTAAGAAAACTATTCCTGCAACCTTATTCTTCTATTCTCTTTAGGTTGTGCAAGAGCAACATAAAGTGGCTTGCTCACAATCATTTTACCATTCATCTCCATAAGAGCTCCAAATGCTTCTTTAGTAGTAAAGAATGCAACAAATCCTAATCCTCTACTTATACCATTAGGGTTTACTTCACCAAACTTCGAGAATAATTCCCTTATCTTGCCATCGGTTATGCCATCATCGAGATTTTGTACATATAAATTTAGTCTTTCATATTTCTTTACAATCTCTTCCATAGCTGGCTAAAATTGTCTTTTTAGTTCAACCTCTCTTTTATGTTTTTTTTTGTTTTTTTGTTTTTTTGTTTTTTTTGTTTTAGGCTTTTCCAACGTACCACTCTTTACCATCAAATTTCTTACCATTAAAAGCCTCAACAAATTCAGCTGCATCTTTTGGTTTTTCAATGTTAACATATCCAAAGCGTTTTGATTTTCCTTCTCCATCCATCATAACCACAACACTTGTAATGGTCCCATATTCAACAACTACTTTCCTAAGATCTTCTTCAGTTGTTGATTCTAACAAATTCTTTATATATACATTGTTGAATTTTTCTTTTTCTGTAGTAGATTCTCTTTCCTCCTAATAAAGGAAAGGCCTAACAAAAACTTGTTTGTCATTTAGTAGCATGCCATTGAGCATAGTGATAGCATTTTTAGTAGATTCCTCATTGTCCATTGGAGTCCATATAAAGAATGATGGAGCTTACATGTAGCATCGAATTGTGATTAATCAATAAACCTTTCTAGTTACTTCATGTAAGCATCTTCTATAAGAATGTCATTTAAGAAGGCATTATTTACATTTATTTTATGAACATCCTAATTTCTTGATCGAGAGAAAAACTCTTACTGTTGATAGCTTTATGACAAGATTAAAAGTCTTTTGGAAGTCCAATCCAGGTTTCTGATGGAAACCCTTATCCACAAGCCTTTCCTTGTGTCATAAGATAGATCCATAAGAATTTCCCTTAAGTTTGAAGACCAACTTATTACAAACCAAACACTGATGGGATCAAGCAACATAAGAGACTAGGTTTTATTAGCAAGCAATGCAACAAATTCATCATCCATTGCCTTTTTTCATTGGGAACAAAGAACAATGGAAGGAATAGAAGAAGGCTTAATTAACAGTGATGCAAGTTGGACTTTTGCAATGTATATTTTAGGCTTAAAAATATCGGCCTTTGCACAGGTAACCATATGATAGGTAGGCTGGGTAGATCGAGAATTTGATAGAGAAGGACGTTGTCTGTTAAATAATCTTGGCAAACTGGAGTGGCTGCTTGGTGTGAATAATGATGTTTGTGAGGACGAGTTGTTTAGAACTTGTAAGGCACGAGTCATAGAGTCCGTTGGAGATGGTGCTTTGTTATCATGTGATGTTGATAACGATGAGGAGGGAGAGTCTACTATTGGAGATGAACTTGTGATAGGTCAGATAGAGTGGATACCATCAAAGTTATCTTTTGCTTGGGAGGAGGAGTAGAATTTAATTCCCTCAAGGATGCTAAGGATGGCTCCAATTGAATCGACACAATATTTTGCTTATCCTACAAGAAATATTGTAAAATTAAAAACAAGTTGGGGTTAAGGCTGGGAACAAATGTATTCTCTTTTGTGTGGGGTTTATAGCTTTCTGAAAAAGTATAACAAAATTCATTAAAAATCACATTAGAGGAAATATAAAGTTTGCCAGCAAATTAGTTTAAGCATTTATACCCTTTATGTGAAGAACTGTACCCTATAAAAACACAACACTCAGAGTGGTAACTAAATTTATTATTTCTGTAAGGCCATAAGAAAGGGAAACAGTCACAACCAAAGCTTTTAAGAAGTGAAAAATCAAAATTTTTTTGAAAATAATTTTGCAATGGAGATTTAAAATTGAGAATTTTAATGGGAAATCTATTTATTAAAAATGTTGCTATGGAGCAAGCATTCCACTATTGAGTAAATCGCATTGAACTTTGGGCAAGCAATGTAAGTGCAATCTCAGTTATGTGCCTATGTTTATGTTCTATGTGACCATTTTTGTTATGTGTGTGGACAGTGTTGGAAGATTATTCCAAATTTCTCTATAATTATTTGTAAAAGGCGGAACTCAACACCCCAATCTGATTGAAAAAAATTATTTTTTAATTGGATAGATTCTCAACCATGAGTTTAAATTTAAGAAAAATATTTGTGACTTTTGATTTTAACTTCATTAGATAGATCCAAGAGAAATGTGAAAAATTATCCACAAATAATAGATAGTACTTGTACCCTTCAAGGGACTTAATAGGGGCTATTCCCTGCACATCAGGGACTTAACAGGGACTTAACTTTAGATTGATTGTCAAAAAGCTGTTCAAGAGAACACCACAGTTGATGAGACATAATCTTACTTGAGGCCTGCATAATTTGGGTGTGAATTTCAAGTGAGATGGAGGAGAGAATACACCCCATTGGAGATTGATCCAAATGACTCCATTGATGAAAAATTGGATTAGGCACAAGCTATTGGACACTTTGTCCATCAATAGTAACACTTGTGGTGGTAGGTGGCAGAGGAGGGAGGTTGCCATTAACAAAGCACTCCATTTGCAACCAATGATTGTTGGGAAAATCTGTGACAACCAGATGATATAGTTTTGCTGCTCTAACTAAAACCGAAAAGTGTAGTTGGGTAAAGTGACATCAGTAAGGGAAGGTAGAATTAAGGTGGTCATAATAGCAGATGAAGAAGAAGAAGAAGAGGAGGAGGAAGATGAATTGACCATTAGGATCAAGAAAAAAACAGCTCATTAGAGCTTTATTGCTCTAATACCATGTAGGATTTATTTAAAATAAATAATATGAATTGATGGGTTTCATTTAAGAAGCAACTTGTGTTTATATACAAGTTGATGTGATAATGATAATCACAGATAAGGCTGGCTTATACATTTGATACAACAGTTTGGCTAACTACAATCCTTATAGGATACATATAGCTTATTTAGATATATGAGCTTTATCAAATGATATAACAGTTGTATCTACATGTGTTCTATCATCAATAAGTATATAATGGTTTCAAACTGAATGGAAAAGTTGAAGTAAGATGAAGTATGAAGGCATGAACATTAAAAATGGGAAGGTAAAGTCGGCTGGATAAAGGAAGAAGATGTTGATGAAATACCCATTATAACCCTATTTTTTGAGAAAAAAATTGGTCATGTGGACTTCGCTTGCCATTTAAAAGGAGAAAAGAAACGGTGTTAGGGCTGGGGGGTATAGGTGTAAAGTTTTGTAAATTGAGGATTATAGATGATAAATGTTGTGTGTATGCAATTTGCAAATCTGTTAAAAGTTCAAGAGACATTAAATGCAAAAAAAAAAAAAAAAAAAAAAAAAAAAAAAAAGGAACCTTTGAAAAATGTTACAATTAACAATTTTTTATTAGCATTCTTTAAAATACTTGTAAATCTGCAACAAGCTATATTTGTTGTAGTAAGCCTAACTTTTACAAAATGATGCGGCAACCGTTGATTAGAAAACACAAAATATGAGAAAAATTTTGACAACAAAAGATCTCAATCCCACGACACATTAACCTAATAAATTTTATTCACATATAGAGGAAATGATACAAACACGAAGCCACGCGATATAGATTCAATTTAACTCTGACATATAGCCATGTAAAATTCGAAACGTTTGTTTTGCCAAAATATATGAAATCTTCATATAGAATTTTATTTTTCTTTCATGAAAAACAATAATACAATATTATTTGCCTACATTAAATTTTAATTATTTTTTAACATGAACTATTTTCTATCTTTCATCACCTACGATCCCCGATGCAACGGTAGACATAGAATCATCGGTCAAAGATCTATCAAACGACAAGTCGTCTTCATCTTCAGATTCAATAGCCCTTATATTATCTACCTCCCTTACCACCTCTGTCATCTCAGGCCGCTTCTCCGGCGACTTATCGCAACAACGCATTGCTATTTGTAGTAGTCTCAACATTCCATGTGCGGCCACAGTTCTGCTCACCGACATCTCGCCGTCGAAAATCTCCGCCGTCCATTCTTCTCTCACTGCTCTGTGCACCCAGCTACAGATATCAACGCCATTGACACCCGGAGGAGCCGTGTAGGCCGAGATTTTCCCTGTCAAAAGTTCTAGAAGAAGACAACCATAGCTCCAAACATCGGACTTTTTGGATACCCTTTTGGCAATTTGATACTCGGGAGATTTGTAGGAAACCATTCGTTGCGAAGCTATGGGAAGCGCGACCAGAGAAGCAAGGCCATAGTCAGAGACGACAACGATGTCGTTTTCGGTGAGAAGAACGTTGGAGCACTTTAGATTGCCGTGAGGAACAGCACCAGCGAGCGAGGTACTGTTTAGGTGAAGATATTCCAAGGCTCTTGCAACGCCACGAGCCACAGATAATCTTGAGCTCCAGCGGAACGGAATTCGATTTCTACTTCCTCTATCATCTGAAATATTGTCATAGAGTTTTCAAAACAACAAAATTACTGTTTTCTTTTATGAAAGAAACCAAAATATTGTTATCAATTAAATGAATATTCAATAAAATGTTACATATATGCCCAGTTATCGTATATTGATTTCGGAAGAAAATAAATTGTAACCATAAGAAATAGAAATATTATTAGACACCGAATCTGTCTCAATAATGTCTTTCGTATGTTTTTTATATTATGTTTTATTTCTTTTCTTAAACTCTTATATGTTTTTTACCCGACTTTTTATTTTTATTTTTATCATACTATGCTCTATTTTAACTTAAATTTTGTTTTATTACTCTTTCTTTTTTGATACAAATCCTTTTTTTTTTTTTTTTTTACTCTATTCTTTATGAACTCATCTTTTTGCTTTTTACACATTTTTTTTTTATCTGTTCAAGTTTTTTATTTTTCTTTTTTGGACTGTGTCAAGTTAAATACCCTTGCAACGATTTCCTTTTGGTGTTTGTCCTAAATACAACTAATAAAATAAATGCTTCAACTATTTTGCGTCAATAGTGTAGCTGAAGATAAGAAACAGTTTATTTTGTTGAACATCGTTTTGAAACAAGTTTTTGTAGTATTAATTGTTTACTTTATTCCTATTTTGTCTTACAACAAAGAAAGCAGAATCAAATTTAATTAAAAAGAGCCATTTAAAAAAAATACAAAAATAGCAGGATTAAAAAAAAAAAGACTAGACTGAAAAAAAGTAAAAAATAAAAATAAAAAAAGGCACAAGTAAAATAAGGGGAAAAAAAAAAGGAACCAATTAAAGAGAGAGAAAAAACATAGACTTAGATTTAAAAAAAAAAAAATGAAAAGAAGACTTGAGTTGGGAAAAAAAAATGTTGGATATGAGTAAAAATAGATTAAAAATGTATATATAAATCAATATAATTAAAAAGCTTGAGTAAAGAGGAAAAGTCAATAAAAAAATAAAAACATAATATAAAAAGAATACAGTATTTTGGTAACAATATACTGTTTCTTTCAAAAAAGAAAACAGTAATTTTGAAAAATAAAACAAATAAAAAAATAAAATAATATGAGTTAAAAATAAAAACAAAAAGACTTGACAAACCAAAAATAATAATAATAACTTGAGTAAAAACAGAAAAGTCAATCATCAAAAAGAAAAAAAGAACAGAAAGCATGAAAAAATAACGTAAATAAAATAAAACCTCAAGTAAAATGAAGATATGAGTTGGAAAATATATTAGAATAAAAAACTTCAATAAAAATAAGTAGATTAAAAAAGTTTATTTTTTATTTTTTATTTTTTTTTATATTCTCATATTAGTAATAGCATTTTTTTTTTTTTTACATATTTTAATTTAACAATCAAAATTGTCATTCCTTCCTCTTTTTTCAGGATGAAAATAGAGTTTGTTAATTACTTTATTCACATCATACTAAGCAAGAGGAGGGATGAATCAGATATTTTTTCATCCCTTTCTTGTCCTTAAACATAGGAAAGATGAAAAAAGAGTTTGTTAATTACTTTATTCACATCATACTAAGCAAGAGGAGGGATGAATCAGATATTTTTTCATCCCTTTCTTGTCCTTAAACATAGGAAAGATTTGCATGATATGTTTCTAATTTATAATTTCAACTTTGTTTCAAAAAATAAATTTTAAATTTTAAAATTTAAAACAAAAAAAATAATTATATGAGTTTTTCATTTCCAGATATTAGTTACCTAAAATTTGGGTTTATGTCTCATAAAAAGGAAAAGAACAAATGCAAGCAATAGAATAAAAATCAAAAACCTAAGTTCACCAAACAGGGGAAGAGCCAGGATGTTACTTGTGTAGGGGTCAATATTAATATATATATATATATATATATATATGGTGGAAGAAGTTTAGTTGTTTAAATTAGAAAATAAGATTATAAAGTTACAAACTACTTAAAGTAATATTTAAAAATTAAGAAATTAATTGAAATATCTATAAGGAAAAACAATAAAACTTACTAAAATAAATAATATTATATTAAAAAAGGTTTCAAATTAGCATAAAATAGAGACCGCAAAGAGAAATGAGTTATTTTAAGAGACCATATATATAAGTCTATATACGGTAAATAAATGAAAAAAAAATAAAAAATAAAAAATAAAAGATACATAACAAATAATTTTTTTTTACCCAAAGGCAAGGGGCACGATTTGGCTCCACCCTTGTCACCAAACCACCTCTTAATTCCAGAAATAATAACAATATTAAAACACCTATTAAATATTATATTTAAAAAAATATATTAGATTTTTTTTTTTAAAATTGTAAATAGAGATTCGAATTCGAGTATTATCCAAGAAAACTAGCTTATTCCTCATGGGCAAAAACTATATGTGAAATTTTTTAAAGGTAGATGCACCGGCAAATATATATATATATATATATATATATAGAGGAAACATAATTAGACTTCATGAAAAATCCTACAGCAAAAATAACATAGGAATTATTTCCCTAGTATTTCATTTCTTTTTAATCGCTGTGGCAAAAAAATAAATTCCTAGATTAACCATGAGCCCCCCCCCCCCCCCCCCCCCCAAAAAAAAAAAAAAAAAAAAAAGGAAATAAATAAATAATAATAATAATAAACTTACCATGAAGGCGGTTGAACAAGTTTCCTTTCTCTGCATATCTGAATATCAAAAGCTTCTCATCCTTGGAATGGTAATAAGCAAGAAGAGGCAGCACATTAGGGTGTTTGAGATTAGATATCATCATCAACTGCCTAGTAAATTCCTCACTGCTCAAAGGTTTCAAATCCCTTAGCCTCTTAACCACAACAGCTGGTTTCCCATCCATCATGGCCTTGTAACTATTTCCAGAAATACCTTTTCCCAACCCTTCAGCCGAAGCTTTTAGTAAATCACCCATTTCGAACCCCACTTCATGACCACCCATAAATATTAGCTTCCCTCTCTCCTGGTCATGGCCTCCAGCTACCGCCTGAGATGATGATACTGATCTGTTCCTCTCTTCTTCTTCTTCTTCTTCTATCAATATTTTCTCTTCCTGATCATGTTCTCTACTTCTTTCTGTATCCTGACCATCCTTCATCATCGTTTTTAGTTTCCGGACTTTCTTATAGTATGCAATGAATAGCAAAATAATGATTAAGAGACCGATAATATCAAAAATCAAAAGGTACTGAGAAAAATTACGCTGGAAAGAATTCTTATCATTGTTGGATTTTTTATCATGATCATCATCAGGGCCTTGAGCTGTGTCGCTTTTTAAATCGTAGCTGCAGGTAATGGAAGATGGTGGCCCACACAATCCAGGGTTGTTAGAAAACGAATCAGCCGTGAATGATTGAATTGCGCGGGTTCCCGGGATTGGACCAGTGAGATTGTTGTTCGAGAGGTTGAATGATTTTAAGGTTGACTGGTTAAATTCTGGGATTGGACCCGTCAATCCATTGTCTTGCAACTGCAATGACTCCAAAACTGTAAGACTGAGAAGGGAACTCGAAATCTCCCGGTATAGTATATTTCCTGAAAGGTCAATTCGAGTTAATTTGGGATTGGACGAAAAGTTCATTATTTTGGTGGATATAGAATTTCCCTTAAAGCTCAAGACAGAGAGACCAGTGAATCTGATGAATGCATTTTCACTGATTTTCCCTGTCAATCCAATATTTTCCAGTACTATGGAGATGACTCGGCCATTAAGACATTGGATTCCGAACCACCTGGATGGCTCGTTGATGGAGCAATGAGAACCAGTCCAGTTATTATTTAGTAAAGGATTGTTGAGGGAAGCCTTAAGAGCCAAAAGGGCTTCCCTCTCGGCATTGTCTTGTGGTTTAACTGAACTGCATAAGAAAAGAATAGTTAAAAGAAAATAGCTGATTGGGGATATTAAAGAGAGTCGTACCATTGTTGCCGGAGGGATGGTGAAGAAACTAGGTGAGAGGGTCTGAGGGAGATAATTTGTTTACAAATGGTTGTTGAAGAAGGGTCTCGAGAAGATCATCAATTCTAGGATGGTAGCTCGAAGCAATCGTAAAATATTCTTTGAAATTCCATTGGTACAGCTATTTGTAGACAAAAACAAGAACACTCTCTCGTTAATTGTGCTTTGTTTTATTAGGGCCTTTTTGCTGAGAATCCTAGGAAATGCAGTTAATTAACGCTGTTTTCATTTCGTGCAACTTCTTTACCAAACATTATTTCGCCCTTCCACATATATCACAAACAAAATATTGAGTTTAACGTTTTATTGATCCTCTTTCCCATTTCTCTTTCTCAAATCCTATCTCACCAATTAAAATAGAATACATCATTTAAAATTCCAACTCATTTTTCTGTGATTTCATTTTTTCTATCTCTGTTAGAACTAATCTTAACTCCGCTCCTTCTTCCTTCTATCTTTATTTATATCATCAGCTGCAACAAGCTTTTCTCAAATTTTGCTAGGGTCCACCATATAAATGAGAAAATTTATTTGTCATTATTATTATTTTTTATCAATCCCAACTTTACCTCTTCCTCTTTCTCACATAACTTCAATAGTCAAAACAAACAAAGTAACACGAAAACAAAATGCAAAGACTGCCTTTTAGTCGGCTTGTACAAGACTTGACTTGAAATTGGTGGGTCGAAACCTAGAAAAGCTCCGAGAAGTTTTGGATGTTATTCAACCCAAGTTTGGCAAGATCAAGACTATTGTCATCGAATAACTGACAACATTTCGAAGGGTATTCAAAGGATTTGCAAGATCATTAAAGAATTGAATTTGATGATGGTCTTTTGATTAATAATGTTGAAATATCGTATCTGATGTGTAAAATCAACTCGCAAGTGCATGAATCGTTTTCAAGTAATAAAGTGGAAAAATAGGGTTGTCGTATTGTTAGGTCTACAATATTGATGATTTTATGCCATATTTATAGCTTAATATTTGTTAGTTTGTGTTAATTTGTTATGGAAAAATACTTATTTATGTATTTTTTTTAATCTAGGTGAAAGAGGAAGAATTTTAAGAAAACAACCATAAAGATGGATTCCTTGGGTCGAATTATGGTGGGAAGCAAGATTTGAGCTCGAACGGACTAAGCATTAAAAAGATTCCAAAAAGATACCTTGAAGATTTCATAAAGATTCTATCGAGAATTTCATGGTGGAAGTGGATGTCATATGAATCATCACAATTTGTGGATTTCAAATGTCTCATTAGTTTTGGATTTCGAGGTGCGAGCAAAGAGTTATCATCATTTAAAGTTTGGAATTTATAAAAGGGAATATTCTAGTTAAATCTCCACCATTGATCAAAAGAGGGAATCAAGGCAATTTGAGGGCCAGGATAAAAACAAGTGGCAATAATTGGTTAATTTATCATTAATGAGGCACATGTCATGTCACATGCTTCATTAAGGGTAAATTAGACTAATTAACTATTTTTTTAGGAGGAATTAGATAAAAGGAAAGTAGTAGAGAGCAAGTAATATACAGTTTCCTTTTTACACATGAAATTCGTCCAACCCTTTTCATGGCCTAAAAAAGGTATCTTCCAAGACTCCCACATTGAAAATAAAGAGAGAAAAAGATTCCCAAGGTCCTATATATATAGCCCCCACCACATTGAAGGAAGATATACAAATTTAGAGAGTTATTTAAAAGCTTTTAGGAGGCTTAAATAGAAACAAACCAAATTTTGGGAGTTTCTAAAATTCTCTTAAGGGTTCTAGGGTTTTAAAGTTTTAGAGTTTTAGAAGATCAGTTGGAGAGCTTGGAGGAGGCAGAGAGACGTGGGCTTGCTCGGAGAAGAAGGCTACGACTTTGAGAGCTCTTGGAGGAGAATTTCTTCAATAGTTTTTATTCTCTTTTCCTTTCTCTTTAATTGTGAATCTTATTATTTTTAATAATTATGGATGTTGAAATTATTTTTACGATGAACTAATTTTCATAGCTAGGGCTATGATGTAGCCCTAACTATGAAGGTTTAATTATTTTAATATATGTTGAGTTTTATTTAATTAGTAATATGTTTTGTTAATAAATCATTGGTATACTTAATGCTTTCATAGGCCGGAAGGAATGAATGATTTTAATAATATTTGAGCTTGGAAAAGGATAATATTATGGATCTCCAATGATTTACATGAATGCATAATTGATTGGAAAATAGTTATGTCTCATGCCATATTATTTGCTTAATCTATGCTTGATGAATTTGCATGATTTAATTTATAGGCCGGAAGGAATAGATTAGGTTATGTGAATATTATCAATTGTGAGTGGAAACTACTTTTGATTAATTTTGTGATTAAGTGTGGTTAACCAAATTACTAGTTAATTAAATTGACATATTTAAGTAATTAAATTGGAATAGTTAGTGGTGAAATCAAATGCCCTAGTATTCATAATTATTCAATTCTCTCTCTTACTTGAAATTGATCTAATTTTAATTGATTGCTTTTGTTTAATTTAGTTTATTTAGTTTTCAATTGCCATCTTAAATTTTAGTTCAAATATTACCAAAACCTAATTATATTTGATACTTAATACTTAATCCCTTGGGTACGACAACCCTATTTTTCCACTTTATTACTTGAAAACGATTCGTGCACTTGCGAGTTGATTTTACACATCAAGTTTTTGGCGCCGTTGCCGGGGATTAAGGCATTAATATTAATTCGGATTGGGTTTAGTAGTACTTTGATCATTGTTTTCTTATTTTAAATTTTTACATTTGTTTCTTAATTTTGGTTTTAGTGTTGCATGCTAGGGTTTTAATTCTTTGCTTGTTTGGCCAACTTGCTTTGAATTTTTAATACTTATTTTGTGGTACTTGAAACCAAAATTGTGTTTTTAATTTATTGGTGCTTAGGTTACAAGTCTAGCATACTTAGGGTTTTTAGTATTATTTTTTATTTGTTTGGTTGAATAAGATTAGGTTTAGCTTACTTTTAGTTGAAATTTTAGTTTGGCATAATTGTTTACTTTAAAAGCATACCTGCACAAAAGGGTTTAATTTTTTTTGCATTCAATTCATTTGGTTCATTATTTCCTAGAGTTATTTTCATATATCTTTTAGTTAAGTGTTAGTTTATTTTTCTTTATTGCTAATTGATTTTAATTGTTAGATTAGTTAGCAACATTAGAATTCTAATAAATTTTTTTTTTCTTGTTCAATTTTCTAATTTTCTATCTAATTTATTTTACTTGCTCTCTTTTTAGGAATTAGGTGTTGTGTATGATTCATAGTGGTGATCAAGAGTTCAAGGAGGGAGTTGACTTAGAAAATAAACCAGCACCTAGAAAACAAGCCATAAGGGGTACTTAGGTACGTATAGACCAAGGAACTCAAGAAGGTGCAATGGCCAACCAAAGAGAAGATGATTTGCCCATATGCGAGTATGCTGCTCACAAGAAAGTTGGTGATTTGTCTTGCATAAGGAGACCACCCATTGAAGCAAACAATTTTAAAATTGAAGCATCTACTACTTCTTTGCTTAATAATGTTCAATTTTGTGGTTTGCCTCATGAAGATCCAAACATGCATATTTCTAGTTTTCTTCAATTGTGTGATATGTCTAAACAAAATGGTGTTTCTGATGATGCTTTTCGATTAAGACTTTTTCCTTGGTCTCTTAGAGACAAGGCAAAAGTGTGGTTAAATTCTTTACCTGCAGGTACTATCACTACATGGGATGCTATGGAGGCAAAATTCCTAGACAAATTTTTTCCTCCATCAAAGACCGCAAAATTGAAAAGTGATATAAACAATTTTTGTCAATGGGACCAAGAGACTTTGTATGATGCATGGGAGCGCTTCAAGGAACTATTAAGAAGATGCCCACACCATGGTTTTCCAACATGGATACAGGTACAGATTTTCTATAATGGTCTAGATTATGGTAACAAACAATTGGTAGATGCAGCTGCAGGAGGTTCTTTAATGAAGAAGAGGCAATCAGAAGCATTTAAATTAATTGAAGAGATGGCCCATAATAACTACCAATATCCAAGTGAGAGGAGACTAAATGGAAGAAGTCAAGTAAAGGCCGTGGAAGACGTTGATATTAACAACTTAGGAGCTCAACTTGCAACCCAATTCATGAAGACCTTGAACACTCAATTTGGTCAAATAGGGGTGAATTCTATCCAATCTACTAATAATTTTTTATTTTGTGATTTATGTGGTGCTCATGATCATAAGAGTGTGGATTGCCAAGTTGGAAATCCCTTTGCTTCTGATGATGTTAATTTTGTAGGGAACTTCCAAAAGCAACAAAACAATCCATATTCTTCTAACACATATAATCCAGGATGGAGGAACCACCCAAATTTTTCATGGTCTAACAACAACCAGCAAGGGTCTAATCAAGGACAAAGTGGAGGGTTTCAAAAACAACAATTCCAATCTCCATTCTACCAAAAGCCGCAACTTGCACATCAAAATCAAAATTCTTCTCAAGCTCAAACTCAATTTTCTTCACTTCAACAATCCTTGCAAGAGTTATCTAATAGTACTAATTCTTTCATGCAGAGAACTGAGCAACAATTGACAAACCATAGTCAAATGTTCAACAACCAAATCGCTGCAATCAAAAGCTTGGAGAACCAAATAGGTCAATTAGCAACTCAATTCCAAAGAAGTCAAGGAACTTTGCCAAGCCAAACGGAGAAGAACCCAAAGGAGCATGTTCAAGCCATTACATTAAGAAGTGGAAAGCAAGTAGCCGGGCCTAAAGAAAGTGACAAAGGGATGGTAATTCTTGATGATGAAGATGAAGAGAGCCCTATAGACTCAACATCACACTTGGTCACACATGACAACTCAAAATCAAATGTGGAGCATAAGGAGGCTTATAGGAGAAAAGATGAAGGTTTAAGTGATGCCATGAAGTCTCCACCAACAAAGTACATACCACCACATGTAAGAGAGGCCGAGAGCTCACCAACTGGATCAAAGAAAGTTGAACCAGCACCTTACCTAACCAAACCTATTGACAAGCACAACGAAAATGAGGAGAAGAATCAAGCCTACAAGAAAACCCCACCTCCACCTTTCCCATCTAGGTTTAGGAATGCAAAGTTAGATAATCAATTTAAAAAGTTTCTTGATGTATTTAAGCAATTGCATGTAAATATCCCTTTCATAGATGCCTTAGAACAAATGCCTTCCTATGTTAAGTTTTTGAAGGAGATATTGTCAAACAAAAGGAGGTGGGAGAATTATGAGTTAGTAGCTTTGAGTGAGGAGAGTAGTGCTAGGTTGCACCATAGGATTCCACCCAAGTTAAAAGATCCAGGAAGCTTTGATATCCCATGTAACATTGGACATTATAATTTTATGGCTCTTTGTGATTTAGGTGCTAGCATTAATTTGATGCCATATAGCATTTACAGGAAGCTTGGAGTGGGAGATGTGAAGCCTACCACAGTGACTCTTCAAATGGCAGATCGAAGCATAAAAAGGCCAAGGGGAATATTGGAGGATGTACTTGTAAAAGTAAACAAGTTCATATTCCCTGCAGACTTTGTGATACTTGATATGGAGGAAGATGACAACATTCCAATCATTCTTGGAAGACCATTTCTTGCAACCGGACGTGCCCTAATTGATGTACAACAAAGGCAAGTAACCCTTAGAGTACTCAATGAGGAGGTAAGTTTTCAAATCCCTAATGTTGTTAAATTTCCTAATCTTGATGAAATTTCTTGCTGCTTTCTTGTTGATGCATGTGATGAATTGGTAAATGATATGGAAAAGGAAAGTAATTTAGATCCCTTAGGATTGAGTGAGTTATTTGGACCATGTATAGAAGAAGAAAAACAAGAGTGTAACATCATAGATATGGCTACCCACTGTGAGGTAGATTATGTTGGAAAGTTTGAGGATTTAGGTGAGAGTGGACCTAGAAAGATACCGAGTGTGGAGCACCCACCTATAATTGATTTGAAGCCACTACCTAGTCATTTAAAATATGTTTTTCTAGGATTTAATAATACCCTTCTGGTAATAATTTCATCCGCCCTTAGTGAGGACCAAGAAACCAAACTTTTAGAAGTTTTAAGAGAACATAAAACTGCACTAGGTTGGACTATAGCTGATATTAAGGGTATTAGCCCCTCTATTTGTATGCACAAAATACTTATGGAGGAAGACCATAAACCGACTGTAGAACATCAAAGGAGGCTTAATCCTAATCTTAAGAAAGTGGTTCATGGTGAGATTTTAAAGCTTTTAGATGCCGGGATTATCTATCCTATTTCGGATAGTAATTGGGTAAGTCCTATTCAAGTAGTTCCTAAGAAAGGTGGGATGACTGTGCAAGAGAATGATAAGAGTGAGCTTATTCCTACTAGGTTAGTTACTGGGTGGAGAGTGTGCATTGATTATAGGAAGCTTAATAAGGCCACTAGAAAAGACCATTTTCCTTTGCCATTCATTGATCAAATGTTAAAAAGGTTAGCCGGTAAGGAATATTATTGTTTTCTAGATGGTTATAGCGGTTACAATCAAATAGCTATTGCCCCTGATGATCAAGAAAAGACTACTTTTACTTGTCCTTATGGAACTTTTGCCTATAGAAGGATGCCTTTTGGTTTATGCAATGCACCTGCAACCTTTCAAAGGTGTATGATGTCCATCTTTTCGGATATGGTAGAAGATATCATTGAGATTTTTATGGATGATTTTAGTGTATTGGGTGATTCTTTTACCTCTTGCTTGCAAAATTTATCTAGGGTTCTTCTAAGGTGTAAAGAAACGAATCTTGTGCTTAATTGGGAAAAATGTCACTTTATGGTTCAAGAGGGCATAGTTTTAGGTCATAAGGTTTCTAAAAGGGAAATTGAGATAGATAAAGCTAAAATAGAAGTTATAGAGAAATTGCCTCCACCTACTTCAATAAAAGGTATTAGGAGTTTTCTTGGGCATGCGGGCTTTTATAGGAGATTTATTAAGGATTTTTCCAAGATAACTAAACCTCTTTGTAACTTATTGAATAAAGATGTTCCCTTTGTTTTTGATGATGAATGCATGCATGCTTTTAATCTTTTGAAAGAAAAATTAATATGTGCTCCCATTATGTGTACTCCTAATTGGAATCTACCTTTTGAAATTATGTGTGATGCTAGTGATTATGCTATAGGAGCTGTTTTGGGACAAAGGAAAGATAAAAAACTGCATGTTATTTATTATGCTTCTAGAACTTTGAATGATGCTCAACTTAATTATGCTACTACTGAGAAAGAGATGCTTGCCATTGTCTTTGCTTTTGATAAGTTTAGAGCATATTTGTTAGGTTCTAAGACCATTGTCTATACCGATCATAGTGCAATTAAGTACCTCATGAGTAAGAAAGAGTCTAAACCTAGGTTAATTAGATGGGTTTTGTTACTTCAAGAGTTTGACTTAGAAATTTTGGATAAAAAAGGAGTAGAAAACTTAGTAGCTGATCACTTGTCTAGGTTGGAATTGAGTGAGGAAAAAGAAGAAAGAGATATAGAAAAGTGTTTTCCAGATGAGAAAGTGTTTAAGGTTGATGGTATGTTTGATGTACCTTGGTATGCTGACATTGTTAATTATTTGGTTACTAATGTTATGCCGCCTAGTTTGGAAAAACCATATGAAAAGCATAAGTTTCTTAAGGAAAGTAGGTATTACTTTTGGGATGACCCCTATCTTTTTAAGAAGTGTGCCGATGGTATAATTAGGAGGTGTGTTGCTAGAGAAGAGACAATGTCCATTATTAAAAGTTGTCATTCTAGTGAGTATGGGGGGCATTTTGGGACTAGAAAAACCATAGCAAAAATTTTAAATTCTGGATTTTATTGGCCATCTATGTTTAAAGATACTAATATTTATGTGCAAGGGTGTGATAGGTGCCACAGAACCGGGAACATATCAAGGAAGAATGAGATGCCTTTAAAGAATATCCTTGAGGTAGAATTGTTTGATGTTTGGGGTATTGATTTCATGGGTCCTTTTCCTTCTTCTTGTGGTAATAAATATATTTTAGTTGCTGTGGATTATGTTTCTAAATGGGTTGAAGCTAGTGCACTACCTACTAATGATGCACGAGTTGTAGTGAAATTTTTAAAAAAATACATTTTTACTAGATTTGGTACACCCCGAGCAATCATTAGTGATGGTGGCACTCATTTTTGCAACAAACAATTTGAATCCCTTCTTGCTAAATATGGTGTTAGACATAAAATTGCTACTCCTTACCACCCACAAACTAGTGGGCAAGTAGAAATTTCAAATAGGGAAATAAAGAGGATTTTGGAGAAGACGGTCAATGCTTCAAGAAAGGATTGGAGCTTAAAGCTAGATGATGCACTTTGGGCATACCGGACCGCCTACAAGACCCCCATTGGTAGTTCTCCGTATAAACTGGTTTTTGGTAAGGAATGTCATCTTCCCGTGGAATTGGAGCATAAAGCATATTGGGCAACCAAGTTTCTCAATTTTGATCAAGAGGCTGTGGGCAAGAATAGGCTATTGCAATTGGATGAACTTGAAGAATTTAGGATGGATGCTTTCGAGAATGCAAAGATTTACAAAGAAAAGACAAAGAGATGGCACGACAAGATGATTAAAAAGAGGAACTTTCATGTTGGACAAAAGGTACTTCTTTATAACTCTAGACTTAAATTGTTTCCAGGTAAATTAAGATCAAGATGGAGTGGACCATATGATATTGTACAAATTTTTCCAAGTGGAGCAATTGAAATCACCAAACCGGGACATGAAAGTTTTAAGGTGAATGGGCAGCGGTTGAAGCCATATTATGAAGGTGGAGTGCTTGAGACTAGCCTCTACTTGGATGATCTTAATTAAGTTAAAGGGAGGAGTCAAGCTAATGACTTTAAACAAGCGCTCTTGGGAGGCAACCCAAATTTCTTTCTTTACCTTATATTTATCTATTTATTTTAGTTGTTTTTAGTGGTTTTCTTATTTTTAGGTTGTTTTGATGTGTTTTGTTTGAGTTTTTGCAAGGTTTTAAGATGTTTAGGTGTAAAAGAGCAAAAGACGAATGTTGTGAATTTCAAGTCTAAAGTTAGGTTTTTGGAGTATAACCACCTTTAATATGCATTGGAGTACATAAAATTTTTTTCACATTACGAGGAACATTCCATGTCTTCAAAGGGGAGTATTCTTTACCTTTTATTTACTTTTGCTTTATTTTATGTTTTTCACAATGAGGACATTGTTCATTTTAAGTTTGGGGTGAAAAGCATGCTTTGCATCTTTTAAATCTTGTCCATTTTAAGTGTTTTTATTAGTTTTCAAAAATGTTAGTTTTAGTTTTTATTTTCCTTCATTATTATAAAAAAAAAAAATTGTTTTTGTGGTGTTTTCTTAAGCACTTTAATGAGCCAATGATAAGACTATGATTGAAAATAAATTGGTTTTTAGATGGTGGATTTGTTTTTGTGTATGCCTAAATGCTTGAATTTATATTCACATATTGTTACTTTCAATAAATTTTGAGCACATAATCAATAATGCATAATTTAGATTGTGTTTTGAAGAAGGTTTGCATGAATTAGAGTACTTTATTATTAATTGAACTCTAGAACTTGCTTGATTATTGCTTGAGGCGAAATCCTAGGTGAATGCATTACTAAGAACATGATTTAGGCCATCTTTGTTTAAGTTTGAGTCTTTCAAGCCAACCTAATACATTATCTTCCACTAGTACCTTATTTGAGCCTTTAGGATGCATAAATATGTATTAGAGCCTTTTCTTCATTAAAGCACATTTACTTACCCTTTTTGAGCCTTAAATTTCTTTTTCCTACCTTGAACATACTACAAAGAGAGCTTTAATTGAATTGATATGAATATATGCTTGTGAGCTTGTTTGAGTGTTGAAAAAGAAAAAAAAAGAAAAAAAGAAAAAAATAATAATGAAGTTTGGAGGTTAAGTATTTGGTGAATTTGGCTCTAGTATGCATTTTTGTGTAAATTGGAGGTTTGAATGTGCAATAAGAGGAAAAATAAGTTTGGGGGCTTAGTGGAAAAGAAAGAAAAAAAAAAGAAAAAAAAAAGAAAAAAAAAAGAAAAAAAAAGAAATAAAGAAAGAATTGTGTGATTTGAAGAATATATGCAGAATAAAAAGGAGAAAAAGGATATTGAAATTGAAGTTAAAATAAGAAAAGAAGTTCTAATAAAGAAACAAATTTTACAAGTAATTTATTCATTGATATTTAATTTTAGCTTTCTTTCTTTGATTTATTATATCCTATCCTTTTCTTTCTTTAGCCTTATCCATTAGCGTTAACAATAGAAACCATGAAGTCCTAATGATTTAAGGTGGTGCATTAACCTACATTAGTGGAAAGTGATAATTAAGTCAAGCATATGGTAGTTCATACGTTATTATCAATCTCTAATTCTTGTAAATTTATTCAAGCATATGATAATTAAGTGTATAAATTGATTTCCACACACACACATTGGAAGTATCATATATGTTGGATAGAATCTAAGGTATTGAGCTACATAATTACTTTGAAACCATTTGAAAAGTCATATGTTATACAATCTTTGAGGCACCTCATTAAAGTATCTTATGTTCTTTAAATAAAATTTCATTTTCTTATTCGTTTCCTTTGCTAGGGACTAGCAAATCTTAAGTTTGGGGGTATTTGTTAGGTCTACAATATTGATGATTTTATGCCATATTTATAGCTTAATATTTGTTAGTTTGTGTTAATTTGTTATGGAAAAATACTTATTTATGTATTTTTTTTAATCTAGGTGAAAGAGGAAGAATTTTAAGAAAACAACCATAAAGATGGATTCCTTGGGTCGAATTATGGTGGGAAGCAAGATTTGAGCTCGAACGGACTAAGCATTAAAAAGATTCCAAAAAGATACCTTGAAGATTTCATAAAGATTCTATCGAGAATTTCATGGTGGAAGTGGATGTCATATGAATCATCACAATTTGTGGATTTCAAATGTCTCATTAGTTTTGGATTTCGAGGTGCGAGCAAAGAGTTATCATCATTTAAAGTTTGGAATTTATAAAAGGGAATATTCTAGTTAAATCTCCACCATTGATCAAAAGAGGGAATCAAGGCAATTTGAGGGCCAGGATAAAAACAAGTGGCAATAATTGGTTAATTTATCATTAATGAGGCACATGTCATGTCACATGCTTCATTAAGGGTAAATTAGACTAATTAACTATTTTTTTAGGAGGAATTAGATAAAAGGAAAGTAGTAGAGAGCAAGTAATATACAGTTTCCTTTTTACACATGAAATTCGTCCAACCCTTTTCATGGCCTAAAAAAGGTATCTTCCAAGACTCCCACATTGAAAATAAAGAGAGAAAAAGATTCCCAAGGTCCTATATATATAGCCCCCACCACATTGAAGGAAGATATACAAATTTAGAGAGTTATTTAAAAGCTTTTAGGAGGCTTAAATAGAAACAAACCAAATTTTGGGAGTTTCTAAAATTCTCTTAAGGGTTCTAGGGTTTTAAAGTTTTAGAGTTTTAGAAGATCAGTTGGAGAGCTTGGAGGAGGCAGAGAGACGTGGGCTTGCTCGGAGAAGAAGGCTACGACTTTGAGAGCTCTTGGAGGAGAATTTCTTCAATAGTTTTTATTCTCTTTTCCTTTCTCTTTAATTGTGAATCTTATTATTTTTAATAATTATGGATGTTGAAATTATTTTTACGATGAACTAATTTTCATAGCTAGGGCTATGATGTAGCCCTAACTATGAAGGTTTAATTATTTTAATATATGTTGAGTTTTATTTAATTAGTAATATGTTTTGTTAATAAATCATTGGTATACTTAATGCTTTCATAGGCCGGAAGGAATGAATGATTTTAATAATATTTGAGCTTGGAAAAGGATAATATTATGGATCTCCAATGATTTACATGAATGCATAATTGATTGGAAAATAGTTATGTCTCATGCCATATTATTTGCTTAATCTATGCTTGATGAATTTGCATGATTTAATTTATAGGCCGGAAGGAATAGATTAGGTTATGTGAATATTATCAATTGTGAGTGGAAACTACTTTTGATTAATTTTGTGATTAAGTGTGGTTAACCAAATTACTAGTTAATTAAATTGACATATTTAAGTAATTAAATTGGAATAGTTAGTGGTGAAATCAAATGCCCTAGTATTCATAATTATTCAATTCTCTCTCTTACTTGAAATTGATCTAATTTTAATTGATTGCTTTTGTTTAATTTAGTTTATTTAGTTTTCAATTGCCATCTTAAATTTTAGTTCAAATATTACCAAAACCTAATTATATTTGATACTTAATACTTAATCCCTTGGGTACGACAACCCTATTTTTCCACTTTATTACTTGAAAACGATTCGTGCACTTGCGAGTTGATTTTACACATCAAGTTTTTGGCGCCGTTGCCGGGGATTAAGGCATTAATATTAATTCGGATTGGGTTTAGTAGTACTTTGATCATTGTTTTCTTATTTTAAATTTTTACATTTGTTTCTTAATTTTGGTTTTAGTGTTGCATGCTAGGGTTTTAATTCTTTGCTTGTTTGGCCAACTTGCTTTGAATTTTTAATACTTATTTTGTGGTACTTGAAACCAAAATTGTGTTTTTAATTTATTGGTGCTTAGGTTACAAGTCTAGCATACTTAGGGTTTTTAGTATTATTTTTTATTTGTTTGGTTGAATAAGATTAGGTTTAGCTTACTTTTAGTTGAAATTTTAGTTTGGCATAATTGTTTACTTTAAAAGCATACCTGCACAAAAGGGTTTAATTTTTTTTGCATTCAATTCATTTGGTTCATTATTTCCTAGAGTTATTTTCATATATCTTTTAGTTAAGTGTTAGTTTATTTTTCTTTATTGCTAATTGATTTTAATTGTTAGATTAGTTAGCAACATTAGAATTCTAATAAATTTTTTTTTTCTTGTTCAATTTTCTAATTTTCTATCTAATTTATTTTACTTGCTCTCTTTTTAGGAATTAGGTGTTGTGTATGATTCATAGTGGTGATCAAGAGTTCAAGGAGGGAGTTGACTTAGAAAATAAACCAGCACCTAGAAAACAAGCCATAAGGGGTACTTAGGTACGTATAGACCAAGGAACTCAAGAAGGTGCAATGGCCAACCAAAGAGAAGATGATTTGCCCATATGCGAGTATGCTGCTCACAAGAAAGTTGGTGATTTGTCTTGCATAAGGAGACCACCCATTGAAGCAAACAATTTTAAAATTGAAGCATCTACTACTTCTTTGCTTAATAATGTTCAATTTTGTGGTTTGCCTCATGAAGATCCAAACATGCATATTTCTAGTTTTCTTCAATTGTGTGATATGTCTAAACAAAATGGTGTTTCTGATGATGCTTTTCGATTAAGACTTTTTCCTTGGTCTCTTAGAGACAAGGCAAAAGTGTGGTTAAATTCTTTACCTGCAGGTACTATCACTACATGGGATGCTATGGAGGCAAAATTCCTAGACAAATTTTTTCCTCCATCAAAGACCGCAAAATTGAAAAGTGATATAAACAATTTTTGTCAATGGGACCAAGAGACTTTGTATGATGCATGGGAGCGCTTCAAGGAACTATTAAGAAGATGCCCACACCATGGTTTTCCAACATGGATACAGGTACAGATTTTCTATAATGGTCTAGATTATGGTAACAAACAATTGGTAGATGCAGCTGCAGGAGGTTCTTTAATGAAGAAGAGGCAATCAGAAGCATTTAAATTAATTGAAGAGATGGCCCATAATAACTACCAATATCCAAGTGAGAGGAGACTAAATGGAAGAAGTCAAGTAAAGGCCGTGGAAGACGTTGATATTAACAACTTAGGAGCTCAACTTGCAACCCAATTCATGAAGACCTTGAACACTCAATTTGGTCAAATAGGGGTGAATTCTATCCAATCTACTAATAATTTTTTATTTTGTGATTTATGTGGTGCTCATGATCATAAGAGTGTGGATTGCCAAGTTGGAAATCCCTTTGCTTCTGATGATGTTAATTTTGTAGGGAACTTCCAAAAGCAACAAAACAATCCATATTCTTCTAACACATATAATCCAGGATGGAGGAACCACCCAAATTTTTCATGGTCTAACAACAACCAGCAAGGGTCTAATCAAGGACAAAGTGGAGGGTTTCAAAAACAACAATTCCAATCTCCATTCTACCAAAAGCCGCAACTTGCACATCAAAATCAAAATTCT
Organism: Ziziphus jujuba; assembly: GCF_031755915.1. NCBI lineage: Eukaryota > Viridiplantae > Streptophyta > Magnoliopsida > Rosales > Rhamnaceae > Ziziphus > Ziziphus jujuba. The sequence continues at coordinate 20,931,279 of NC_083384.1, forward strand.
TCTCAAGCTCAAACTCAATTTTCTTCACTTCAACAATCCTTGCAAGAGTTATCTAATAGTACTAATTCTTTCATGCAGAGAACTGAGCAACAATTGACAAACCATAGTCAAATGTTCAACAACCAAATCGCTGCAATCAAAAGCTTGGAGAACCAAATAGGTCAATTAGCAACTCAATTCCAAAGAAGTCAAGGAACTTTGCCAAGCCAAACGGAGAAGAACCCAAAGGAGCATGTTCAAGCCATTACATTAAGAAGTGGAAAGCAAGTAGCCGGGCCTAAAGAAAGTGACAAAGGGATGGTAATTCTTGATGATGAAGATGAAGAGAGCCCTATAGACTCAACATCACACTTGGTCACACATGACAACTCAAAATCAAATGTGGAGCATAAGGAGGCTTATAGGAGAAAAGATGAAGGTTTAAGTGATGCCATGAAGTCTCCACCAACAAAGTACATACCACCACATGTAAGAGAGGCCGAGAGCTCACCAACTGGATCAAAGAAAGTTGAACCAGCACCTTACCTAACCAAACCTATTGACAAGCACAACGAAAATGAGGAGAAGAATCAAGCCTACAAGAAAACCCCACCTCCACCTTTCCCATCTAGGTTTAGGAATGCAAAGTTAGATAATCAATTTAAAAAGTTTCTTGATGTATTTAAGCAATTGCATGTAAATATCCCTTTCATAGATGCCTTAGAACAAATGCCTTCCTATGTTAAGTTTTTGAAGGAGATATTGTCAAACAAAAGGAGGTGGGAGAATTATGAGTTAGTAGCTTTGAGTGAGGAGAGTAGTGCTAGGTTGCACCATAGGATTCCACCCAAGTTAAAAGATCCAGGAAGCTTTGATATCCCATGTAACATTGGACATTATAATTTTATGGCTCTTTGTGATTTAGGTGCTAGCATTAATTTGATGCCATATAGCATTTACAGGAAGCTTGGAGTGGGAGATGTGAAGCCTACCACAGTGACTCTTCAAATGGCAGATCGAAGCATAAAAAGGCCAAGGGGAATATTGGAGGATGTACTTGTAAAAGTAAACAAGTTCATATTCCCTGCAGACTTTGTGATACTTGATATGGAGGAAGATGACAACATTCCAATCATTCTTGGAAGACCATTTCTTGCAACCGGACGTGCCCTAATTGATGTACAACAAAGGCAAGTAACCCTTAGAGTACTCAATGAGGAGGTAAGTTTTCAAATCCCTAATGTTGTTAAATTTCCTAATCTTGATGAAATTTCTTGCTGCTTTCTTGTTGATGCATGTGATGAATTGGTAAATGATATGGAAAAGGAAAGTAATTTAGATCCCTTAGGATTGAGTGAGTTATTTGGACCATGTATAGAAGAAGAAAAACAAGAGTGTAACATCATAGATATGGCTACCCACTGTGAGGTAGATTATGTTGGAAAGTTTGAGGATTTAGGTGAGAGTGGACCTAGAAAGATACCGAGTGTGGAGCACCCACCTATAATTGATTTGAAGCCACTACCTAGTCATTTAAAATATGTTTTTCTAGGATTTAATAATACCCTTCCGGTAATAATTTCATCCGCCCTTAGTGAGGACCAAGAAACCAAACTTTTAGAAGTTTTAAGAGAACATAAAACTGCACTAGGTTGGACTATAGCTGATATTAAGGGTATTAGCCCCTCTATTTGTATGCACAAAATACTTATGGAGGAAGACCATAAACCGACTGTAGAACATCAAAGGAGGCTTAATCCTAATCTTAAGAAAGTGGTTCATGGTGAGATTTTAAAGCTTTTAGATGCCGGGATTATCTATCCTATTTCGGATAGTAATTGGGTAAGTCCTATTCAAGTAGTTCCTAAGAAAGGTGGGATGACTGTGCAAGAGAATGATAAGAGTGAGCTTATTCCTACTAGGTTAGTTACTGGGTGGAGAGTGTGCATTGATTATAGGAAGCTTAATAAGGCCACTAGAAAAGACCATTTTCCTTTGCCATTCATTGATCAAATGTTAAAAAGGTTAGCCGGTAAGGAATATTATTGTTTTCTAGATGGTTATAGCGGTTACAATCAAATAGCTATTGCCCCTGATGATCAAGAAAAGACTACTTTTACTTGTCCTTATGGAACTTTTGCCTATAGAAGGATGCCTTTTGGTTTATGCAATGCACCTGCAACCTTTCAAAGGTGTATGATGTCCATCTTTTCGGATATGGTAGAAGATATCATTGAGATTTTTATGGATGATTTTAGTGTATTGGGTGATTCTTTTACCTCTTGCTTGCAAAATTTATCTAGGGTTCTTCTAAGGTGTAAAGAAACGAATCTTGTGCTTAATTGGGAAAAATGTCACTTTATGGTTCAAGAGGGCATAGTTTTAGGTCATAAGGTTTCTAAAAGGGAAATTGAGATAGATAAAGCTAAAATAGAAGTTATAGAGAAATTGCCTCCACCTACTTCAATAAAAGGTATTAGGAGTTTTCTTGGGCATGCGGGCTTTTATAGGAGATTTATTAAGGATTTTTCCAAGATAACTAAACCTCTTTGTAACTTATTGAATAAAGATGTTCCCTTTGTTTTTGATGATGAATGCATGCATGCTTTTAATCTTTTGAAAGAAAAATTAATATGTGCTCCCATTATGTGTACTCCTAATTGGAATCTACCTTTTGAAATTATGTGTGATGCTAGTGATTATGCTATAGGAGCTGTTTTGGGACAAAGGAAAGATAAAAAACTGCATGTTATTTATTATGCTTCTAGAACTTTGAATGATGCTCAACTTAATTATGCTACTACTGAGAAAGAGATGCTTGCCATTGTCTTTGCTTTTGATAAGTTTAGAGCATATTTGTTAGGTTCTAAGACCATTGTCTATACCGATCATAGTGCAATTAAGTACCTCATGAGTAAGAAAGAGTCTAAACCTAGGTTAATTAGATGGGTTTTGTTACTTCAAGAGTTTGACTTAGAAATTTTGGATAAAAAAGGAGTAGAAAACTTAGTAGCTGATCACTTGTCTAGGTTGGAATTGAGTGAGGAAAAAGAAGAAAGAGATATAGAAAAGTGTTTTCCAGATGAGAAAGTGTTTAAGGTTGATGGTATGTTTGATGTACCTTGGTATGCTGACATTGTTAATTATTTGGTTACTAATGTTATGCCGCCTAGTTTGGAAAAACCATATGAAAAGCATAAGTTTCTTAAGGAAAGTAGGTATTACTTTTGGGATGACCCCTATCTTTTTAAGAAGTGTGCCGATGGTATAATTAGGAGGTGTGTTGCTAGAGAAGAGACAATGTCCATTATTAAAAGTTGTCATTCTAGTGAGTATGGGGGGCATTTTGGGACTAGAAAAACCATAGCAAAAATTTTAAATTCTGGATTTTATTGGCCATCTATGTTTAAAGATACTAATATTTATGTGCAAGGGTGTGATAGGTGCCACAGAACCGGGAACATATCAAGGAAGAATGAGATGCCTTTAAAGAATATCCTTGAGGTAGAATTGTTTGATGTTTGGGGTATTGATTTCATGGGTCCTTTTCCTTCTTCTTGTGGTAATAAATATATTTTAGTTGCTGTGGATTATGTTTCTAAATGGGTTGAAGCTAGTGCACTACCTACTAATGATGCACGAGTTGTAGTGAAATTTTTAAAAAAATACATTTTTACTAGATTTGGTACACCCCGAGCAATCATTAGTGATGGTGGCACTCATTTTTGCAACAAACAATTTGAATCCCTTCTTGCTAAATATGGTGTTAGACATAAAATTGCTACTCCTTACCACCCACAAACTAGTGGGCAAGTAGAAATTTCAAATAGGGAAATAAAGAGGATTTTGGAGAAGACGGTCAATGCTTCAAGAAAGGATTGGAGCTTAAAGCTAGATGATGCACTTTGGGCATACCGGACCGCCTACAAGACCCCCATTGGTAGTTCTCCGTATAAACTGGTTTTTGGTAAGGAATGTCATCTTCCCGTGGAATTGGAGCATAAAGCATATTGGGCAACCAAGTTTCTCAATTTTGATCAAGAGGCTGTGGGCAAGAATAGGCTATTGCAATTGGATGAACTTGAAGAATTTAGGATGGATGCTTTCGAGAATGCAAAGATTTACAAAGAAAAGACAAAGAGATGGCACGACAAGATGATTAAAAAGAGGAACTTTCATGTTGGACAAAAGGTACTTCTTTATAACTCTAGACTTAAATTGTTTCCAGGTAAATTAAGATCAAGATGGAGTGGACCATATGATATTGTACAAATTTTTCCAAGTGGAGCAATTGAAATCACCAAACCGGGACATGAAAGTTTTAAGGTGAATGGGCAGCGGTTGAAGCCATATTATGAAGGTGGAGTGCTTGAGACTAGCCTCTACTTGGATGATCTTAATTAAGTTAAAGGGAGGAGTCAAGCTAATGACTTTAAACAAGCGCTCTTGGGAGGCAACCCAAATTTCTTTCTTTACCTTATATTTATCTATTTATTTTAGTTGTTTTTAGTGGTTTTCTTATTTTTAGGTTGTTTTGATGTGTTTTGTTTGAGTTTTTGCAAGGTTTTAAGATGTTTAGGTGTAAAAGAGCAAAAGACGAATGTTGTGAATTTCAAGTCTAAAGTTAGGTTTTTGGAGTATAACCACCTTTAATATGCATTGGAGTACATAAAATTTTTTTCACATTACGAGGAACATTCCATGTCTTCAAAGGGGAGTATTCTTTACCTTTTATTTACTTTTGCTTTATTTTATGTTTTTCACAATGAGGACATTGTTCATTTTAAGTTTGGGGTGAAAAGCATGCTTTGCATCTTTTAAATCTTGTCCATTTTAAGTGTTTTTATTAGTTTTCAAAAATGTTAGTTTTAGTTTTTATTTTCCTTCATTATTATAAAAAAAAAAAATTGTTTTTGTGGTGTTTTCTTAAGCACTTTAATGAGCCAATGATAAGACTATGATTGAAAATAAATTGGTTTTTAGATGGTGGATTTGTTTTTGTGTATGCCTAAATGCTTGAATTTATATTCACATATTGTTACTTTCAATAAATTTTGAGCACATAATCAATAATGCATAATTTAGATTGTGTTTTGAAGAAGGTTTGCATGAATTAGAGTACTTTATTATTAATTGAACTCTAGAACTTGCTTGATTATTGCTTGAGGCGAAATCCTAGGTGAATGCATTACTAAGAACATGATTTAGGCCATCTTTGTTTAAGTTTGAGTCTTTCAAGCCAACCTAATACATTATCTTCCACTAGTACCTTATTTGAGCCTTTAGGATGCATAAATATGTATTAGAGCCTTTTCTTCATTAAAGCACATTTACTTACCCTTTTTGAGCCTTAAATTTCTTTTTCCTACCTTGAACATACTACAAAGAGAGCTTTAATTGAATTGATATGAATATATGCTTGTGAGCTTGTTTGAGTGTTGAAAAAGAAAAAAAAAGAAAAAAAGAAAAAAATAATAATGAAGTTTGGAGGTTAAGTATTTGGTGAATTTGGCTCTAGTATGCATTTTTGTGTAAATTGGAGGTTTGAATGTGCAATAAGAGGAAAAATAAGTTTGGGGGCTTAGTGGAAAAGAAAGAAAAAAAAAAGAAAAAAAAAAGAAAAAAAAAAGAAAAAAAAAGAAATAAAGAAAGAATTGTGTGATTTGAAGAATATATGCAGAATAAAAAGGAGAAAAAGGATATTGAAATTGAAGTTAAAATAAGAAAAGAAGTTCTAATAAAGAAACAAATTTTACAAGTAATTTATTCATTGATATTTAATTTTAGCTTTCTTTCTTTGATTTATTATATCCTATCCTTTTCTTTCTTTAGCCTTATCCATTAGCGTTAACAATAGAAACCATGAAGTCCTAATGATTTAAGGTGGTGCATTAACCTACATTAGTGGAAAGTGATAATTAAGTCAAGCATATGGTAGTTCATACGTTATTATCAATCTCTAATTCTTGTAAATTTATTCAAGCATATGATAATTAAGTGTATAAATTGATTTCCACACACACACATTGGAAGTATCATATATGTTGGATAGAATCTAAGGTATTGAGCTACATAATTACTTTGAAACCATTTGAAAAGTCATATGTTATACAATCTTTGAGGCACCTCATTAAAGTATCTTATGTTCTTTAAATAAAATTTCATTTTCTTATTCGTTTCCTTTGCTAGGGACTAGCAAATCTTAAGTTTGGGGGTATTTGTTAGGTCTACAATATTGATGATTTTATGCCATATTTATAGCTTAATATTTGTTAGTTTGTGTTAATTTGTTATGGAAAAATACTTATTTATGTATTTTTTTTAATCTAGGTGAAAGAGGAAGAATTTTAAGAAAACAACCATAAAGATGGATTCCTTGGGTCGAATTATGGTGGGAAGCAAGATTTGAGCTCGAACGGACTAAGCATTAAAAAGATTCCAAAAAGATACCTTGAAGATTTCATAAAGATTCTATCGAGAATTTCATGGTGGAAGTGGATGTCATATGAATCATCACAATTTGTGGATTTCAAATGTCTCATTAGTTTTGGATTTCGAGGTGCGAGCAAAGAGTTATCATCATTTAAAGTTTGGAATTTATAAAAGGGAATATTCTAGTTAAATCTCCACCATTGATCAAAAGAGGGAATCAAGGCAATTTGAGGGCCAGGATAAAAACAAGTGGCAATAATTGGTTAATTTATCATTAATGAGGCACATGTCATGTCACATGCTTCATTAAGGGTAAATTAGACTAATTAACTATTTTTTTAGGAGGAATTAGATAAAAGGAAAGTAGTAGAGAGCAAGTAATATACAGTTTCCTTTTTACACATGAAATTCGTCCAACCCTTTTCATGGCCTAAAAAAGGTATCTTCCAAGACTCCCACATTGAAAATAAAGAGAGAAAAAGATTCCCAAGGTCCTATATATATAGCCCCCACCACATTGAAGGAAGATATACAAATTTAGAGAGTTATTTAAAAGCTTTTAGGAGGCTTAAATAGAAACAAACCAAATTTTGGGAGTTTCTAAAATTCTCTTAAGGGTTCTAGGGTTTTAAAGTTTTAGAGTTTTAGAAGATCAGTTGGAGAGCTTGGAGGAGGCAGAGAGACGTGGGCTTGCTCGGAGAAGAAGGCTACGACTTTGAGAGCTCTTGGAGGAGAATTTCTTCAATAGTTTTTATTCTCTTTTCCTTTCTCTTTAATTGTGAATCTTATTATTTTTAATAATTGTGGATGTTGAAATTATTTTTACGATGAACTAATTTTCATAGCTAGGGCTATGATGTAGCCCTAACTATGAAGGTTTAATTATTTTAATATATGTTGAGTTTTATTTAATTAGTAATATGTTTTGTTAATAAATCATTGGTATACTTAATGCTTTCATAGGCCGGAAGGAATGAATGATTTTAATAATATTTGAGCTTGGAAAAGGATAATATTATGGATCTCCAATGATTTACATGAATGCATAATTGATTGGAAAATAGTTATGTCTCATGCCATATTATTTGCTTAATCTATGCTTGATGAATTTGCATGATTTAATTTATAGGCCGGAAGGAATAGATTAGGTTATGTGAATATTATCAATTGTGAGTGGAAACTACTTTTGATTAATTTTGTGATTAAGTGTGGTTAACCAAATTACTAGTTAATTAAATTGACATATTTAAGTAATTAAATTGGAATAGTTAGTGGTGAAATCAAATGCCCTAGTATTCATAATTATTCAATTCTCTCTCTTACTTGAAATTGATCTAATTTTAATTGATTGCTTTTGTTTAATTTAGTTTATTTAGTTTTCAATTGCCATCTTAAATTTTAGTTCAAATATTACCAAAACCTAATTATATTTGATACTTAATACTTAATCCCTTGGGTACGACAACCCTATTTTTCCACTTTATTACTTGAAAACGATTCGTGCACTTGCGAGTTGATTTTACACATCAAGTTTTTGGCGCCGTTGCCGGGGATTAAGGCATTAATATTAATTCGGATTGGGTTTAGTAGTACTTTGATCATTGTTTTCTTATTTTAAATTTTTACATTTGTTTCTTAATTTTGGTTTTGGTGTTGCATGCTAGGGTTTTAATTCTTTGCTTGTTTGGCCAACTTGCTTTGAATTTTTAATACTTATTTTGTGGTACTTGAAACCAAAATTGTGTTTTTAATTTATTGGTGCTTAGGTTACAAGTCTAGCATACTTAGGGTTTTTAGTATTATTTTTTATTTGTTTGGTTGAATAAGATTAGGTTTAGCTTACTTTTAGTTGAAATTTTAGTTTGGCATAATTGTTTACTTTAAAAGCATACCTGCACAAAAGGGTTTAATTTTTTTTGCATTCAATTCATTTGGTTCATTATTTCCTAGAGTTATTTTCATATATCTTTTAGTTAAGTGTTAGTTTATTTTTCTTTATTGCTAATTGATTTTAATTGTTAGATTAGTTAGCAACATTAGAATTCTAATAAATTTTTTTTTTCTTGTTCAATTTTCTAATTTTCTATCTAATTTATTTTACTTGCTCTCTTTTTAGGAATTAGGTGTTGTGTATGATTCATAGTGGTGATCAAGAGTTCAAGGAGGGAGTTGACTTAGAAAATAAACCAGCACCTAGAAAACAAGCCATAAGGGGTACTTAGGTACGTATAGACCAAGGAACTCAAGAAGGTGCAATGGCCAACCAAAGAGAAGATGATTTGCCCATATGCGAGTATGCTGCTCACAAGAAAGTTGGTGATTTGTCTTGCATAAGGAGACCACCCATTGAAGCAAACAATTTTAAAATTGAAGCATCTACTACTTCTTTGCTTAATAATGTTCAATTTTGTGGTTTGCCTCATGAAGATCCAAACATGCATATTTCTAGTTTTCTTCAATTGTGTGATATGTCTAAACAAAATGGTGTTTCTGATGATGCTTTTCGATTAAGACTTTTTCCTTGGTCTCTTAGAGACAAGGCAAAAGTGTGGTTAAATTCTTTACCTGCAGGTACTATCACTACATGGGATGCTATGGAGGCAAAATTCCTAGACAAATTTTTTCCTCCATCAAAGACCGCAAAATTGAAAAGTGATATAAACAATTTTTGTCAATGGGACCAAGAGACTTTGTATGATGCATGGGAGCGCTTCAAGGAACTATTAAGAAGATGCCCACACCATGGTTTTCCAACATGGATACAGGTACAGATTTTCTATAATGGTCTAGATTATGGTAACAAACAATTGGTAGATGCAGCTGCAGGAGGTTCTTTAATGAAGAAGAGGCAATCAGAAGCATTTAAATTAATTGAAGAGATGGCCCATAATAACTACCAATATCCAAGTGAGAGGAGACTAAATGGAAGAAGTCAAGTAAAGGCCGTGGAAGACGTTGATATTAACAACTTAGGAGCTCAACTTGCAACCCAATTCATGAAGACCTTGAACACTCAATTTGGTCAAATAGGGGTGAATTCTATCCAATCTACTAATAATTTTTTATTTTGTGATTTATGTGGTGCTCATGATCATAAGAGTGTGGATTGCCAAGTTGGAAATCCCTTTGCTTCTGATGATGTTAATTTTGTAGGGAACTTCCAAAAGCAACAAAACAATCCATATTCTTCTAACACATATAATCCAGGATGGAGGAACCACCCAAATTTTTCATGGTCTAACAACAACCAGCAAGGGTCTAATCAAGGACAAAGTGGAGGGTTTCAAAAACAACAATTCCAATCTCCATTCTACCAAAAGCCGCAACTTGCACATCAAAATCAAAATTCTTCTCAAGCTCAAACTCAATTTTCTTCACTTCAACAATCCTTGCAAGAGTTATCTAATAGTACTAATTCTTTCATGCAGAGAACTGAGCAACAATTGACAAACCATAGTCAAATGTTCAACAACCAAATCGCTGCAATCAAAAGCTTGGAGAACCAAATAGGTCAATTAGCAACTCAATTCCAAAGAAGTCAAGGAACTTTGCCAAGCCAAACGGAGAAGAACCCAAAGGAGCATGTTCAAGCCATTACATTAAGAAGTGGAAAGCAAGTAGCCGGGCCTAAAGAAAGTGACAAAGGGATGGTAATTCTTGATGATGAAGATGAAGAGAGCCCTATAGACTCAACATCACACTTGGTCACACATGACAACTCAAAATCAAATGTGGAGCATAAGGAGGCTTATAGGAGAAAAGATGAAGGTTTAAGTGATGCCATGAAGTCTCCACCAACAAAGTACATACCACCACATGTAAGAGAGGCCGAGAGCTCACCAACTGGATCAAAGAAAGTTGAACCAGCACCTTACCTAACCAAACCTATTGACAAGCACAACGAAAATGAGGAGAAGAATCAAGCCTACAAGAAAACCCCACCTCCACCTTTCCCATCTAGGTTTAGGAATGCAAAGTTAGATAATCAATTTAAAAAGTTTCTTGATGTATTTAAGCAATTGCATGTAAATATCCCTTTCATAGATGCCTTAGAACAAATGCCTTCCTATGTTAAGTTTTTGAAGGAGATATTGTCAAACAAAAGGAGGTGGGAGAATTATGAGTTAGTAGCTTTGAGTGAGGAGAGTAGTGCTAGGTTGCACCATAGGATTCCACCCAAGTTAAAAGATCCAGGAAGCTTTGATATCCCATGTAACATTGGACATTATAATTTTATGGCTCTTTGTGATTTAGGTGCTAGCATTAATTTGATGCCATATAGCATTTACAGGAAGCTTGGAGTGGGAGATGTGAAGCCTACCACAGTGACTCTTCAAATGGCAGATCGAAGCATAAAAAGGCCAAGGGGAATATTGGAGGATGTACTTGTAAAAGTAAACAAGTTCATATTCCCTGCAGACTTTGTGATACTTGATATGGAGGAAGATGACAACATTCCAATCATTCTTGGAAGACCATTTCTTGCAACCGGACGTGCCCTAATTGATGTACAACAAAGGCAAGTAACCCTTAGAGTACTCAATGAGGAGGTAAGTTTTCAAATCCCTAATGTTGTTAAATTTCCTAATCTTGATGAAATTTCTTGCTGCTTTCTTGTTGATGCATGTGATGAATTGGTAAATGATATGGAAAAGGAAAGTAATTTAGATCCCTTAGGATTGAGTGAGTTATTTGGACCATGTATAGAAGAAGAAAAACAAGAGTGTAACATCATAGATATGGCTACCCACTGTGAGGTAGATTATGTTGGAAAGTTTGAGGATTTAGGTGAGAGTGGACCTAGAAAGATACCGAGTGTGGAGCACCCACCTATAATTGATTTGAAGCCACTACCTAGTCATTTAAAATATGTTTTTCTAGGATTTAATAATACCCTTCCGGTAATAATTTCATCCGCCCTTAGTGAGGACCAAGAAGCCAAACTTTTAGAAGTTTTAAGAGAACATAAAACTGCACTAGGTTGGACTATAGCTGATATTAAGGGTATTAGCCCCTCTATTTGTATGCACAAAATACTTATGGAGGAAGACCATAAACCGACTGTAGAACATCAAAGGAGGCTTAATCCTAATCTTAAGAAAGTGGTTCATGGTGAGATTTTAAAGCTTTTAGATGCCGGGATTATCTATCCTATTTCGGATAGTAATTGGGTAAGTCCTATTCAAGTAGTTCCTAAGAAAGGTGGGATGACTGTGCAAGAGAATGATAAGAGTGAGCTTATTCCTACTAGGTTAGTTACTGGGTGGAGAGTGTGCATTGATTATAGGAAGCTTAATAAGGCCACTAGAAAAGACCATTTTCCTTTGCCATTCATTGATCAAATGTTAAAAAGGTTAGCCGGTAAGGAATATTATTGTTTTCTAGATGGTTATAGCGGTTACAATCAAATAGCTATTGCCCCTGATGATCAAGAAAAGACTACTTTTACTTGTCCTTATGGAACTTTTGCCTATAGAAGGATGCCTTTTGGTTTATGCAATGCACCTGCAACCTTTCAAAGGTGTATGATGTCCATCTTTTCGGATATGGTAGAAGATATCATTGAGATTTTTATGGATGATTTTAGTGTATTGGGTGATTCTTTTACCTCTTGCTTGCAAAATTTATCTAGGGTTCTTCTAAGGTGTAAAGAAACGAATCTTGTGCTTAATTGGGAAAAATGTCACTTTATGGTTCAAGAGGGCATAGTTTTAGGTCATAAGGTTTCTAAAAGGGAAATTGAGATAGATAAAGCTAAAATAGAAGTTATAGAGAAATTGCCTCCACCTACTTCAATAAAAGGTATTAGGAGTTTTCTTGGGCATGCGGGCTTTTATAGGAGATTTATTAAGGATTTTTCCAAGATAACTAAACCTCTTTGTAACTTATTGAATAAAGATGTTCCCTTTGTTTTTGATGATGAATGCATGCATGCTTTTAATCTTTTGAAAGAAAAATTAATATGTGCTCCCATTATGTGTACTCCTAATTGGAATCTACCTTTTGAAATTATGTGTGATGCTAGTGATTATGCTATAGGAGCTGTTTTGGGACAAAGGAAAGATAAAAAACTGCATGTTATTTATTATGCTTCTAGAACTTTGAATGATGCTCAACTTAATTATGCTACTACTGAGAAAGAGATGCTTGCCATTGTCTTTGCTTTTGATAAGTTTAGAGCATATTTGTTAGGTTCTAAGACCATTGTCTATACCGATCATAGTGCAATTAAGTACCTCATGAGTAAGAAAGAGTCTAAACCTAGGTTAATTAGATGGGTTTTGTTACTTCAAGAGTTTGACTTAGAAATTTTGGATAAAAAAGGAGTAGAAAACTTAGTAGCTGATCACTTGTCTAGGTTGGAATTGAGTGAGGAAAAAGAAGAAAGAGATATAGAAAAGTGTTTTCCAGATGAGAAAGTGTTTAAGGTTGATGGTATGTTTGATGTACCTTGGTATGCTGACATTGTTAATTATTTGGTTACTAATGTTATGCCGCCTAGTTTGGAAAAACCATATGAAAAGCATAAGTTTCTTAAGGAAAGTAGGTATTACTTTTGGGATGACCCCTATCTTTTTAAGAAGTGTGCCGATGGTATAATTAGGAGGTGTGTTGCTAGAGAAGAGACAATGTCCATTATTAAAAGTTGTCATTCTAGTGAGTATGGGGGGCATTTTGGGACTAGAAAAACCATAGCAAAAATTTTAAATTCTGGATTTTATTGGCCATCTATGTTTAAAGATACTAATATTTATGTGCAAGGGTGTGATAGGTGCCACAGAACCGGGAACATATCAAGGAAGAATGAGATGCCTTTAAAGAATATCCTTGAGGTAGAATTGTTTGATGTTTGGGGTATTGATTTCATGGGTCCTTTTCCTTCTTCTTGTGGTAATAAATATATTTTAGTTGCTGTGGATTATGTTTCTAAATGGGTTGAAGCTAGTGCACTACCTACTAATGATGCACGAGTTGTAGTGAAATTTTTAAAAAAATACATTTTTACTAGATTTGGTACACCCCGAGCAATCATTAGTGATGGTGGCACTCATTTTTGCAACAAACAATTTGAATCCCTTCTTGCTAAATATGGTGTTAGACATAAAATTGCTACTCCTTACCACCCACAAACTAGTGGGCAAGTAGAAATTTCAAATAGGGAAATAAAGAGGATTTTGGAGAAGACGGTCAATGCTTCAAGAAAGGATTGGAGCTTAAAGCTAGATGATGCACTTTGGGCATACCGGACCGCCTACAAGACCCCCATTGGTAGTTCTCCGTATAAACTGGTTTTTGGTAAGGAATGTCATCTTCCCGTGGAATTGGAGCATAAAGCATATTGGGCAACCAAGTTTCTCAATTTTGATCAAGAGGCTGTGGGCAAGAATAGGCTATTGCAATTGGATGAACTTGAAGAATTTAGGATGGATGCTTTCGAGAATGCAAAGATTTACAAAGAAAAGACAAAGAGATGGCACGACAAGATGATTAAAAAGAGGAACTTTCATGTTGGACAAAAGGTACTTCTTTATAACTCTAGACTTAAATTGTTTCCAGGTAAATTAAGATCAAGATGGAGTGGACCATATGATATTGTACAAATTTTTCCAAGTGGAGCAATTGAAATCACCAAACCGGGACATGAAAGTTTTAAGGTGAATGGGCAGCGGTTGAAGCCATATTATGAAGGTGGAGTGCTTGAGACTAGCCTCTACTTGGATGATCTTAATTAAGTTAAAGGGAGGAGTCAAGCTAATGACTTTAAACAAGCGCTCTTGGGAGGCAACCCAAGTTTCTTTCTTTACCTTATATTTATATATTTATTTTAGTTGTTTTTAGTGGTTTTCTTGTTTTTAGGTTGTTTCGATGTGTTTTGTTTGAGTTTTTGCAAGGTTTTAAGATGTTTAGGTGTAAAAGAGCAAAAGACGAATGTTGAGAATTTCAAGTCTAAAGTTAGGTTTTTGGAGTATAACCACCTTGAATATGCATTGGAGTACATCAAATTTTTTCACATTACGAGGAACATTCCATGTCTTCAAAGGGGAGTATTCTTTACCTTTTATTTACTTTTGCTTTATTTTATGTTTTTCACAATGAGGACATTGTTCATTTTAAGTTTGGGGGTGAAAAGCATGCTTTGCATCTTTTAAATCTTGTCCATTTAAGTGTTTTTATAAGTTTTCAAAAATGTTAGTTTTAGTTTTTTATTTTCCTTCATTATTAAAAAAAAAAATTGTTTTTGTGGTGTTTTCTTAAGTACTTTAATGAGCCAACTCGGTCAAGGCATTCACCAACTCGGTCAAGGAAATTTCATTTAGGTTCCTTGACTCCTCCAATGAAGATATCTTCGCTTCAAACCTCTCGGGCAAGGAGACCAACACCTTCTCCACAATCCTTTGGTCACTTAATCTTTCACCTAGCACCCTAATTTGATTCACCACATTAAGAAGTCTTGTGATGAACTCCTTAACCGTTTCTTTGTCTTTCATCTTGATAGTCTCAAACTCCCTCCTTAGGTTAAGGATTTGCATTTGCCTTGTCCTTGCACTCCCTTGGAACTCATCTTGAAGTTTGTCCCAAACTTCTTTGGCACTCTCACATGCCATTATCCTTGTGAAAATGGTATCACTAATACAAGAATGAATGGTGGTGAGAGCCTTGAAACCTTTAGCCAATTCCTCCTCATGGTGCTTGATTTGGTTTACCGTTGCCCCTTGTCTCAAAGGCTCGGGTTCTTGGGGATTTATGGTGACCTCCCAAAAACCATAAGCTTTCAAGTAGGCTTGCATCTTGATACTCCAAATGTTGTAGTTCTCCCCATTGAAGATAGGAGGAGAAGGAGTTGAAAAACTTGAAGAAGCCATGTGAATGTTGCTTTCTAGTATGAAGGAATATGAAAATATATTTGTGATTTCAAGTATCTCTTCACTCTCAAGGAACAAACCAGCCCAAAGACCTCACAAATCTCACAAAAAATATGCCTTGCTCTGATACCACTTTGTTGGGGTGAGAAGGTTAGGACCAAGAGCAAGCTAGCTTGAAGTATTAGCAACAAGCAAGCTTTTGGTGATGCTTTTGGGAATGGTTGTGTGTGAGTTGTGTTTTTAGGTTTTGGTTATGGTGTTTTCTGGTTTTTAGGGTTCCTAAAGTGTTCTAAGGTGTTGAAGAAGAGATAAGAAGAAGAGGAACACGTTGGCTTTTGAAAAGAAGGCTTGGATGTGTAGCCATTTCATTCATTTTACAATATAAGCTTGAAATTACAACTAGTTCACACATGCCAAGCATGTGAGCTTACAAAATGAGTAAAGTATTTGAAATTTAAAAAAGTAAAATGGTCAACACCTAACTTTTCATACACAAAAGAGTCAAAAACCAGCTGCAACATGTCTATTCCAAATATAGTAAAAAGTGGCACATGGTTTTGAACTAAGTTCCTATTGTTTAACTAGTTTGGGTAAACAACCAAACTAGCTTCACCTACTTAGTTTCCCTTTGTATTTGCTTATGAAACTTGGTTTGAAGCATCCTTGGTCATCAATAAATATTTTTCCAAGAGCTAGGAAAGTTCTGGAACCGGATCATGGGCCAAACAGCTCCAAAACTGGCCCATACTCTGCATACTGGGCCCATCAGATACAGCAATCTGTTTGGAATAGCAAATGGACTTTCCCATGTCATTTTGACCTGAAATTTGAACCAGAGTCTTCTATATATGTCTGTAGACATCCCTCAAAATTTCAGCCCAAAACGCCATTTGCAACCTGAGATATAAGATAAATAGTGGAGCTATGTTGTTGGAAATTATGAATCCAGCACTATAGGCATTTCAAGCATAACATTCCTACTCTTTTGTGCATAATTTTGCCTATAATTTTGCATACATAACTTAGGCACAAAACATTATCGAAATATACCTTGCATAAATTAAAAACATACAAAAAAATATAAACTCATAAAAGGAAAGGATTTGATACCAAGGTGTGCATGCTAGCCGGTGACATGCACCATCAAGTGGCAAAATTGCCACACTTCAACAAGTGTGATATATTAAAAATATTCTAATTATATTTATATCGAGAGGTGGGGAACCCATTTCCTGGACTTAACCTAAGGTAATCCAAGGCATGTATCTTGATTGTGACCCTGCGCACCATTAAGGACAGTCCTTGGAACTATCAACCCAACAAGCCAAATTGCCATTCCTAAATATAATAATGGTGTTCACTGTTAGGCATAAATTATGTATATCTTATCACCTACTTTAACAGTTAATGCTTGCTATTTCTTAGTAATTTTTTATTAATTTGAATGAAATTCTATTAATTTCATGCTTTTTTCTTATTTTTTGGTAAAAAGACTCAAATGTGTAGAATTTGGCCATAATTTGGATTATTTAAGTTAATTTTTGAAGAGATGCATTCAATGAAGCTCAATGGTTCAAGATTATGGAGACTAATTCTAGACATAATTTTTCTTAGAGTTTGGAGATGCAATTTGAAGATTTGAGGACAAGATCTCTACCATTTATTTTCAAGGTTTTCTATAGTTTTTTTGGAATTTTGTGTACCAATCACTGTTTTTATTATAATTGAAGCTACATATGAATTTAAGGTAATTCTAGTTAGCCAATTTTATGAAGATATTAACATATTTGTTGAAAAAGTGGTAATCTTACCACCTTGTGCAAGCCAAAGTTCATCAAGGTTTGAACCCTCTTTCTTTCTTCACAAGAAATATTTTGTTAAATGTCTTAACACAATATTTATTTCTATGTTTTATGTTCCTTTTAAGTGTCTTTTTAATGCCTAAGTTTTGTTGTATTTAGCTTAGAAATTGTCTCTTTGTTGGGTATTGATTTTATTTTGTAAAATAGCTATGTGCTGGAAACAGTGTTTCCAACAACATAGGTCTATTATTAGGGCTGGCGTTCTTTGGGATTTTAGAACGAGGTTATGATTTTTGGATATGTTGTAATAGACATGTAAAAGAAAATATAGAAAAATGAATGACTCAAAAAGGCCTTGGGAAGCCCAAGATATGCAGATTGCAAGTTGACATAACTGCTGAGATTTCAAGCAGTTATGGCCCATGGCTTTGAGATGAATTCAAGAACTTACCCAATTCTTTTGGACTTGGTATTCTCCAGATTACATCCTTAATATTTCAACATGACACATTCCAAAATTCAAGCAATTTGTATGAATATATCCCAGCCTTCCATCTGGTCAAAGTAGTAGTACAGGATTGGCTGGAGATAGTTTTTTGAAATTCAAAATCTCACAAACCCTTGTCATAATTATCACACACAAGTGAGCCGGTAGTTGAACGGTTATGTATCATAATTTTGAGTGGGAAATGTGTAAATTTTGAATTTTAAAGGCTTCCATTCTGTCCCATACACCTTATATGTATGAGACAAGTTTTGTATCTATATATGCAACAAATGAATGAAAAGAAAAGTGAATTAGTTTGCTGTCTACTTTTGTTTGGTCTACTCTAACATCTTCTCTTCTTCTTCATCTTCTTTTTCTTCCTTCAAAAAAAAAAAAAAAAAAACATTAACAATCCTAAATATCACCATACCAAAAATAAATACAAAAACACCTAAACATCAAACCAAAAACCGGATTAAAGGTTGTGCACAAGACAAACACCTTGTGTACAACACTCTTGGCCAAGTGAACCCAAAACCACACCCAATTCCAACATGGTATCAAAGCTTTGTTTGAACCATTGAGGGACCTTGTGAGCTTTCTTTTTAACTTATTTTCTTGTGAGAGAATCCCCCATTTCATTCCTTTCATTTTTGGTTTGAAGGGGTACAAAAATCTAGCTAGAAAACTCACAAAAAATCTAACCCAAGAGCCAATTTCTTCAAAAATCCGGTTTTGTGTCATGGCTTCTCAAAGTTTTGCACCTCCCACTCTGCCAAAATTTAAGGGCCAAAATTACTCCATTTGGAGCATAAAGATGAAAGCCTACCTACAAGCCTTTGGACTTTGGGATGTGATGGAAGAAGGTTATGAAGTTGAGGATTTATGAGCAAATGCCACACAAGCACAAAGACTTGCACATGGGACTGAGACAACTGAAGGATTCAAAGCCTTGATAGCCCTTCATTCTTTGGTTAGTGACTCCATCTTCACTAGAATCATGTCTTGTACAAGTGCTAGAGAAGTTTGTTTAAAGTTGCAAGAAGAATTTCAAGGAAACACTAGAACAAGACAAATGCAAGTTTTAAACTTAAGAAGAGAGTTTGAAACAATTAGAATGAAAGAAAATGATTTGGTTAAGGACTTCACCGATAGACTACTAAAGGTTGTGAACAAATTAGAGTCCTTGGAGAGCCATTGACCAACCAAAAGGTTGTAGAGAAGGTGTTGGTGAGTTTACCGAAAATTTGAAGCTAAGATTTCTTCCCTTAAGGAATCAAGGAATCTTAGTGAGATTACATTGAGAGAGCTTATCAATGCCTTCCAAGCAACCAAACAAAGAAGTGCCATAAGAAAGGAGGAGTCTCTGGAAAGTGCTTTTATATATAGTCAAAGCAAAAAGAAGAACAAGAACAAGGGAGGAACCGATTATGGAGGTTTGAACAACAAAAACAACAACAATTTCAACAACAACAACAATGCAAGGTAGCAACAAGGAGGACAACAATAAAACCGTGGAGGTTATCCACCATGCCCCCATTGCAACAAGTATGGACATGCACCAAACAAGTGCTTTTGGAGACCGGATACAACTTGTGACAAATGTGGGCAAAGAGGACATGTTGGCAAAGCGTGTAAGCAAGGAAGGCAATAAGCAAATGTGGTAAATGAGGAGGCCAAGACTTTATTTGTGGCTACATGCCTTAAAGCTACAAGTAGTGGGCTTGGTTGGTTGGTAGATAGTGGTTGTTTATACCACATGACTTTTGAAGAAACCAACTTTGTGGAGCTTGACCAATCCTACAAGACAAAGGTGAAGATTTGGAATGGAAGCTTCATGGATGTAGAAGGAAAAGGAGATATCTCATTGCATACCAATAAAAGTACAAAACTTATCCAAAATGTTCTATATGTGCCTTCATTATGTGAAAACTTGTTGAGTGTTGGACAATTGGTTGAAAAGGGATATGTATTGAACTTTGGTTATGATGGTTGTTTGATATCGGATGCTTTTGGAAATAAGGTGTCTAAAGTTGTCTTGAAAGATAAAAGCTATAGGTTGAATTTAGTAGATAGTGAACAAGCTTTGAAAGGCAAAGTTGAGTCCATTTCTTAACTTTCGCATAAAAGGCTTAGTCACTCTAGTTATGGTGCAATGAAGAATACTAATGATTTGGTGAATGATATGCACTTGATTGATGATGTGAAAAATGGGTGTGAAGTTTGTCAACTTGGAAAGTCCACTGGGTTGCCATTTCCTAAATTGGTGCATGGAGAGCTAAGGAGAAGTTAGAACTTGTTCATTTGGATGTGTGTGATCCCATGAGTGTGTCTTTCTTGAGTGGTCATAAATACTTTCTCACCTTTAGAGATGACTATTCTAAGATGTGTTGGATTTATTTTCTCACACATAAGTCACAAGTTCTATAAAAATTTATGAAATTCAAAAAGTTGGTTGAAAATCAAAGTAGGTCTACTTTGAAGTGCTTGACGACCGACAATGGTGGTGAATATACTAGCTTAGCTCTTGAAGATTTTTGCAAAGAAAATGGAATAATTCATCAATTTACCACACCATACATACCACAACAAAATAGTGTGTGTGAGAGGAAGAATAGGACATGATGGAAATGGCTAAGGTGTATGATACATGAAAAGAAAATGTCAAAGAAATTTTGGGCCGAGGCTATCTATACTAGTTTCTACATTCAAAACTGATGCTTCACCAAATCCATTGAAGGCAAGACACCCTATGAGTTGTGGTTTGGAGAGAAACCATCTTTAGAGAATATTAAAGTATTTGGTAGTGTGTGCTTTCTCCATGTTCACTCGCACATGAGAGATAAGCTTGACAAAAAGGCTAATGTTAGGATATAGTGAGGTTACCAAAGATTTTAGGGTTTATAACCTAGAGACCAAAAAGCTTGTGGTAACAAAAGATTTGAAGATTGATGAGAATGCAAAATGGGATTGGAGTACGGAAGAGCTATTGGTGAATGAGGATGATCCACGGTTTGAAGTAGAAAATGAAGAAAGAAATGTTGAAAACAACAATGATGAAGATGACAATGATGAAGACAATGAGAAGAATGATGATTTATTTCAAGAAACCATTGGCGCCGATTTGGAGGTTGGTGATGGTGTTAGAGGGGGAAGATCTTTGTTTGAGATTTATGAAAGGTGTAATGTTACACTTAGTGAGCCTACACGTGTGCAAGAGGCCTTGATGAAGAAAGAGTGGAAGGAAGCAATGGATGTGGAAATGAAGATGATTGAGAAGAATGAGACTTGGTCCTTGGTCACTAAACCAAAAAACAAGAAAGCAATTGGTGTCAAATGGATCTTTAGAAGTAAATACAATCCGGATGGGACCATTTGCATTTACAAGGCAAGGTTGGTGGTCAAGAGTTATGCACAACAAGCCAAAGTTGACTATGGGGAGACGTTTGTACCCGTAGTAAGGATGGAAACCATTAGACTCATCCTTGCTCTTTCAGCCACCAAACAATGGAGTGTGTTTCACTTGGATGTGAAATCAGCATTCTTGAATGGTGTATTGCAAGAAGAAGTCTATGTGAAGCAACCCGAGGGCTATGTGATTGAAGGACACGGAGATCAGGTTGTAAGCTTCATAAAGCCTTATATGGTCTTAAACAAGCACCTAGGGCTTGGTATGGAAGGATAGATGGCTACTTGCTTGGACATGACTTTAGGAGGAGCCAAAATGAACCCACTTTGTATGTGAGGGTTGAAGGAAGCATGATAATGGTTTCTTTGTATGTGGATGACTTAGTGGTCACGGGTGAGGACCCAATGAATGTGGAAAAGCTAAGGCATGAACTTGAGGAGTTTGAGATGTCTAACTTGGGCCTCATGAATTACTTCCTTGGTGTGGAAGTATTGCAATGCCAAAGAGGAATATTTATATCATAAGAAAAGTACATCAAGGATGTTTTGAAGAAATTTAATCTTGAAGAATGCAATCCAATGAGCACTCCAATGATCCAAGGAGAGAAGTACCAAAAGGAGGATGGCACAGCAAAGGTAAATCCTGCACTTTACCGATCATTGATTGCTAGTTTGCTTTATGTGTACACATCTAGGTAAGATATTATGTGTGTTATGTGTGTGCTTTCAAGATACATGCAAGCACCCACCCAAACTCATCTTAAAGGTGCCAAAATAGTTCTTAGGCATCTTAAGGGCACTAGTGATTATGGAGTTTGGTATGAAGCAAAGGATGAGTTAAAGCTTGTTGGCTATTCGGATAGTGATTGGGCGGGCTGCATTGATGATATGAAAAGTACTTCAAGCTACTTATTTTCACTTGAGAGTGGTCTTTTCTCATGCAATGTAAATAAGCAAAGCACAACGGCTCAAAGTACCGTAGAAGCCGAATACATTGCTTGCTTATCTTGTACAAACCAATGTACTTGGTTAAGGAACTTGATGGGAGATCTTGGTCATTCTCAAGAAAGTCCAAACATCATCAAATGTGATAACACTTCAGCAATTTCAATAGCCAAGAACCCAATACAATATGGAAGAACAAAACATATTTCAGTGAAATATCATTCCTTGAGGGAGTATGTGAATTCGGAGGAGAACCTTGCGGATGTGTTCACAAAGCTACTTGGAAAGACTAGATTTGAGGCATTGAGGACTCTTCTTAATGTGTCTAGCAAGATTAGCAAGGAGGAGTGCTGAAAAGGTGGTAATCTTGCCACTTTGTGCAAGCCAAAGTTCATCAAGGTTTGCATCCTCTTTCTTTCTTCATAAGAAATATTTTGTTGAATGTCTTAATGCAATATTTATTTTATGTTTTATGTTCCTTTTAAGTGTCTTTTTAATGCCTAATTTTTGTTGTATTTAGCTTAGGAATTGTCTCTTTGTTGGGTATTGATTTTGTTTTGTAATATAGCTATGTATTGGAAACAGTGTTTCCAGCAACATAGGTCTATTATTGGGGCTGACGTTCTCTAGGATTTTAGAACAAGGTTATTATTTTTGGATATGTTGTAATAAACATGTAAAAGAAAAGATAGAATAGAAAAAACAATGACTTAAAAAGGCTTTAGGAAGCCCAAGACAGGTTGCAAGTTGGCATAACTGCTGGGATTTCCGGTAGTTATAGTCCATGGGTTTGAGATGAATTAGAGGCCTTACCCAATTCTTTTGGACTTGGTCTTCTGTAGATTTTAGCTTTAATATTTTAACATACCACATGCCAAAATTCTAGCAATTCGGATTAAGATATCCCAGTCTTCCATCTTCAAATAGTAGTATAGGATTAAGTGGAGACAGTTTTTTGAAATTTAAAATCTCACAAACCATGTGAGCTGGTGGTTGAATGGTTATGTATCATAATTTTGAATGGAAAATATGTAAATTTTGAATTTTAAAGGTTTCCATTTGGTCCCCCACACACCTCACATGTATGAGACAAATTTTGTATCTATATATGCAACGAATGAATGAAAAGAAAAGTGAATTAGTGTGCTGTCTAGTTTTGTATGGCCTACTCTAAAATTTTCTCTTCTTCTTCATCTTCTTCTTCTTCCTTCAAAACAAAAAAATCCTAACAATCCTAACTATCACCATACCAAAAATAAACACAAAAACACCTAAACATCAAACCAAAAAATTAGATTAAAGGTTGTGCACAAGACTAACACCTTGTGTACAACACTCTTGGCCAAGTGAACCGAAAACCACACCAAACTCCAATAATATCCACTAAATTTCTTTACATTTCGATTAGTCAGTTAGTACCATTTTAATTTCAAAGGCAGCTTTGATGCATAGTTTCTACAAATCGCATTCCATTAGGGAAATATGAGTTCTAATTGCCTGCCAGTATCCTAATCCTTATTAATATATATATGCAAAAATAAGCCATGACAAAAAATCTAACTTTCCAAGTGATTTCAAAGAAAAATAAGAAAATTTGGGTGTCCAAAGGTTGGTCAAAGGCATGCTAATGATAATATTCAAATAAAGAAAGTTTTAATGCAAATAAAGCTCCTAAACCTTAGGAATACATGCGGTAACTTTTGGGTCAAAAAGGTAATTCTCTCATTAAATTGATAATTAAAAGGCCAAAATTAATACTAATTACTTGGAGAAGTTGGCCCAACATTCATTGTCCAATAGATTGAGTTTTGGAAACCTAATTGAAGTAGGACCTATAGAAACCTTAACGCTATATAAAGCCTTACAATTTTTAGAGTTGAGACCATTATATGCACCATTATGCATGCCACATTCCACACAATACACACGACACAATATGCAGCAACACAGCTGCACACAAAGAGATTTTGGCTAGAAAGAAGAGAAGGAAGGGGAAAGAAATCAAGGAGGAAAAGAGGAGTAATTTTTCGGCCTTAGAAAGGGAGTTTTATTGGGGGGACTTCATCAATTCAACTCTATTGTTGACTTTTCTTTATGCTTTTTTATTGCGAACTGTCGTTTTGATTTAATTATGGATGTTTAATTTAATTTTATGATTAACTTAACTCCATAGCTAGGGCTATGATAAGGCCCCAACAGGCCCTAACTACGAAGATTTAATTACTAGTTTTTTTAATCTAGTATTTTTATTCAATAAATTATTACACGCTTTATGCTTCCTTGAATGATTTAAATAGTTAAAGTGCCGGAAGGTGAAAACTATTAGATTTGCAATAATTTACTTAGCTTATATAACGAAGAGAATGGGAGATGAAAATTATGTATTCTATGCCTTGTTTGATGAATACTTTAATTTATAAAATTGAGAATCTAGAAGGTGAAGGTTATATATTCTATGTCTTATTTGCCTGTTTGCTTAGTCGATCTTTATGTATAAATTTAAAAAGGAATTGAAAGGTTACGTTTGGTTTTTGTAAATTGATGAAAGATCAAGAAGTGAAGTTGATAAGTTTGATGATTAAGTATTGTTGAAAAAATACTAGATTAGTAAAATAAGCATGCTAGTAATTAGATTGGATTAGTTAGAGGTGGATTCTAATGCTCTAATGTCTAAAATTATTTGATTACAATCTTGCTTTATTTCCTAGTTGCTACTTGCTTTTTAATTGCTTTCTTAAAACTTGTTTTTAATTTTCTTTTGTACATTGAATGCTTTCTAATTTAATCAATATATCAATAAAATTGAATTAGTCCTTTATTTCCTTGTGTACAATACTTGGTTACTCACATTAACCATTTTATTATTTGATTCACATACTAGTGAGTTGAGAAAACGTCACAACATTCATTGGTGGCAAGGCCATGTGTCACCGGTGCTAGTGTGGCACCAGTGATGACATGGCAATAAGGAAGTGTTATGGTTGCCTGGGTGGTGACATGGTAGTATGGTAGAAATTGAATTTTCTTTAAATATCAAATAATAATATATTTAAAATGTATTTGTTAGTGCAATAATGTATATTTTGTTCTTTAGTGGGAGGAATGTTACGTATAGGGAAGAGTAGCATCTACCGTCAATCTAGGAGCTGTAATTTTAATGAGTGGAATTTTTATTAAAATAATAGAAATATAAATTGCTATTGCTTATCTATATCATCAATGCTTGAAAGTTATAAATTTATTTTTGATATATCAAGGACAAAAGGAAATTTAGAAGCTTTTATCTAACTATATTATATATATATATATATACACCACTTATTTGATTTGAGAAAGACTATTGAAATAAATAAATTAAGAATTTTGATTTAGATATATATATCTAATACGAACCTAGGTCGACTCGTGCTTAAACCCATATTATATTAGCCCAGATCACAATTAAGTTCAAATTTTAATGGCCACCTTAACCTCTAATCAACTTGTGATTAGAAACCTTGGTATATGATGAAGACGCCACAATAGGTGATGGATATTCTATTGATAAGTCAAACTAAAATACTCATTCACTAATGGTATTTTAGGTGTTTAAAGAGAACAAAAGGAGTTCAATCTCACAAATAATTTTCTGTATGAATAATATATTGAATATTATTGATAAATCAAGCCTAATAGGCTAAAAAGTTACAAAATAAAACCCTAATCAACTAGGTAAAATCGGCCACATAGAATAGGAAACCTAATGATGGCGGAAAATCACCTCCTTTCCTAATCTAATTTGGATTAATTACTTCCTTAATTTTGAAATAGAAATTAATTAATTTACAATGAAAATAATAAAATAATAACTTTCCTAAGTTGATTTGTCCAACAAATAAATAAATAGAACCCAAATAAAAGACTAATTTCTTAAAACAAAAAGTTAAAATCAAATTAGGAAACAAATTGACTATCTTTCTAAGTAAGCTAACTTAGACCAACCTCCAGCTTGTTGGGCTCCAAATCAGCTTCTATATACCATGTAGAATGTCAAATATAATTAATAATGATTCCCATACGTTACCCTTTGTTAGAATATGTCAAACTTGCTTGAACAACAAGAACAGTCAAAGTCAACGGCTAAACAACACATTTTCGGCCAAATTGACTTGTTGTCAGTACAAGCCCAGTTTAGATGCTTTTGATTCTACCTTGGTTGGATTCCACATCCTCTTGATGATATTCATTGAATCCATTAAGTGTTGGAACCATTTCTTGCTGCTTGGAGTCCATATTTGCATGAAAATATCTATCCAGGTCCATATCAGCCTTCACCACTTGGATGCTTAAAACAGACATTGTATCTTCAGGTATTGACAAGCCCTTTTGAGAATTAATTAATCCCTGTATAAAGACAACCACTTTGTTCTTAAATATCTTAGCTTGAGCCCTAGTGATCAGCCCGGTTTTTATCCGTATTGGACCAGCACCTCAGCAGGCTGTCAGTTGTACGGGCACGGGTGGATTCTCATCATTCCCCTCCTCTTGAAAAGGATTTGCCCTCAAATCAAAATCATCACCTGTAGCAAAAGGAGATAAGTCAGCAACATTAAATGTAGTACTAACATTATACTCACGCAGTAAGTCAAGTTTGTAAGCATGTTCATTGATCCACTCCAAAACTTAAAAAGGTCTAAGCTTTGACTTTCTTTGTTCTAGAAACCTCTCCTTTCTTAGGTGCAACCCAACCAAATCTCCTGGGTTAAACACTAACATAATAAAAATCTAGAAATACATGCTCATTATGGTAAAAATTATACTTTTTAAAGTTAGCAAATAATCTCTTCTAAATTTTCAAATTTTCACTAAGTAAAGCTCTCAACAATACAAATAAATTCTATGCAACAAAGGAATCTTTAAATAACCATCTTTATAAATCATAACCAGCAATCATTTCTTATTAAAAGTTACTTTATTAACATCACCAAAGCTAAGATAGAAATTTTTATTTTTCTTTTCTTTTCTTTCTTTTTCTTTCCCACTCACGGAGTTACTTTTTCCACTCTCACTCTCAGGTTTTGCTATCTCTTTCTCTCTTTCTTTCCCCTCAAGTTTGAGTTTAGGACACTTACCTAGTTGTTTTTGTTCAACCTTGCCTCCTTGGATTGGGGTTGCTGCCGTGGGTGCCATACTAGTCCTTTCTTTAAGCTTTGCAGCCTCCTTCCGTTGTTATGTTTGGGGTTTATCTTTAAATACTTCCATTGGAGTTAATGGCTCTAGCTTAACCTTTTTCCCTTTAAATTTAAATACAATGGAATTCTCTCTCCCATAATGTATGGCATCCTTATCGAATTGCCATGGTCTACCCAACAAAATATGACCCACATGCATAGGAACAACATCACACAATACAACATCCACATATTTATCAATGCTGAATTTTACTTTCGCTTATTTATTTATTTTCGTCTCACCACTATCATTAACCCATTGTAATCTATATGGTTTTGGATGTTTAATGGTTGTTAAGCCTAATTTATCAACTACCAAATTACTAATTACATTATCACAACTTCCATTATCAATTATCATACTACATACTTTACCATGAATTTCAAGTCGGATATGGAAGATGTTTTCTCTTTGAACTTGATCCTCATCCTGGTATACACTCAACACTCTCCTTGCCACAAAGCCCAATTCGGCATTTGAAACTTTTAAGGTTTCAGCCTCATCTTCAATTTCTTCCTCTTCATGCTCGGTCTCAATTTCAACTTCTTCACCGTCGGTTCCAACTCCCCATTGTCCTTCAATATCATGATTCTTCAGTTTGAGCATTGTGATACGAACCTAGGATGACCTGCACCTAAACCCATATGATATTAACTCGGATCTAATTATGTTCAAGTTCTATGGTCACCTTGACCCCTAACCAACTTGTGATAGAAACCTTGGTATATAATGAAGATGCCACAATAGGTGATGGAAGTTCTATTGATAAGTCAAACTAAAACACTCACTCTCTAATGGTGTTTTAAGTGTTCAAAAGAACAAAGAGAATTCAATCTCACAAATAATTTTCCATATAAAATTCAAGCTTGATTTCTCATTGAAATTAGTCTTTAAATAGGCTTTGAATGAACAAAATAAAACCCTAAAAGGATTAGGAAATTTCGGCCAACATAGAATCCAATTAGGAAATTACCTAATTTCATACCCTTTCCTAATCTAATTTAGATTAATTAATTTACAATTAAAATAATAAAATAATAACTTTCCTAAACTTATTTTTCCAGAAAATAAATAAATAAAAATCAAAAGTAAAGGTAATTTCCTAAAACAAAAAGTAGAAATCAAATTAGACAACTAGAATACTAGCTTTTTGACTAAGTTGACTTTGACCAATCTTTAACCAATTTGAGCTCCAAATCAGCTTCTATATACTTTTTAGGATGGAAAATAAGATTATTATGGAGTCCCACATGTTTCTCTTGCTTGGAGGAAAGAGAAAAAGCCAACTCAGCAAAATACAGTAAAGCCAGCAAGCAATACAGCAATTTTCGGCTAAACTTTGAAACTGTCCGTACAAGTCCATACACGTTGGTTTTACTTCTTTCTTGACTTGTTTTCATGACCTCTTAGTGATATTTATTGAATCCATAAAGAGTTAGAACCATTTCTTGCTGCCCGAATGCCATAAATGCACCAAAACTGCTACTTAGGTCCGTATCGGCTTCCACCACTTGTATGACCAAAACAGATCTTGGATCTTTGGGTATGGGCAAATGCTCTTGAAAATGAATTACCCCCTGGATAAATGCAGTGAATTTTTCCTTAAACCTCTTAGCTTGAGCCCTAGTGATTGGCCCGGTCTTCATCCGTAGCGGGTTAGCACCCCAGTGGGTTGTCGATTCTGTGGGTTCGAGCGGATTTGCATCATTCACCTCAACTTGAAAAGGATTTGTCCTCAAATCAAGATCATCACCTATAGAAAAATGAGATAAATCAGCAATATTAAATGTGGCACTAACATTATACTCACCTATTAAATCAAGTTTGTAGGTATTCTCGTTAATCCATTCTAAAACTTGAAAAGGTCCATCCACACGCGGCATAAGCTTTAACTTTCTTTATTTTGGAAACCTCTCCTTTTGTAAGTGCAACCAAACCAAATCTCCTGGGTTAAACACTATCACAACAAAATCTAGAAATACATGCTCATTATGGCAAAAATTACACTTTTTAAAGTTACCAAATAATCTCTTCCAAATTTTTAAATTTCCATAAAGTAAAGCTCTCAACAAGGCAGATAAAGTTCTATACAACAAACCATTTTTAAATAAGCATCTTTATAAATCCTAACCAGCAATGGTTTCTTGTTCAAAATGTCTTTGTTAGCATCACCAAAGCTAAGATAAAAAATTTTATTGTTCTTTTCTTTTCTTTCTTTTTCTTTCCCACTCACGGAGTCATTTTTTCGACTTTCACTCTCAGGTTTTGCTCTCTCTTTCTTTCTCTCAGATTTCTCCCTTTGTTTCCCCTCAATTTTGAGTTTAGGACACTTACTTGGTTGGTTTTGTTCGACCTTGCCTCCTTAGATTGGTGTTGTTGTTGTGGGTGCCATACTAGTCCTTTCTTTAAGCTTTTCAACCTCCTTCCTTTGTTGCATTTGAAGTTGATCTCTAAATACTTCCTTTGGAGTATTAGGCTCCAACTTAACCTTTTTCCCTTTAAATTTAAATACAATGGAATTCTCTTTCCCATAATGTATGGCATCCTTATCAAATTGGCATGGCCTACCTAACAAAATATGACCGGATGCATAGGAAAAACATCACACAATACAACATCCACATATGTATCAATGCTGAATTTTACTTTCGCTTGTTTATTTACTTTCATCTCACCATTATCATTAAGACATTGTAATCTATATGGTTCTGGATGCTTAATGGTTTCTAACCTCAATTTATTAACTACCAAATTACTAATTACATTTGCACAACTCCCACTATTAATACTACAAATGTTACCCTGAATTTCACATCAGGCGTGGAAGATACTTTCTTTTGAATTTGGTCCTCATCTTCATATACGATTAAAACCCTCCTTGCTACTAAACTCAAATCAGCCCTAGATGCCTTGAGAGTTTCGGATTCATCATGTCCATCATCTCCAACTTCTCCATCTTCAATTTTAGTATCAGCATCACTTTCTTCACTTTCGGATTCTAGTTCACCATTAACTTTCAGCACCATAATCCTCCTATTCGAGCATTGGCTAGCGATGTGTCCTTGTCCCTGACACTTAAAACACATGATTTCATGAGTTTTAGAAGGGTTAGGATCATATTTACCTTCACTTTGTGTGCTTGGACAAATTTGGTTCTAGCCTCTCTCCTTGGCTGATTTAAACTTTTTTCTCCAACTTTCGGCTTTGGGTTGTTTTCAAAGGTAGGATTATTTCTCCAGCCGCTTGGATTTGATCTTTCACTGTTTGAAATTCTCCCAAACCATGAGTTTACACCCCTCCTCTTGAATTGATGCTTAAGTTTAATAGCCACATGCAACATCTCCTCCAATTCCATATATTGTTGCAATTCTAGTTGATTGGCTATCTGACAATTCAAATCACCTAAAAATCTTGCCATGGTTGCTTTTCTATCTTCATTCATGCTCAATCTCATCATGAGCATCTCCATCTCCTTGTAATAATCCTCTACAAATCTATTTCCTTGAGATAGAGATTGAAGTCTTTGATGCAACAACCTATGATAGTGTGTGATGGTACGAATCGCTTCCTCATGGCTCCTTTCATTTGTCGCCATGTAGTAATCAAATCATCACCAACTCTCCTTCGGGTGCTTTGCTCATTGGTCCACCATTGGAATGCATAATGATCAAATTCGATTGCTGCCAATTTCATCTTCTTAGCCTCTGAATAATTATGACAATAAAAAATCATCTCCATTCTCTCCTTCCATTCCAAATATGCCTCCGGATCACTTTTTCTCATGAAAGGTGGAATGTTTACCTTGATATTCCATAGATCATCATCTTCATTCCTTGCTGGTCTCCCTCGGATTGGCCTTTCTTGAGGTTCAAAAATTTCATAAAACTGCTCATCCAAGTCATTTCCAAAGTTACTTCCCCCAAATTCCTCTCTTGGTCGCCCTCGGCCTCCTCAACCTCGACCTTGACCTCAACATCTAACCTTATATTCGGCCCTCCTTGTGATGTTTCTATCCTATCCATCCTCTGATCTATGTTATCAAATCGGGCATTCATCCACTGCAATTGCTCCAATATAGCCCTCATGTCCGTTTGCTCACCACCATGGAATCCTACGGATTCTTCTTCATTGATTCTCAGTGGTGGATCTCCTCTCCTCAACCTTGAATCTGCCATGTTAGTATAAATAATGAAAAATAAAAT
Organism: Ziziphus jujuba; assembly: GCF_031755915.1. NCBI lineage: Eukaryota > Viridiplantae > Streptophyta > Magnoliopsida > Rosales > Rhamnaceae > Ziziphus > Ziziphus jujuba. The sequence continues at coordinate 20,962,609 of NC_083384.1, forward strand.
ATATTCTCACTAAAAATCACTCCCTCACATGTGTCACTCAATCAAGGTCTTAACACTCATGTTTCCACACTAGTTTTGGCTTTTACCCTCTTTTAAACTCACACACTCTTGTCTTTTTCCACTCAATGAATTATCTCAAATTTCTAATTAAAACACCCACAAAACAGCAATTAGATCACAAGTATGTTTTAATTAAACTTATCAACAAACATTAGCAAAAAGAAAGCAATACCAAATGAATTAATAAAACCTAGTTTTAAGCTTTTCTAGGCAAAGTAAGGCAAAGCAACAAGAAACTTTTGGAATTAACAAGAACTGGACAAGAGGATAAGAAATTAATAATCCAAGAATTAAATTTTAGAGAAAGAAATTCAAACTTAAACAAGAATCAATTTAAACAAAAATATAGAATAGTGCTGGTTGCTGTCTTTGTAATTCAAGTTTTGTATCAAATCCTTCAACTAATTTTAGTCCAAATAAAAAATAATTATCCAACAACTCCAAATATTGAATAAATAATCAACAAAACAGCAGCTCCAATAATTTCCAGCAAACAAATTAAACTCCAATAAACCGAAATTTTTTTTTTATTCAGCTTTACTTCTTCCTTTTTTTTTCACTCAATATGAAACACAACTCTAGTAACAAAAATTAGCAACCAAATGGAAATTCCAATAGCAAAATCTCATCAACCCCATGGCCTCCAACAAAAAACAAATGTGCAATTTTTTTTTATTTTTTTTTTAATTTCGCAACACCTTCTTCTCCTTTTTTTTTTTTTTTTTTTTTTTTGCTTTTACACACAGATCATAAACAACTGCAATACTAAGGAGAAACACCAAAAATTGCAATTCTAAAGCCACAAATTCTCCAAACCTTATGTAAAATTGCACAATTTTATGTTTTTTATGCAATATGCTTTCAAAACTCTCCTTTTTTTTTTTCCGTTATATGAATGCAAATAATTTAAGACTAAAACAGTAAATAAAATCAACAAAAACCAAAATTAACAAGAACAATGATGAAAAACAAACAACAAACTAGGAAGCAAAAATACTATAAAAATAGGAAATCCTAATTCAACGAGGAATGAAATTTTTTTTTTTTAAATATACAGAATGTATATGATGATAGATGAAATCTTAACCTAATGCTAAAATTGTATATTAACACAAAAAAAAAAAGCAAATAAAGATAGATCAAACCTGAACAAAATTAAGCTCTGATACCAAATGATACGAACCCAAGACGACTTGCACCTAAACTCGTATTATATTAGCTCGGATCTAATTATGTTCAAGTTCTAATGGTCACCTTGACCCCTAACCAACCTGTGATTAGAAACCTTGGTATATAATGAGGACACCATAATAGGTGATGGAAATCCTATTGATAAGTCAAAACTAAAACACTTATCCATTAATGGTGTTTTAGGTGTTCAATTAGAACAAAGAGAATTCAATCTCACAAATAAATTTCTATATAAAATTCAGGCTTGATTTCTCATTGAAAATAACCCTTTAAATAGGTTTTGAATGAACAAAATAAAACCTTAAAAGGATTAGGAAATTTCGGCCAACATAGAATCTAATTAGGAAATTACTTAATTTCACATCCTTTCCTAATCTAATTTGGATTAATTAATTCTCTTATTTTGAATTCGGAATTAATTAATTTAAAATGAAAATAATAAAACAATAACTTTCCTAAACTTATTTTCCAGCAAATAAATAAATAAAACCAAAAGTAAAGGTAATTTCCTAAAACAAAAAGTATCGGGTCAGCACCCCAGCGGGTTGTCAGTTGTGCGTGTTCGAGCAGATTCGCATCACATTGGTTGGCAATATGTCCTCAGCCCTGACACTTAACGCAAACAATATCTCTAGTTCTTGAAGGTTTAGGATCAGATTTACCTACAGATTGGTGTGCTTGAACAAGTTCAGCTTGAACGTGGGGTTGCTTCTCCAACTAGTTGAATTTGTCCACCTGTTGCTTGTAACTCCACCATACCATGAGCTTCCCCTCCTTTTGAATTTAATTTAACATATTGTTGCAATTCCAATTGGTTAGCTATCTCACTATTCAATCCACCAAGAAACCTTGCCGTTGTTGTTTCTCTATCTTCATTCATGCTCAATCTCATCATGAGCATCTCCATCTCTTTGTAATAATCTTCCATGGACCTACTATCTAGCGATAAAGTTGAAGTCTTTGATGCAGCAACCTATAATAGTGTGATGGTACAAATCACTTCCTCATGGCCCTTTCATTTGTCATCATGTAGTAATCAAGTCATCACCAATTCTTCTTCAGGTGTTTTTCTCATTAGTCCACCATTGGAAAGCATAGTGTCCAAATTCCATTGCTAGCAATTTCACTTTCTTGGCCTCCGAGTAGTTGTGATAGTAAAAATCATCTCCATTTGTTCCTCCCATTCCAAATAAGCTTCCGGGTCACTTTTTTCCATGAAAGGTGGTGTGCTTACCTTGATATTCCCAAAATCATCATCTTCATTCCTTGCTGGTCTCCCGCAGATTGGCCTTCCTTGAGGTTGAAAATTTCATCATATCCCTTATCCAACTCATCTCCAAAATTACCATCCTAAAATTCCTCTTTAGGTCGTCCTCAACCTCCTCGACCTCGAGCTCGACCTCAGCCTCCATGAGCATCAAACCTTGTATTCAGCATTCCTTGGGATTTCTAATCTGCCCATCCTTTGATTTATATGGTCAAATTGAGTATTCATCAGCTGTAATTGCTCTAAGATGGCTCTCATGTCCGTGTGCTCATCTCCACTCCCTGACGCTCAGGAATCTCCTTTGAATCCTATGGACTCTTCTTCATTAATTCTCATTTGTGGATCTCCTCTTCTCACCTTTGAATCTGCCATGTTAGTATGAATAACACAAAAATAATATAGGACCTCACCAAATTCACTCCCTCACGTGGTTCACTCAAATAAGGACTCTACACTCGTGTTTGCACACTAGTTTGGACTTTTACCCTCTTTTAAGCTCACACACTCTTGCATTTTTCCACTTAAAGAATTATTTCAAAGTTCTAATTAAAACACCCACAAAACAGCAATTAGATCACAAGTATATTTTAATTAAACTTATCAACAAAGCAGTAGCAAAAAAAGTAAACAATACCAACTGAATTTTAAACATAATTCTCGACTTTTCTAAGTGAAAATAAGGCAATTTGGCAAAGCAAATTTCAGAATAAATGAGAACTGCACCAGATGGTAGGAAATTAAGAATTCAAGAATAAAAATTTAGGAAAATAAATTCAAACATGAACAAGAATCAATTTGGACAAAAATAACAACTAGTTGTTGGTTGTTGTCCAAATCCTTTAAATAATTTTATTCCAATATTTTTAGCACCCAAAATTCAAATATCCAGCAGAAAAAATAATTCTCCAGCAACTCCTAATATAGAATAAATAGTCAACAATTCAGCAGTTCAAAGAAATTTCCAGCAAACACCAAATTCAACAAACCGTTTTTTTTTTATTCGGCTTTTCTTCTTCTTCTTCTTCTTCTTCTTCTTCTTTTTTCAACTCACAAAATGTAAAACAACTGCAGTAGAAAAGATCAACACCAAAAATAGCAACTCCACACCAAAAATCCACCAAACCCATGACCTTCAACGACAAAGTACAAATTTGCAATTTTTTTTTTTTTTTTTGGTAAATCTATATATGTTGCCGTAAACACACTTTTTTTTTTTTTAATATATGAATGCAAATATTTAAGATACCAACAAACCTAATTTAACTAGGAATGATTTTTTTTTTTAATAATATGTAGAACGTGTATGATGATAGAAGCAACTTTAACCTAATGCTAAAATTGCATATTAACATAAAACAAATAAAGCAAATAAAGATAGATCAAACCTGAACAAAATTTGGCTCTGATACCAAATGATACAAACCTAGGTCGATTCACACCTAAATCCATATTATATTAGCCCAGATAAGAATTAAGTTCAGATTTTAATGGCTACCTTAACCCCTAATCAACTTATAATTAGAAACCTTGGTATATGATGAAGACACCACAATAGGTGATGGATGTCCTATTGATAAGTCAAATTAAAACACTCATTCACTAATGGTGTTTTAGGTGTTCAAAGAGAACAAAGAGAGTTCAATCTCACAAATAATTTTCTATATGAATAATATACTGAATATTATTGATAAAAAAAGCCCTTAAATAAGGCTAAAAAGTTACAAAATAAAACTCTAATTAACTAGGTAAAAACAACCACATAGAATAGGAAACCTGATGATGGCGAAAAATCACCTCCTTTCCCAATCTAATTTGGATTAATTAATTCCTTAATTTTGAAATGGGAATTAACTAATTTACAATGAAAATAATAAAATAATAACTTTCCTAAGTTGATTTTTCCAGAAAATAAATAAATAGAAACCAAATAAAAGACTAATTTCCTAAAACAAAAAGTTAAAATCAAATTAGGAAACAAATTGATTATCTTTCTAAGTAAGCTAACTTTGACTAATCTCTCGCTTGTTTGGGCTCCAAGTCAGCTCCCATATGCCGTTTAGGATGCCAAATATGATTAATAATGATTCCCACACATTGTCCCTTGATTGAAATAGGTCAAACTTGCTTGAACAAGAAGAACAGTCAAAGCCAACGACCAAACAGCACATTTTTGGCCAAATTGACTTGCTGTCGGTACAAGCCCATTTTAGATGCTTTTGATTCTACCTTGGCTGGATTCCATGTCCTCTTTATGGTATTCATTGAATCCATGTAGTGTTGGAACCATTTCTTACTGCCCGGAGTCCATATTTGCATGAAAATAGCTATCTGGAGTCCATATGCTTTGTATCTTTGGGTATTGACAAGCCCTTTGAGAATTAATTACTTCCTGTATAAAGGCAGCCAGTTTGTCCTTAAACCTCTTAGCTTGAGCCCTAGTGATTGGCCCGATCATCATCCATATCGGGTTAGCATCCCAACGGGTTGTCGGTTGTACAGGCATGGGCGAATTCTCATCAATATCTATATATATGTATGTATATTCATCTCCTTGCTATGGGGATGTCCAAATTATTATTATGGTTACTGCCCCACTATGATATTGATATTGATATGATATGAAATTGATTCATGATATTGATATTGATTCATGATATTGATACGATATAAACATATTTTGGACATTTATATGATAAGAAAATGATTCCAGAGATTGATGCAATGTGGAAATGACTTTGAATATGGATTTGATATTGAATACTAATTTGATTGGGATTATGGTGGCTTGATAGCTGAATTAGCATTAGCTTGGTCTGGCCAACCAAGAACTAAAGGTAGGAACACAAATTTGAATTAGGGCGATACATGATATAATCTGGAGCTTACTTGGCTGAGCTTTGTTTAGCATATAAATGCCTCTACCAATGCGAGGGTATAGCTTATATTATTTTGTAAATAAATTCACAATTGAATTTTGGGATTTAAGAATTGAAAATTTATGGGCTTCTTTCTTTATTGTTTATTTTTCTAAAAGATTTTTTTATCAATATGATTGGTTTAGTTGATAATATTATTCACTAGAATTATCAACAATGGTACCATTATTATTATTATTGTTGTTGTTGTTATTATTGTTGCTACTTTATTCATTGTCCACATCATCATCATTATTATTATTTCCCTAGATTTTCAAACCGCTCATTAAGTACCCCCCCAAGTACTCACATCTCTCCTCTTCTTCTTATAAAGCTATTCTAACTTTTGTTTACTAATCCTTTGGTCACTCTTAACGTGATGAGTTGGCTTTGAAAGGGATGGTATGAACTATCACTATAATGTTTTAATTAACTGTCATGGGAACTTTAGACTTAAGCTTTATAATAAAGCAAAATTCTTATTAATGTTGAGCGAAATTTATAAGTAAATGAATAATTAAATGGATTTGGATGGTAGGAAGGACTAGGGATTGTGGGTCCCATCTTTGGTATTAGAGCCTAAGTTTTAAGAAATAAGGAAGACATTAGATAGTTAAGATTATAGATGTGTTATGATTATTAAAAGAGAATATTTGCAGAAGAAATATGCAGCAAAGTGGAGGTGTCCACATTGGAAACAAAACCTACAATAGCCTCTGGTTGAGGACATTACAAATGAGCAAAAGCCTCTATTTTACTTAAAATCCTCTGAAGTAGCTTACAACTCCCACGTTTCAATAGTTTATTGAAATGCTTATTAATGCACTAGCTAGTCTGATTAATGGTAGGGAACCTCATGAGGTGGACCCTATGCTAAACAAACACAAATCATTGGGAGCCATAACCTTCATGGGAACTGTAGATTTGGTATATGCGAAAGCATGGATACAAAGGCTGGAAGGAGTATAAACATTTTTAAGGTGCATCAATCAACATAAATTGTAGTATTGCGACTTTCCTTCTAAAGGCAAATGCTCATAACTGGTGGAAAGCATTTCAAATTTGTCATGTAGACCCTTCCATTATTACTTAGCAAGCATTTCAAACTGCCTTTCACAATAAATTCTACCTTGCCAGTTTCTAAGATAGAAAGGTTCAAGAATTTATACATCTCATACAAAGTAATGTAACAATGGAGGAATACGAGCAAAGATTTTTGGAATTGGCCTTATTTGTCCTAGCCATAGTAGAAAACACAAATAATGAATGTATAAGATTCAAGGATGGGCTTAAAAATGCTATTAAAACACCAATTGTAGTTGCTAGACATATGGAATTTGGAAGATTGATACACTTCACAACTAAATTCGAGAAACACTTAAATAAGCAATGAATTAAGGAAAATGTCAAAAACGATGGGAATGACTCCATGTAGATCACCTAGAAGGAAATAGGATCCAGCTTAGGATAATATGAAAGACAAGAACTAAAAGCCAGTCAGTGCACAACTCAAATGTCAACTACTAACAATAAAGGTTGATATAACTGACCCTTTCAACAAGACAGGACAGAAAAAGTGGAAATGAACCATACAGGACTTGTATTAAGTATCACCCTAGCATTTGTTGACCAAGAGACATATCGTGATTTATATGTGGACAGATGGGACATACTAAAAGGAATGTTTTAAGGCACCACGTAACACCCAGCCTCCATCAGTAAACCTGTCAACCTCTGTTGATATTGTCCAAAATTTAGCTATCGTGCTCAGTATGAGATTTTTTGTTTAGAGTTTTCCAAGAAGTCATCCTTCGAACCTAAAGCCAACTGCTATGAAAGTGCCTCAGCGTTATGAGAGTGACTATCATTACATTTGAACCATCCCTTGTACCACACCCGGACACTATGAGATTGGACACTAGATAGCCTGCTAATGCCTCTTGCACCCACCCACACTAGTCCTCACAATCCATCCCTTAGGCCCAACGTCCTCGCTGGCACACTTCCAGTCGAGTATATGCTCGGATACATAACACCCCCTTAATTGTTGAACTTATCACTCTTTCTTGATATTTTTTATTTGCCATCACATTGAACATGTGGTTTTTTATTTAGAACTTCCCAGGAGGTCATCCATCATTGGGTTTACTCTCTCTTGAGCACTCTTAATTTCAAAATGCTTTTGAACTCTAAAGTTAATCACTTTAAAAAGTTCTCTATGTTAACTTTCAACGATCCCTATAACACACTTTAGTAGCCTGTCAGTGCCTCTTATATCCGCCCACACTAGTCATCACACACCACTAGCAAGTAGTTCATATTATAAAGGATAAGGATAGGATATGGTCACGATACTAAGCAATATCAACGTAATTACTAAACGAAAGCTAATTGAGGATTTCTAGGTAATATGAATGAAGCCAATGGTAGCGGATAGGGAGGACAAATTTGTAGACCTCATTAGTAGGGAAGAGTTTATGCGATGAATCAATAAGAAGCTTAAGCAACACCTAAAGTGATAATATATATACTCTCTATTTCTCATCAAGATGTTTATTTATTGTTAGATTAAGAAGCTACACATTCATTTGTGTCTAATCATTGTATACAAAGTGCAAATCATGTATTAAAACCCCTAATTGTGAATTAGGGGTATCTACCCCAATAGGAAAATCTCTAATTGCAAATTCAAAATTTAAAGATTGCTTAATTATAATGAGAGGGTAAGAATTTGAAGTAAATTTAATACCTTTAGATATACCAGACTTCGATGCTATCCTAGGGATGGGTTGGTTAGCTTAACATCATGCTTTGGCATGGTGAATTGCTTGATGAAAGAATTTTTGCAAGACCAATTCGACCAGTGGTTATCTTCAAGTGGGAACCTAAAGATTATCCGTCTTGCTTTATGTATGCTTATTCAGCTAAAAGGCACAAAAGGAAAGGATGCCAAGCCTATCTGGCTTATGTGATGGACACTCAAAAAGAAGGAAAGAAATTAAATGAGGTACCTATAATGAACGAATTCCCTAATTTACTTCCGAAAGACTTAACTAGTCTTCCTCCACCAAGGGAACTTGAATTCACTATTGATTTAGTGCTAAAGCAACTCTAAAATCTATGGCCCCTTACCTAAATACTGCAACTGCATGAGTTAGTTGACAAGGGGTTTATTAGACTTAGTGTTTCCCCCTGGGGCACATATATACTCTTTGTTAAAAAGAAAGATGGGACTTTAATACTCTGTATCGACTATTGGCAATAGAATAAGATCATTGTGCATAATAAATATCCATTACCATGCATTGATGATCTTTTTTTATCAATTAAAATGTGCAATAATCTTTTCCGAGATTGATTTGCGATTGAGATATCACCAATTAAGAATTAACGAAGCAAATGTTCCTATAACTACTTTTAGAACCCAATATGGGCTATTACGAATTTTTGGTAATGCCATTTTAGCTGACTGATGCATCAACTATGTTCCTAAATCTAATGAACTGAGTGTTTCGACCTTGCCTAGATAGGTATGTAGTGGTCTTTATAGATGATATCTTAGTGCAGTCAAGTAACAAGCAAGAACATATAGAGCACCTAAGAATCATTTTGAAGACTTTACAGGAAAAGCAATTGCATGCAAAATTTAGCAAATGTTAATTTTGGTTTAACAAAGTAGCATTCCTAGATCATATAATTTCCATAAAAGGAATTTACGTATACCCACAGAAGATGGAAGCTGTTTTAAAATGGGAATGATGAAGGACAACGATGAAAGTTAGAAGTTTCTTGGGTTTGGCTAGATATTATAGGATATTCATTGAATGATTTTCTAAACTAGTCATTCCTTTAACCAAGTTAACTAGAAAAGATGTTAGGTTCAATGGACTTCCGAGTGTGAAGAAAATTTTAAGGAACTGAAGAAGAGACTCACAAGAGCCCAAGTATTTACTTTTCCATCAGGAAGTCGAGCTTAAGAAATTTATTATGATGCTTTGCTACAAGTTTGGGATGTGTACTTATGCAAAGAGGAAAGTTAGTAGCTTATGCAATAGCTCAACTTACGAGATGAAATAAACTACCCCACTGATGACTCTAAGTTGGCTGATGTTGGCTTCACATTAAAAATTTGGAAATATTTCCAATACAAGGAAGCATGTCAAATCTATATAGACCACAAAAGTTTAAAGTCTTTGCTCAAATAGAAGGAATTGAACCTAAGACAACAAAGATGGACTAGATTAATCAATGACTAAAACTGCACTATGTATTATCATGATGCGAATCCGCTCGAGCCCGCACAACTGATAACCCGCTAGGGTGCTGACCTAATACGGATGAAGATCGGGCCCATCACTAGGGTTCAAGTTAAAAAGTTTAAGGACAACCTTGATGCCTTTATCCAGAGAGTAATTCATTCCCAAAAGGGCTTGTCCATACCCAAGATCCAAGATCTGTTTTGAGCATATAAATGGTGGAAGCCGATACGAACCCAAGTAGCTGTTTTGGTGCATTTACGAATTCCAGACAGTGGGAAATGGATTCAAATCTTCTTGAATTCACTTGATATCACTAAGAAGTCATGGGAAATAGTCAAGACCAAAGCTTTACTGGTCATTTAAGTGGGGTGCGCATGAGAGAGAAAATGGCCCTTTTTTGTTGTATTATTTGCTGGCTTTATTGTATTTTACTGAGTTGGCTTTTTCTCTTTCTTTCAAGCAAGGGCAACGTGTGGGACTCACATAATAATCTTATTTGGCATCCTAAAAAGCATATAGAAGCTGATTTGGAGTTCAAATTGGTCAAAGATTGGTCAAAGTCAACTTAATCAAAAGCTAATATTCTAGTTTCCTAATTTGATTTTTACTTTTGGTTTTTGGAAACTACATTTACTTTTGGTTTTTCTTTATTTATTTGCTGGACAAATAAGTTTAGAAGAGTTATTATTTTATGATTTTCATTGTAAATTAATTAATTCCTAATTCAAAATAAAAAAATTAATTAATGCAAAATTAGATTAGGAAAGGGTGTGAAATTAGGCAATTTCCTAATTGGATTTTATGTTGGCCAAAATTTTCTAATCCTTTTATGGCATGTTTGGATAAAGGTAAAGCTAGTGGGAATCTAATTCCCTTAGGAAAGTGATAATTTTCTTTTGTTTGGATGTTTATTGTAAGGTGGATGATGTGTAAAATCAACTCGCAAGTGCACGAATCGTTTTCAGTAATAAAGTGGAAAAATAGGGTTGTCGTACCCAAGGGATTAAGTATTAAGTACCAAAGATAATTAGGTTTTGATAATATTTGAACTAAAATTTAAGATGGCAATTGAAAACTAAATAAACTAAATTAAACAAAAGCAATCAATTAAAATTAGATCAATTTCAAGTAAGAGAGAGAATTGAATAATTATGAATACTAGGGCATTTGATTTCACCACTAACTATTCCAATTTAATTACTTAAATATGTGAATTTAATTAACTAGTAATTTTGTTAACCACACTTAATCACAAAATTAATCAAAAGTAGTTTCCACTCACAATTGATAATATTCACATAACCTAATTTATTCCTTCCGGCCTATAAATTAAATCATGCAAATTCATCAAGCATAGATTAAGCAAATAATATGGCATGAGACATAACTATTTTCCAATCAATTATGCATTCAAGTAAATCATTGGAGATCCATAATATTATCCTTTTCCAAGCTCAAATATTATTAAAATCATTCATTCCTTCCGGCCTATGAAAGCATTAAGTATACCAATGATTTATTAACAAACATATTACTAATTAAATAAAACTCAACATATATTAAAATAATTAAACCTTCATAGTTAGGGCTACATCATAGCCCTAGCTATGAAAATTAGTTCATGGTAAAAATAATTTCAACATCCATAATTATTAAAAATAATAAGAGTCACAATTCAAGAGAAAGGAAAAGAGAATAAAAACTATTGAAGAAATTCTCCTCCAAGAGCTCTCAAAGTCGTAGCCTTCTTCTTCAAGCAAGCCCACGTCTTTCTGCCTCCTCCAAGCTCTCCAATTGATCTTCTAAAACTCTAAAACTTTAAAACCCTAGAACCCTTAAGAGAATCTTAGAAACTCCCAAAATTTGGTTTGTTTCTATTTAAGCCTCCTAAAAGCTCTTAAATAACTCTCTAAACTTGTATATCTTCCTTCAATGTGGTGGGGGCTATATATATAGGACCTTGGGAATCTTTTTCTCTCCTTATTTTCAATGTGGGAGTCTTGGAAGATACCCTTTTTAGGCCATGAAAAGGGTTGGACGAATTCCATATGTAAAAAGGAAACTGGATATTACTTGCTCTCTACTACTTTCCTTTTATCCAATTCCTCCTAAAAAATAGTTAATTAGTCTAATTTACCCTTAATGAAACATGTGACATGACATGTACCTCATTAATGATAAATTAACCAATTATTGCCACTTGTTTTTATCTTGGCCCTCAAATTGCCTTGATTCATTATTTTGATCAATGGTGGAGATTTAACTAGAATATTATTTTTTATAAATTCTAAACTTTAAATGATGATAACTCTTTGCTCGCACCTCGAAATCCAAAAATAACGAGACATTTGAAATCCTCAAATCGTGATGATTCATATGACATCCACTTCCATCATGAAATTCCCGATAGAATCTTTATAGAATCTTCAAGGTATCTTTTTGGAATCTTTTTAATGCTTAGTCCGTTCGAGCTCAAATCTTGCTTCCCACCATAATTCGACCCAAGGAATCCATTTTTATGGTTGTTTTCTTAAAATTCTTCCTCTTTTACCTAGATTAAGAAAAATACATAATTAAGTATCTTTCCATAACAAATTAACACAAACTAACAAATATTAAGCTATAAATATGGCATAAAATCATCAATATTTTAGACCTGACAGTGGAAAAATGTAGGTCCATGGAATTAAATTCCCACCAGTGTAGGAAAATATGTGGGAAAGTTGTTCCCACATATATGGGTGTCATTTTGAAAATCCTAGAGAAATTAGTTTTGAATTTTTTTTAAAATACATATTTACCCTTAATTTATTATAAACTCTTAAATTTAATTACTTATAAATCCCAACTTTCCTAGTACTTACCAAACAAACCAAGAGAAAAATTAATTCTCAGGAAACTGAATCCCAGGAAACTAAATCCCGATAATCATTTTCGCTCTCAACTTTAACACTTCCCAAATGAGCTCTTAGGGTTTTATTTTGTTCATTCAAAACATATTTAAAGGCTTATTTTCAATGAGAAATCAAGCTTGAATTTTATACATAAAATTATTTGTGAGATTGAATTTCTCTTTGTACTTTCGAACACCTAAAACACAAGTGAGTGAGTGAGTGTTTTAGTTTGACTTATCAATAGGAAATCCATCACCTATTGTGACCTCTTCGATATACCAAAGTTTCTAATCACAGGTTGGTTAGGGGTTGAGGTGACCATTAAAACTTGAATATAATTAGATCTGGGCTAATATAATACGGATTTAGGCGTAGGTCATCCTAGGTTCGTATCATATCATCCTGGCAAAGTGAATGTGGTTGTTGATGCGTTGAGTGAAAAGTTCTAGTATCTCGTTCATACGAGAGTAGTAGATTTACCTTTGTTTGTGTAGTTGAGAGCAAATTTGGCAATAAATATAGAAGTAATTTTGTCAGCTGCTCCAATTGTTCAAATGTGAAATATAAAATGTGGATCCAAAATTAAGGAAGTTTGCATAGGATACAAGAGAAGGTTTTAGAACAGACTTCTCCATCAATAGTGACAGACACTTGCAATTCATAAAGCATCTTTGTGTACCTAATTTAAAAGAAGTTAAGAAATAAATTTTTGATGAGGCTCATAGTTTGATACATGCAATGCACTCGATGAGCACAAAAATATGTCAAACATTGAAAGATTATTATTGATGGCTAGGCAAGGAAAAAGAAATAAAAAGTTTGCATCCAAGTGCTTAACTTTTTAACAAGGTAAAGCAAAGCATATGAAGTCATCAAGGTTATTATAACTACTCCCTCCTCCAAAATGGAAATGGGAGAATATTGTTATGGATTTTATAGTGGGATTACCTCCAACCAAGAACAAACATGATGTTATTTAGGTAATAATGGATAGCCTACCAAATCTACACACTATGTACCAATCAATATCACTTACAAGTTGAAGAGACTAGCTAAAATCTATGTGGACAAGAATGTGAGTCTACACAAAGCATCATTAACAAGTCTATCTAATCAAGATCCATAATTCACCATAAGATTCTAACCAAAACTTCAAGAAGCCATAGGGACAAGACTAAATTTCAATATTATTTTCCATCCACAAACTGTACGTACTAAATTAGATGTTGGAGGATATATCGAGAACCTATCTTATGGAGTTAGGAGGAAATTGAGTTGCACACTTGTCTTTGGTAGAATTTGCATACAATAATAGTTAGCAGTCGAGCATTAGGATAGTTCCTTTTAAGGCTTAGCATGGACAAATATGTAGAACCCTAATTTTTTTGAGTGAAATTAGGGAAAGGAAAATATATGGGTTTACATGGTATGAGATTTTATTGTAAAGGTCAAGATCATTAGAGAACATTCAAAGACTGCCCAAAGTAGGAAAAAAAGAAAAGAAAAAATAAACTATGCTGATGTACAAGAAAAGATATAGAATTTGAAGTTGATAATCAAGTGTTTCTTGATCTCTCTCCTTAGAAAGGGGTAGTATGGTTCAGGAAGTGAGGAAAGTTAAGTACTCAATATATTGAACCTTTCAAAGTATGTGAACGAAATGGAGTTGTCACATATAGATGATTCTACCACTGAAATTGGCTAAAAAACATTATGTATTTCACATTTTAAAGTTATAGAAATATGTGCCTAACTCATCACATATTTTGGAGATTCCACCGTTGAAATTCATGAGGATTCAACTTATAAGAAGACCAAAGTACTTCATAGTAAGATCACTCGGTTAAGGTGTTGTGGAGAAATGATGCTATACAAGAAGCAATCTAGGACAATGAAATGCAAGAACTCCATCTACATTTATTCTGGTCTTCAAAATTTTGAGTATGAAATTTATTTTAATGGGGGTGAATTGTAACATTCTGGATTTTTAATCATAAGATTAATTGCTTAAAAAAATTTCTTTTTTATTTTTTATTTTTCTAAAATTAATTAACTACCAAATTTTTTGAAAAAATATTGGTACCAATGGAAAATTTTATTTGGGATCCTAGTAGAAATTATTCTAGAAAGGATGAGATTACCCTCAAATACTTTGGAAAAAGGATTATTAATTAAAGGTATTATGGTAAAATTGGCATAAGTGGTGGGTAATTATAGAATTGCCAATTGTATTTTATTTAAGACCAGAACACAAGCCTTCTTGCATCCTTTCTTCTTCATTCACCGAGAAGCCACCTAGGGACAATGAAAGAGTGGCACATCAACTCAAGCCTCAATTTCTTCTTCTTCTTGCTCAAGCCTCTTAGGAAATCAAACCCCTAAGTTACCCAACTCCTGAAATGTAAATTTATGCTTAGAAATCCACCTTGTAGACACTAAAAATCCAAGCTATTGCTAGGAACAACTCTGTTATGTCTAAAATATTGATGATTTTATGCCATATTTATAGCTTAATATTTGTTAGTTTGTGCTAATTTGTTATGGAAAGATACTTAATTATGTATTTTTCTTAATCTAGGTGAAAGAGGAAGAATTTTAAGAAAGCAACCATAAAAATGGATTCCTTGGGTCAAATTATTGTGGGAAACAAAATTTGAGCTCGAACGGATCAAGCATTGAAAATATTCCTTAAAGATTCCATAAAGATTCTATTGGGAATTTCATGATGGAAGTGGATGTCATATGAATCATCAGAATCTGACGATCTCAAATGTCTCATTAGTTTTGGATTTCAAGGTGCGAGCAAAGAGTTATTGTCATTTAAAGTTTGGAATTTATAAAAAAGAATATTCTAGTTAAGTCTCCACCATTGATCAAAAGAAGGAATCAAGGCAATTTGGGGGCTAAGATAAAGACAGGTGGCAATAATTGGTTAATTTATCATTAGTGAGGCACATGTCATGTCACATGCTTCATTAAGGGTAAATAAGACTAATAACTATTTTTTTTAGGAGGAATTAGATAAAAGGAAAGTAATAGAGAGCAAGTAATATCAAGTTTCCTTTTTACACATGAAATTCGTCCAACCCTCTTCATGGCCTAGAAAAGGTATCTTCCAAGACTCCCACATTGAAAATAAAGAGAGAAAAAGGTTCCTAAGGTCCTATATATATAGCTTCCACCACATTGAAGGGAGATATACAAGTTTAGAGAGTTATTTAAGAGCTTTTAGGAGGCTTAAATAGAAACAAACCAAAGTTTGGGAGATTCTAAGGTTCTTCTAAGGGTTCTAGGATTTTAAAGTTTTAGAGTTTTAGAGTTTTAGAAGATCAATTGGAGAGTTTGGAAGGGGCATAGAGACCTGGGCTTGCTTGGAGAAGAAGACTACGACTTGTAGAGCTTTTGGAGGAGGATTTCTTCAATAGTTTTTATTTTCTTCTCTTTCTCTTTAATTGTGAATATTATTGTTTTTTTTCTTTATAATTATAGATGTTGAAATTATTTTTGCCATGAACTAATTTCATAGCTAGGGCTATGATGTAGCCCTAACTATGAAGGTCTAATTATTTTAATGAATGTTGAGTTTTATTTAATTAGTAATATGCTTTGTTAATAAATCATTGGTATGCTTAATGCTTTCATAGGCCGGAAGGAATGAATGATTTTAATAATAGTTGAGCTTGGAAAACGATAATATTATGGATCTCCAATGATTTACATGAATGCATAATTGATTGGAAAATAGTTATGTCTCATGCCATATTATTTGCTTAATCTATGCTTAATGAATTTGCATGATTTAATTTATAGGCCGGAAAGAATAAATTAGGTTACGTGAATATTATCAATTGTGAGTGGAAACTACTTTTGATTAATATTGTGATTAAGTGTGGTTAACAAAATTACTAGTGAATTAAATTCACATATTTAAGTAATTAAATCAGAATAGTTAACGGTGAAATTAAATGCCCTAGTATTCATTATTATTCAATTCCCTCTCTTACTTTAAATTGATCTAATTTTAATTGATTGCTTTTGTTTAATCAAGTTTATTTATTTTCAATTGCCATCTTAAATTTTAGTTCAAATATTATCAAAACCTAATTTTCTTTGGTACTTAATTCTTAATCCTTTGGGTACGACAACTGATACGAACCTAGGACAACCTGCTCCTAAACCCGTATTATGTTAGCCCGGATCTAATTATGTTCAAGTTCTAATGGTCACCTTGACCCCTAACCAACCTGTGATTAGAAACCTTGGTATATAATGAAGACACCACAATAGGTGATGGAAGACCTATTGATAAGTCAAACTAAAACACTCATTCACTAATGGTGTTTTAGGTGTTCAAAAGAACAAAGAGAATTCAATCTCACAAATAATTTTCTATATAAAATTCAAGCTTGATTTCTTATTGAAAATAAGCCTTTAAATAGGCTAAGATTACAAAGCAAAAACCCTAAAAAAATTAATTCAAAACTGGACTCAAAGTGTGGAGAAAAAGAAAGTAGAGAAAAAGAAAGTGCCTAATTTTTCCTAGTTCCCTAAACTAATTTGGATTAATTAATTCTTTTATTTTGAATTAGGAATTAATTAATTTACAATTGAAATACTAAAATAATAACTTTCCTAAACTTATTTTTCCAGCAAATAAATAAATAAAAATCAAAATAAAAGACTAATTTCCTAAAACAAAAGTAAAAACAAATTAGGAAACTAAAATACTAGCTTTTTGACTAAGTTGACTTTGACCAATCTTTGACCAATTTGAACTCCAAATCAGCTTCAATATGCTTTTTAGGATGCCAAATAAGCTGCATATGAATTCCCACACGTTGCCCATGCTTAGAAGAGGAAGAAAAAGCCAACTCAGCAAAATACAGTAAAGCCAGCACAAAATACAGTAAAAAACAGGCCAAATTTGAAGCTGTCCGTACAACCCCTTTTTGAATGCCTTTGAAGCTGCCTTGACTTGATTCCATATCCTATTATACATTTGTATTGAATCCATAAAGATTTGGAACCATTTCATGCTGTCCATTGTCCATATTTGCACCAAAACTGCTACCCGGGTCCCTATAGGCTTCCACCACTTAGATGCTTAGAATAGGCTTTGTATCTTCAAGTATGGATAAGCTCTGTTGAGAATTGATTACCCCTTGTATAAATGGTCCCAGGTTGTCCTTAAATCTCTTAATTTGAGCTCTTGTGATTGGCCTGGTCTTCATCCATGTCGGGTTAGCACCCCAGCGAATTATCGGTTGAGCGGGCTCGGGCAGAATCACATCAACAACCCTATTTTTTCACTTTATTACTTGAAAACGATTCGTGCACTAGCGAGTTGATTTTACACATCAAACTCCATCAAAATTGCCATGTTTCCCTATGATGTTTAGCTTAATATTTAGCTCATTCTATTCGATTTTAGTGTCAGTTTGAGGATCAAGGGTTGCATGTACTGGTTGTAGTTGGAGTTGCAAATGCTAATTTACTAGCTCCAAGGTTTGGGGTTTTGCATGCAAGAGAGTTAGGCATGATTTCAATGCAAGATCTTTGCTAGTCCTCGATTTTTGGGTTGAAATGGAGCAAAATATTTGTTTGCACGTAAGCTTGGAGGATGGGTTGATGTCAATATGGAATTGGGGGTTTTAGTAAGACTAGTTACTCACCATCTTAGAGATCGCACATGCAAGCACACCAATGACAATGGAAGTCATAGATGATGTTGATAGTTGCTATTGTATATGATTTTTGGTTTGCATGTGGTAGATCTATGTGTAATTATTGGTAGATTAAAATTTTGTGAAGATTAGACAAGCATTCTTGCCACTGGTGTTAGGGCTTTGACATGCAAGCTTACTAGTAATAGCTTGCGGTGAATGATATTGAGGATGAAGTGTGTGAGCTGGTTGCGTGTGATAAATTCTTATGTATGTTGCTTTTCTTCAAAATTTAAGAAGAAATTTTGAGTTTTGGAGGTTGAAATGGCCAGGTCTAGTGATGTTAACATCCACAGGTGGCAAGGCTACATGTTAGTGGTGATGACATGGCAAAAGCAGATTGTTGTGGCTGCAACATGGCAGTAATTGGGTGGTGACATGGTACTATAGTAAAATTTGGATTTTTTGAAATATTAACTGATGATGTATTTTAAATGTATTAGTTGGTCCAATAATGTGGATTTTGTTCTCTAGAGGGAGGAATCTTATGCATAGGACCTCAAGGAGTTGCTATCTTTGTAGGTGGAATTTTTACTAAAAATAATAATAATTTAATTTGTTATTGTTTATATAAATCATCAATGCTAAGAAATTTTATATTTATATGAAAGGACCAATGGAAATTTAAAAGGCTCTTCTATGGATATATATATATATATATAGTTTTTATATACTAAAGAATTTATGGAGAGGGACAACATCCATAGCCCTTAGATATACATGATTTGTGTGATCTGACACTTATAGATAGATGTTATTTAAAATCCTTCTCTATAAGTTTTACACTACATCAAACTCATATATGTATATATATATATATATATATATAATTTTAATATAGTAGGCGACTTATAGAAAAGGACAGCATCTATAGCTCTCATATATATATATATATGATCATATATGATCTAACATCTATAGATTATTATTGTTTGAAATCCCATTCCATAAATTTTTCACTACATTAAACTCACAGATATACCACTTATTTGATTTGACAAATACTATTGAAAGTTGAGAATTTTGGTTTATATAAATATATATATATATATATATATATATAGAGGGTCAATATCATATAAACACCCTGTATTAAAAAAATACCTTATGATTTGAAATAATTCAAAAATATTCCATACCATTAGTTAATTTCTACTAAATTTAACTGAAAAAAGATAACATAATAATTGAGCATTATTAAAAGTCTGAAAAGCTAGAAAATTCTTAAAAAACATGTAATTTATTATATATAAATAAAATACAAATATATAATTGAATTAAATTAATAATATTATATTTATAAAATTATTAAAAAAAGAAAAAAAGGAAAAAAGGAAAAAAGGTTTTGCTGAAACCCAGCCCTTCTTCTTCTTCTTTTTGTGAAGAGGCATTAGAGATTCTCAAAATTCTCAAACCTATGGAAAATTGATCAAATAACCGAAGACTTTGCCCAAACAAACAACGCAAAGGAATCATGCAAATTATTTGACATTTATAAAGAACTGAGCTAAACCCAATTGATTACAATTAAATATTCCTCTCCCACACATAAGAAACGATTGTCCCCAATTATTTTCTTCCTCCAACCCCCAGTTGATCTCCTTGATGATTTTCTCCAAAACAATCTTCATTTCCTCAATCTCCTTTGGTATTCAAAATCTTTCAGACATTGAATCCGTGACAGAACTGATATGGAAATAGCCATAGAAGCAGCAAAAGTGAATTCTAGGAAAGATAAACTTCTAGAATCTATTGCAACCCATGTGGTTAATTTTCAAGATCAAACGGTGCCTCCATTGCCAGAGCATGCATTTCGCAATCTGTGGCAGGTTCCTGCTGCATATCTGTTGGAGGACAAGAAGAACTTGTAATTGGGATATTTGGCAGGCCTTTCCTGGTGAAGTTGTTGTGGACGACAGTGAAGGAGAAGAAGATTTGCGGTATGGAAGAAGAGGTGCAGATTTTTCATTTCTTTTTTTTTTTTTTTTTAAATTGTCTTTTTTTGTTTTAACAGAATAATAATAATAAAATAAATTTATGAAGAAGAACAAGAAAACCCCCCACCCAAAATAAATAAAAATAAAATCGCAAAAGAATAAAAGACGAGGAGGAGGAGGAGAAGGAAACCAAACGGCAAAACCTACAATAATAAGAGACTTGGCCTATGCTTTATTTTTGTTTTATATTTTTTTTAAATTGATTTTATAAAATATAGTAATTATTTAATTAGTTAAAATAAATTTATTTTTCCTTCTCCATTCTTTTATATTGTTTATCTTCTTTTCCAATGTATATAAAACAGAAATGCAGATCGAGGGAAAAAAAATATATTGAAATATAAATAAAAAAAATTATATCCAAGCTTAGTATATTTCTTTAAATTTTCTAAAAAATAAAATAATATATTTCTCTGAAGCGTGTTAAAAAAATTAATATTTTTCCTGAATTTTAATGTATTTTTATATACAAACATTTTATTTGTTTTTCATAATTATAAGTTAATAGATTTTTTTCTTAAAAAATATAGTAAATTAAATTTAATATTTTTAAATATGTATATATATAATTGAAAATAAAAAATACATAGGCAAAGTATGTGATAAAATATTTGAATGATAAAGTGATAAAATTATAATTTTTGTAAATAAACTAAAACAATTAAATTAATATATATATTAACAATTATCAAACAAAATTGTAAATGAAATGAATGCAAAGGTAAT
This sequence comes from Ziziphus jujuba, assembly GCF_031755915.1. Lineage (NCBI taxonomy): Eukaryota > Viridiplantae > Streptophyta > Magnoliopsida > Rosales > Rhamnaceae > Ziziphus > Ziziphus jujuba. Next base: position 20,983,641 of record NC_083384.1, read on the forward strand.
CATGTCATTTTAATATGCCACACACAAGAAAAAAAATTGAGTTAGTGTCCTCCAGTGTTTAACGTAAATATCAATTAGTTCTTTTAGTTTCAAAAATACCATCAATTTTTATTTAAGTTTCAAAAACTTATCATCTTTCCCATTTCATTTGCACAGGTTGAGACAAAAGTATTTACACCCCTTTATAGGTGTTAGTTGTAATTTTCAAAATATAAATGATTAAATTATAATTAATACAAACTTGAAGGGGTTCAAATTTAATATTTCTAGAAAATTTAAATAAAAGTTAATTTTTAATGGATGTTTTTGAATTGTTTCAAATCATAAAATACTTTTTGAAATAAGGGAAAAATATATCATGATTTTATTAAAATGAAGATTAGCGCATATCCTTTAAGGGATACAAGTTTATATGTATTTCATAAAGTTAGGATACTTTAAAGTTAGGGTAAAATATAGGGGGTAAAATAAGAACAAAATACAAGGATTCATATGATATTAATTCATATATATATATATATATATGTAGTCATTTTCACATCAAAATATCCTAATTTTATTAAAATGAGGATTAATACATATCATTTAACTGATACGGATTAATTTATATTTTACAAAGTTAGAATATCCTAACAGAATCATAATTATAATATATGTTTATTGATCTCCCTGTTATGTGAATTTGCAAATTTTTATCATATGGATTGATTTTGGATGTCGATATAATATGAAAATGATTTGACTAGGATTACAATGGTCTGAGGGCCAGATTACCACTTGCTTAGTCTGGACAACCAAGGACCAGTGCTACGGACACATTTGAATCGGTTTTTGTTGAGGGATTGATGAAATACAAGCTCTGATACCAATTTGAAAGAATGAGGGCAAGGTTAATCAAAAGAAAACAAGGTATGAAGGATTGAAATTGATTTGGAGTGAAGGTGTATCTCGGTTTTGATGTAATAAGCTGCTGAAAATTTGTAACAAGGCCGGTTTTAGTGTTCTCTTGGTTTCAAATGGAAACTAAGGTATATTTCTCCAAAATTCAACATATTCATTCATTGAACTGTAATACACATTTATAGCATACAAAATAGGTGTGAAAGCACACCATGACCGGTTTTAAGGACCAATACAAACAAGTCCTTCATGGTGAAGTAAAACCACATGTGTAAAGTAACTTTGCCACATGCATCATGGTTGGTTGACAAGTGTTGCTGCCACATTAGTTGCTTCATGGTGAAGTAGTCCTCATGCATGATGACACATGTCCTTCCATGCATTGGTTGAGAGAAAGGCCGAATGGTGAAGCTCCATGTCACCAAGTAGCTTCCATGTCACCATCCTTGTCACCAAGGTGCTTTCCATGTCATCTAGGTGCTTGGTCTTTCTTAAACCCTAATTTGGCTAGTATACTTTAAACAACATATTTTGGTATCTTTGTGCACCAACTTATCTAGCCTAGATTACACAATTTGCTAGAATTAAAATACAAACCAAATATGAAACAAACTAGGTTAATGATTTCGGCCAAGGCATTTCAGCTTTTACCTTGCCTTCGTCTTGGTTTTGCATGTTTCATGGCTAACACTTGCCATGATTCTCGAACAGCAAAAGGAGGCTACCTATTGAAGCAAACAATTTTAAGCATCTACTACTTCTTTGCTTTATAATGTTCGATTTAGTGGTTTGCCTCATGAAGATCCTCACTTGCATATTTATGGTTTTCTTCAATTGTGTGATATGCTTAAGCAAAATGGTATTTTTGATGATGCTTTTCGATTAAGACTTTTTCGTTGGTCTCTTAGAGACAAGGCAAAAGCTCATGTAGCTACTATCACTACATGGGATGCCATTGAGGCAAAATTCCTAGACAAATTTTTTCTTCTATCCAAGACCACCAAGTTGAAAAGTGATATAAATAATTTTTATCAACAAGGCCAAGAGACTTTGTATGATGTATGAAAGCGCTTCAAGGAACTATTAAGAAGATGCCCACACCATGGATTTCTAACATGGATCTAGGTACAAATTTTCTATAATTGTTTAGATTATGGTAACAAACAATTGATATATGTAATTACAAAAGGTTATTTAATGAGTAAAAGGCAATATAAAGCATTTGAATTGATTGAAGAGATTGCCGATAATAACTATCAATATCCAAGTGAGAGGAGAGCAACTGGAAGAAGTCAAGTAAATGCCGTGGAAGAGTTTGATATTAACAACTTAGGAGCTCAAATTGCAAACCAATTCATGAAGACCTTGAACACTCAATTTGGTCAAACAGGGGTGAATTCTATCCGATCTACTAATAATTTTTTATTTTGTGATTTATGTAGTGTTTATGATCATAATATTGTGGATCGCCAACCCGGAAATCCCCTTACTTCTGATGATGTTAACTTTGTAGGGAATTTTCAAAAGCAACCAAACAATTCATATTCTAACACATATAATCCAAGATGGATGAACACCTAAATTTTTCATGGTCTAACAATAACCAGCAAGGATCTAATCAAAGGACAAGGTGGAAGGTTTCAAAACAACAATTCCAACTTCAATTCTACCAAAAGCTGCCAAGTCCACATCAAAATCAAAATCAAAATTCTTCTCAAGCTCAACACTTTCATGAGGAGAATTGAGCAACAAGTGACTAACCATAATCAAATGTTCAACAACCAATTGCCTTGATAGAGATATCTAATAATGCTACATCTTTCATGAAGAGAATTGAGTAACAATTAACAAACCATAATAAAATGTTCAACAACCAATTGGCTGCAATCAAAGTCTTAGAGAATTAAATAGGTCAATTAGCAATTCAATTCCAAAGAAGTCAAGGAACTTTTCCAAGCCAAACAAAGAAGAACCAAAAGGAGTAGGTTGAAGCCATTACATTAAGAAGTGGAAAGCAAGTAGCTAGGCCTAAAGAAAATAATAAAGGGATGGTGATTCTTGATTATGAAGATGAGGAGAGCCCCACAGAATCAACATCACACTTGGCCATGCATGACAATTCAAAATCATATGTGGAGCATAATGAGGCTGATAGGAGAAAAAATAAAGGTTCAAGTGATGCCATGAATTCTCGACTAGCAAACTACATTCCACCACATGCAAGAGAGACCAAAAGCTCACTAAATTGGACCAAAGAAAGTTGAACTTGCACCTTACCTAAGCAAACTTATAGACAAGCATCATAAAGATGAGGAAAAGAATCAAGCGCACAAGAATACCCTACCTCCACCTTTTCCATCTAGATTTAGGAATGCCAAGTTAAATAACCAATTTAAGAAGTTTCTTAATGTATTCAAGCAATTTCATGTAAATATCCCTTTCATAAATGCCTTAGAACAAATGCCTTCGTATGTTAAATTTTTGAAGGAGATATTGTCAAACAAAAGGAAGTGGGAGAGTTATGAGTTAATAGCTTTCAGTGAGGAAAGTAGTGCCAAGTTACACCATAAGATTCCACCAAAGTTAAAGGATCCAGGAGGTTTTGATATCCCGTATAACATTGGATATTATAATTTTATGGCTCTTTGTGATTTAGGTGCTAGTATTAATTTAATGCCATATAACATTTACAGGAAGCTTAGAGTGGGAGATGTAAAGCCTACCATAGTGACTTTTCAAATGGCAGATCAAAGCAATATTGGAAGATTTACTTGTAAAAGTAAACAAATTCATATTTCCTACGGACTTTGTTATACTTGATATGGAGGAAGATGACAACATTCCAATCATTCTTGGAATACCATTTCTGCAACCTCTACGTGCCCTAATTAATGTATATCAAAGGCAAGTAAACTTTAGAATACTCAATAAGGAGGTAAATTTTCAAATCTCTAATGTTGTTAAATTTCCTCATCTTGATGATAAAATTTCTTCTTGCTTTCTTGTTGATACATGTGATGGATTGGTAAATGATATGGCAAAGGAAAGTAATTTCGATCCTTTAGGATTGAGTGACTTTATTGGGTCATGTGAAGAAGAGGATAAACAAGAGTGTAATATCATAGATTAGCCACCCACTGTGGGGTAGATTATGTTGGAAAATTTGAGGATTTAGGTGAGACTGGACATAGAAAGATACCACGTGTGGAACAACCACCTATAATTGATTTGAAGCCACTATCTAGTCATTTAAAATATGCTTTTCTAGGATTTAATAATACTCTTCTGGTAATAATTTCATCCACCTTTAGTGAGGACCAAGAAGCCAAACTATTAGAAGTCTTAAGAGAACATCAAACTGCACTAGGTTGGACTATAGCTAATATTAAGTGTATTAGCCCCTCTATTTGTATGCACAAAATACTTATAGAAGAAAACCATAAATCAACTGTAGAACACCAAAGGAGACTTAATTCTAACCTTATAGATGTAGTTCATGGTGAGATTTTTCAAACTTTTAGATGTCGGGATTATTTATCCTATTTTGGATAATAATTGGGTAAGTCCTTTTCAAGTAGTTCCTGAGAAAGGTGGGATGACTATCCAAGAGAATAACAAGAGTGTACTTATTCCCATTAGGTTAATTACTAGATGGAGAGTGTGTATTGATCACAGAAAGCTTAACAAGGCCACTAAAAAAGACCACTTTCCCTTGCCATTCATTGATAAAATGTTAAATAGGTTAGCTTGTAAGAAATATTATTGTTTTCTAGATGATTATAGTGATTACAACCAAAGAGCTATTGCCCTCGATGATCAAGAAAAGACTACTTTTACTTGTCCCTATGGAACTTTTCCCTACAAAAGGATTGCTTTTGGTTTTTCCAATGCACCTGTGAATTTTCAAAGGTGTATGATGTTTATTTTTTCAAATATGGTAGAAGATATCATTGAAATTTTTATGGATCATCTTAATGAGTTTGGTGATTCTTTTACTTATTGCTTGAAAAATTTGTCCACGGTTCTCCTAGGTGTAAAGAAACTAATCTTGTGCTTAATTAAGAAAAATGTCATTTTATGGTTCAAAGGGGTATAGTTTTAGATCATAAGGTTTCTAAAGGGGGAATTGGGGTAGATAAAGCAAAAATGGAAGTTATAGAGAAATTACCTCAATCGACTTCTGTAAAAGATATTAGAAGTTTTCTTAGGCATGCAGGCTTTTACAGGAGATTTATTAAGGATTTTTCCAAAATTGCTAAACCTCTTTCTAACTTGTTGAATAAAGACGTTACCTTTGTTTTTGATGATGAATGCATGCATGCTTTTAATCTTTTGAAAGAAAAATTAATATGTGCTCCCATTATGTGTGCTCCAAATTGGAATTTACATTTAGATATTAAGTGTGATGCTAGTGATTATTCTATAGGGCCTGTTTTGGGACTATAGAAGGATGATAGCTGCATGTCATTTATTATGCTTCCAGAACTTTAAATGATGCTCAACTTAATTATACTACTATTGAGAAAGAGATGCTTGCCATTGTCTATACTTTTGATAAGTTTAGAGCATATTTGTTAGGTTCTAAAACCATTGTTTATACCGATCATAATGCAATTAAGTACATCATAAGTAAGAAAGAGTCTAAACCTATAAATGGGTTTTGTTACTTCAAGAGTAGGATTTAGAAATTTTGGATAGAAAAGGAGTAGAAAACCTACTAGTCGATCAATCTTTTGGGTTAGAATTGAGTAGGAAAAAGAAGAAAGTGAAATAAAAAATGGTTTTTGGATGAGAAATTGTTTAAGGTTGATGGTGTATTTGATGTACCTTGGTATGCTAACATTAATAATTATTTAATTACTAATGCTATGTCGCGTAGTTTGGAAAAAGCATATGAAAAGCATAAGTTTCTTAAGAAAATTAAGTATTATTTTTGGGATGACCCCTATCTTTTTAGGAAGTGTATAGATGGTGTAATTAGGAGGTGTGTTTCTAGAGAAGAAACTATGTCCATTATTAAGTGTTGTCATTCTAGTGAGCATGGAAGGCATTTTGGGACTAGAAAAACCATAGCAAAAATTTTGAATTTTGGATTTTATTGGTCATCTGTGTTTAAAGATACTAATATTTCTGTGCACTGGTATGATGTTAAAGAACCAGGAACATATCAAGGAATAATGAGATGCCTTTAAATAATATCCTTGAGGTAGAATTGTTTGATGTTTGAGGTACTGATTTCATAGGTCTTTTTCCTTCTTCTTATGGTAATAAATATATTTTAGTTACTGTGGATTATATTTCTAGGTAGGTTGAAGCTAGTGCACAACCTACTACTAATGCATGGGTTGTAGTAAAATTGTTTAAAAAATATATTTTTACTAGATTTGGTACATCGGATGATGTGATTCCGCCTGAGCCCGCTCAACCGATAACCCCGCTAGGGTGCTGACCTGACATGGATAAAGACCGGGCCAATCACAAGAGCTCATATTAAGAGATTTAAGGATAACCTGGGAGCATTTATACATCGGGTAATCAATTTTCAACAGAGCTTGTCCATACTAGAAGGTACAAAGCCTATTCGAAGCATCCAAGTGGTGGAAGTCGATACGGACCCGGGTAACGATTTTGGTGCAAATATGGACACCGAGCAGCATGAAATGGCTCCAAATCTTTATGGATTCAATACATATGTCTAATAGGATATGGAATCAAGTCAATCCAGCTTCAAAGGCATTCAAAAAGGGGTTGTACGGACAGCTTTGAATTTGGCCTGTTTTTACTGTATTTTGTGCTGTCTTTACTGTATTTTGCTGAGTTGGCTTTTTCTCTTTCCTCCAAGCAAGGGAAACGTGTGGGACTCCATAATAAGCTTATTTGGCATCCTAAAAAGCATATAGAAGCTGATTTGGAGCTCAAAGAGGTTAAAGATTGGTCAAAGTCAACTTAGTCAAAAAGCTAGTATTTTAGTTTCCTAATTTGATTCTACCTTTTGTTTTAGGAAATTAGTCTTTTATTTTGATTTTTATTTATTTATTTTCTGGAAAAATAAGTTTATGAAAGTTATTATTTTAGTATTTCAATTGTAAATTAATTAATTCCTAATTCAAAATAAAGGAATTAATTAATCCAAATTAGTGTAGGAAACTAGGAAAAATTAGGCACTTTCCTTTTCTCTACTTTCTTTTTCTCCACACTTTGAGTCCGGTTTTTAATTAATTTTTTTAGGGTTTTTACTTTGTAATCGTATCCTATTTAAAGGCTTATTTTCAATGAGAAATTAGGCTTGAATTTTATACAAAAAATTATTGGTGAGATTGAATTCTCTTTGTTCTTTTGAACACCTAAAACACTATTAGTGAATGAGTGTTTTAGTTTTGACTTATCAATAGGACTTCCATCACCTATTATAGCGTCTTCACTATATACCAAGATTTCTAATCACAGGTTGGTTAGGGGTCAAGGTAACCATTAGAACATGAACATAATTAGATCCGGGCTAATATAATACGGGTTTATGAACAGATCGTCCTAGGTTCGTATCACCCGAGCAATCATTAATGATGGTAGCACTCATTTTTGTAACAAACAATTTGAATCCCTACTTATTAAATATGGTGTTAAAGATAAAATTGCTACTTTTTCACCCACGAATTAATGGGCTAGCAGAAAAACAAGGAAATAAAGAGTATCTGGAAAGGATAGTTAATGCTTCAAGAAAGGATTAGAGCTTAAAGCTAGAGGATGCATTTTGGGCATACCGGACTGCCTACAAGACCCGCATTGGTACTTTTTCTCTATAATTTTGTTTTCGGTGAGGAATGTCATCTTCCCATGGAATTGGAGCATAAAGCATATTAGGCAATCAAGTTCTTTTAATTTTGATTAAGAGGTTATGGGTAAGAATAGGCTTTTGCAATTGGATAAACTTGGAGAATTTAGGATGGATGCTTTTGAGAATGCAAAGATTTATAAAGAAAAACCAAAGAGATGGCATGATAAGATGATTGAAAAGAGGAACTTTCTTGTTGGACAAAAAGTACTTTATAACTCTAGAGTGAGATTGCTTCGAGGTAAATTAAGATCAAGATGGAGTGTACCATATGAGATTGTGCAAGTCTTTCCAGTGGATAATTGAAATCACCAAACAGGGATATGAAAGTTTCAAGGTGAATGGGCAGCAGTTAAAGCCATATTATGAAGGTGGAATGGAAACTAGCCTCTACTTCGATGATCCAAATTAAGTTAAAAAGAGAAAGTCAAGCTAATGACTTTAAACAAGCGCTCTTGGGAGGCAACCAAATTTCTTTCTTTACATTTTACTTATCTATTTATTTTAGTTGCTTTTACTTGTTTTATTTTTTTTTAGGATGTTTTGATGTATTTTGTTCAAGTTCTTGCAAGGTTTTAAGATGTCTAGATGCAAAAGAGCAAAAGATGGATTTTAAGGGTTTCGACATTCAAGCTACATTTTTAAAGTACAACCATAATGAATATGCAATGGAGTGCATCAACTTGCATGGGCACATGCCTTTCTCTTTGGCCACATAGTGTGTAGGGAAAATGCACCATGTAGGTTTTTCCCAAGTTTTCATAATGCGAGGTACATTCTATGTCTTAAAAGGGGAGTATTCTTTACCTTTTACTATCTTTTATTTTATTTTATGTTTTTCACAATGAGGACATTATTTGTTTTAAGTTTAGGGTTGAAAACCATGCTTTGCGTATTTTAAATCTTGTCTTTTAAGTGTTTTTATTTGTTTTTTTTTATGCATGTTTGTTTTGGTTTTTGTTTTCCTTCATAAAATTTTTGAAAAATCCAAAAATATTTTTATTTTTAGTTTGTGTTTATGTTTTGCTGATTATTATTATTATTGAAAAATTAAGGAAAATTTTTGTTTTTGCATTGTTTTCTTAAGTATTTGAATGAGCCAATGATAAGATTATGATTGAAAATAAAATGGTTTTTAGATAGTGGATATGTTTTTGTGTATACTTAAATGCCTGAAGTTATATTCACATCCTGTTACTTTCAATAAATTTTGAGCACGCAATCAATAATGCATGATTTAGATTTTGGAGAAGGTTTGCATGAATTAGAAGACCTTATTATTAATTGAACTCTATAACTTGCTTGATTATTACTTAAGGCGAAATCCTAGGTAAATGCATTACTAAGAGCATGATTTAGGCCATTTTTGTTTAAGTTTGAGCATTTTACACCTACCTAAAATATTATTTTCTACTAGTACTTTATTTGAGCATTTAGGATGCATAAAGATGCATGTTAGAGCCTTTTGTTAATTAAATCATATTTACTTATCCTTTATGAGCCTTAAATTTCTTTTTCCTACCTTTAACATACTATAAAAAGAGCTTTAATTGAATTTATATGAATATATGCTTGTGAGTTTGTTGAAATATTGGAGAGGAAAAAAAAAAAAAAAGAAGTTTGGAGGTTAAGTATTTGGTAAATGCCACTTTAGCTTGTATTTTTGTGTAAATTGGAGGTTTTAATATGTAATACAAAAAAACAAAAAAAAAAAAGGGGTTTAGTGGGAAAGAAAAGAAAAACAAGAAAGAAAAAGCAAAAGAAAAGAAAAACAAGAAAGAAAAAGGAAAAGAAAAGCAAAACAATTATAGTAAAAAAATGTGATTTGAAGGGAAAAAAATACAATAAAAAGGAGAAAAAGGAGATTTGTGAGCTTGTATTGAATTTATGTGAAGTTAAAGAAAGAAAAAAAAAAGTTCTAAGAAAGAAACAACTTCAATAAGTAATTTATTCATTGGTATTTAATTTTGGCTTTCTTTCTTTGATTTGTTATATCCTATCATTTCTTTCTTTTAGCCATACGCATTAGCCTTAACAATAGAAGCCATGGAGTCCTAATGATTCAAGATGGTGCATTAGCTTACATTAATGGAGAGTGATAGTTAAGTCGAGCATATGATAGTTCATACTCAATATCAATCTTTAATTCTTATAGATTTATTCAAATGCATGATATTGAGTGTATAAATTGATTTTCACAAACATATTAGAAGTATCATATATGTTGGATGGAAGATATGGTATCAAGCTACATAATCACTTTGAAACCATTTGAAAATTGATATGTTATACAATCTTCGAGGCATCCCATTAGAGTATCTTATGTTCTTTAAAAAGTTTGATTTTCTTATTCATTTTTCTTTGCTAGGAACTAGAAAATTTTAAGTTTAGGAGTGTTTATTGGGCCTGAAATATTGATAATTTTATACCATATTTATAGCTTAATATTTGTTAGTTTGTGTTAATTTGTTGTGGAAAGGTATTTAATTATGTAATTTTTTTTCTTTTTAAATCTAGGTGAAGGATGAAGAATTTTAAGAAAACAACTATAAAAATGATTCCTTGGATCGAATTATGTTGGACACCAAGATTATAGCTCAAACGGACCAAGCATTAAAAAGATTCTTAAAGAGTCTAAGAAGATTCATTGAAGATTCTATAAAAATTTTGTTGAGAATTTCATAGTAGAAGTCGATATCATATGAATCCTTATGATTTGGTGATTTCTAATATACATTATTTTCGGATTCAGAGGTGCGAGCAAAAGTTACGATCATTTGAAGTTTGGAATTTATAAAAGAAAAATTCTAGTTAAATCTTCATCATTGATTAAGAGAGGGAATCAAGGCAATCCAAGGGCCATGATTGGAACAAATAGTGATAATTGGTTAATTTATCATTAATGAGACACATGTCATGTCATATGCTTCATTAAGGGTAAACTAGACTAAGAAACAATTTTTCTATAAGGAATTATTGTAAAGAAAAATTGTGGGGAGCAAGTAACATTAAGAAGTTTCCCTTTTAAATATTAAATTCGTCTAACCCTTTTGATGGCTTAAGAAAGGTATCTTGCAAGAGTCTCATATTAAAAATAAAGATAGAAAAAAGTTCCCCAAGGTCCTATGTATATAGTCCTCATCTCATTGAAAGAAGATATATAAGTTTAGAAAGTTATTTAAGAGCTTTTAACAGCATAGAAACAAACCAAATTTTAGGAGTTTCTTTAGTTTTCTTAAGAATTTTAAGATTTTAATGTTTTAGAGTTTTGAAGATCAATTTGAGTGTTTAGAGAAAGCATAAACGTGGGTTTGCTTTGAAAAGAAGGCCATGGCTTGGAAAGTTTTGGAGGATTTCTTCACTAGTTTTTTATTCTTTTCTCTTATCTCTTTAATTGTGAGTCTTGTTTTTAATAATTATGGATATTCAATTTATTTTTGCCATCAATTACTTTTCATAGCTATGGCTATGATGTAGCCCTAACTATGAAGTTTTAATTATTTTAATATATTTTAAGTTTTATTTAAATAGTAATATTTTGTGTTAATGAATCATTGGCTTGGTTAATGCTTTAAAATGAATGATTGTAATAATATTTGAGTTTTGAAAAGGATAATATTATGGATCTACAATGATCTACATGAATGCATAATTTATTGGAAAATAGTTATGTCTCATGCAATATTATTTGCTTAATCTATGCTTAATGAATTTACATGATTTAACTTGTAGGCTAGAATGGATAAATTAGGTTATGTGAATATTATCAATTGTGAGTGGAAAATAGTTTTGATTAATTTTGGGATTAAGAGTGGTTAACAGAATTACTAGTTAATTAAATTCATATATTTAAGTAATTAAGTTGGTATATTTAGTGGTAAAATAAAATGCTCTAGTATTCATAATTATTAAATTCCCTCTCTTATTTGAAATTGATTTAGTTTTAATTAATTGCTTTTGTTTAATTAATTTTCAATTGTAATTTAAGTTGCTAGTTTTAATATTACCAAAACCTAATTATATTTAGTGCTTAGCTCTTAGTCCATTTGATACGACAATCCTATTTTTCTACTTTATTTTTTGAAAACGATTCATGCACTTACAAATTATTTTACACATCAAAGACAAAAGAAGTAAGTAAAGAAATGATATAGAGATGAAAATGGGATTAAGGTGGAGTGAGAACTGCAAGCGTCGTCTTCCAACACCGACTGACTAAGCTATTCTTTTTCTTTAATGGATATGAGAAGGTAATGGTGTTAAACTTTGTTGATATTTCAAAACCTGATGTGTTAATATGAAACATCTTACAATCTAATTAGTAATATGTATCACCTTCAATTCTATGTCAATATATATTGTGTATTGAATAATTTCTTGTGTTTTACATCTTATGAAAAATCAAATTTTAAGTTTCATGTGCTTTATGATATGATATCTAATAAGTAATTATGTTATAATCTATTTGGATGAGATATATGTTAATAGCTATATCGACATTGTATGATTTATCATGTCACATGCATGCAACATTGTATTTATATTAAGAATCAAATTACAAGCCTATGGTTAATGTATGATGTATAATGATATCTACATTATAAAATAAGGATTATATTGCACATATGCATGTATTTTTGAATGGCAAATAATTACATGCTATTTTTTATAGTTTGGAAAATTACAAAGTATACTTGTAAACTCACTATTTATGTGTTATTTCTTTTAGGTAACGATGATAAGTTTTATCGATTTCTCTAGTGAACATCGGAGCATCTTGGCAACACTTGAGAACTTCTAAATAATAATTTATATTGGGAAATAAGTTGTTTAAAGTTGATTATCGGTTGTTTAAAGTCACTACAAAAAAAAAAAATGGGAATTAGCGACTAAGTTTTTACTGACCAAAATTTGTTAGTCACAAAAATAATCCATGAGCAACCAAATTTTGGCCGCTAAAATACTTGGTAGCTGATGTTGGGAAAACATTGGCCAACCACTTTTATTGATCAAATAATTGGTCACTTATGACATCTTTTATAACCGGTAAATATTTGGTCACTAAAGGTAAGGGTGGGAATCTGTTCTTGCTTTTTTTGTTTTTGGCTGGAAGAAGATCTTTCACTAACCAAAATATGTTTCGTTGCTGATAGTTGTCATCAATGACCAATGGTTTGATAAATGATAGTCTAAAATAATATAAGTATTTGAATTATAGCAACTAATGATTGTTGGTAATTGAAACTGCATATTAGTAACCAATTGGATGGTTGCTAATATTTTAAATAATAGAAATTTTGAAAAAAAAAAAAACATATGGGTAAATACCTTTAACAACTATTTAAATATGGTGACTGAAAAGCTATATCAATGACCAAATATTGATGGTTGAACCTTCCAACTACTAAAATAATAAATAGGTAAAAAAAATTAATTAGTAGAAAAATTAGGGAAAAAAATATAGATAGATATTATAATATTTAATAACTTTTAGTTTTTAACTAGTTGTATTTAAAATTATAATTGCAATTAAATATACATCATAATCAAATAAGGTGTTATAATAGTAAATATTTACAAATAAATAGGTTTGGTTCTATTAAACCATTATACTTGTAGAAAAATTATAGATGAAATAAACTGGAAGAGTGAAAAGTATTTAAAAAAAGAAAATTAAAAAAGCTAATGGGAGAGAGAGAAATTAAGGAGCACAATTATCTTTTAGGTGTAAAATAATAAATAGGTTAAACAAAAATTGAAAGGTAAAAAAAGTTGACCCATGTGGATCTGCTATTGATTTTTGTTATTGTTTTTTGTGTTTTGCTAGAATTACAATAATATTATATATATTAAAGGAATGGAGGAGCTTAACTTTAACTTCAAATTGCAATCTTAAGAGAAATCTATGGAGGTAACAACATAGAAAAGTGACTATATAATAAAAAATTATATGTATAAAAAATCCTCATTTATTGATAATGTATTCTATTTTATAACCCAAAAAAAAAAAAAAACTATTGGAGTAAATAATTAGAATGGTTCCACTGGTTAAAAAGTAAAAACTAGAATTCTATTTAAAAAAATATACATATGAAACTAAAAACTAAAATTTTATAAGTGGAATACAATTTAACATATTTATCATTTTATTATTGTTATTATTATAAATGTACACAAACATATATATATATATATATATATATTGATTTTGCTATGGATAGGATAAAGTTCACTTTCGATGAGAAGCTAATGTCAAATATCATTTCGAGAGGGTCAATTTTGTGTCAAAGTGGATAAGTTCACTATGTAGACTTGTTGTATGACAAAGTATTCACTCTGGCATAAAATTAGTCCTTCAAAATAAAGTCTGACATTAAATTCTTACTTTATAAAATTAATTTGGTTTAGGATAAAATTGTATATATTAGTGTGTATATGTGTTTTACAATATATTTGTTTGCAATATATATTTATAATAGTTAGGATAATTTCATAAAAGCAGACTTATATCAGAACTTCATTTATCAACCACCATTGTTTAGTAATATTTAAAGATATATTTATAGTTCACTGAATCTCTATAGTTTTTTTTTTTTAAAGGATTTTATTTTAGTAAATTACTAAATCTATATTAATCTATTTATTATTTTTAAAAATTAAATTTTTAAATGATCTATGAGTTTTTTTTTTTTTGAATAAACGATTTAAGAGTTTTAAAAGAGATCCAACTTGACTATAAAATTATCAATAATGCTAGAGATACTAAAATGTTTTTCAAATGATTTGACATATGACAATATTTAATTAGTTTAGTTTTTAAATTCACTCTATTTAAGGGATGACTACCTATATTTAGGTTATATAGATATGTCAACAATCATTATATTAAAACGTCTCATTTGGTAAATATTTTTTATTAACATTTTGGTATCTATAGCAGTATTGATATGTAGTGTTCATTTTTTTTTTCAAATATACGTTTTGTTTTATATATATATTTAGAGCATCTTCAATGGAGAATATGAACTGCTACTTATGTGATATAAAAATTAACATCTTCTAAAGCTAGGTGGTATAAATATATAGTCAATTTAAAAATTATTCTTCAATAGTAATGTAGAAAATGATATTTATGGTTATTAATTTATTACATATATGTTATTAAATTTTTATCTTTTGAAAAGATTGATTTTTAAGAAAATTTCTTTTTAAAGAAACTTTATAATAATATCATATCTATAGCAGTATTGATATGTAGTGTTTATTTTTTAGAGCCTTCAAAAGTAGGGATCACTTTAGCAGTGTCTATTTTTCGTGGCACATCAACTTGACTGGTTTGATATATTAAAAATAATCTAACAATAGTTAGAGTCATTGAAGATGCTTTTAATATTATAAAATAAAATCTTATACGTAATTATTTTGTTGATATATACTGACAATTTTATATTTACAAAAATCTTCTCTCACTGAGTAACTAACCAATTAACCCAATATAACTTGACATACTAATAATTTTACATATATTGATTTTTTTTTAATAAAAATGATTAATTTTAGGTTAACTAATTACATTTTTCATCCAATCCAGTCTATAGTAATTTTACTGTTAAAATTTATTTAGAAATAAAATCCATAACTTCTATATGTAATTGTAGATATCATAGATTAAAAAATAAAATTGATATTTATAACATTAACTATAAATTTTGTGCTTTTTGCATAATAAAACTTTTATTTTGGCCAATTAATTAATTAAAATATTTGGCCCTACCTCAGTTTCTCTAGTTTCTTTAACCCACCGCCGACGCTTCCCCACATCTTTGGTGTGCCCTGCTCACTATCGTAGAGAGAAACCTTACTTCAAAGTCATAGAGAAGAAAGAAAAGAATAGGGAAGAAAGAAGAGAGAGAAAATGGCACGAAGAGAAGCTGTACTTCTATATGGTTGAGTCCCAAGTTAAACCCTAACCCGAATAGTAATCGGAGTGTCTCAAATTGTCGCCGTTTGCCTATATTTGACTACCACCCCTTTGCTAGTTCCTTCCCGTCATCTAACTCTCCAGCATCTGGCTTACACCATTGCCCACCACCACCGTCATTACTGTTAATTGCATTTGTTTGTGTTTTTTATTTTCTTATATTGTGCGCATTTAAATCATTGTTTTAGTTGTGCAATGACTAGTATATGTATGTAATGATATTATTATTTTATAAATAATATTTAAAATTTTGGTATTATAAATTTTTTTTAATTTGCCTTTATATATTGTGTATTTTTGCAACAAAAGTAATTAGTAAATTTATTTTAAAAAATGTAAGTAACTAAATTAATTGGCTTTTAGTGATCAAATTTTGGTTGCTGAATGTCTATGCATATTGGTTGCTAAATATAAGAGTGTTTGGTGACCATAGACTGGTTGCCGAATATATAGCATCAGTGACCACTATTTGGTGGTTAAAAATATTTCAAAACATATAAAGACTATAAGTGACCAATATCTTGTTCACTGTTAGTAGTTTTTAGTGATCAAAGTATTTGGTTCCAAAATGGTGCTTGTTAGTGACCATATTAATAGTTGCTAATAACTATGATGTTGGTCGTAGATATGACATTAGGATACCAAATTTTGATGAAAATGGTTATTTTTTCTGACTTTTAGAGATTACACTTGGTCCCTAAAAATACAAAAGTTGATCGTGAAAACTTAAAAAGTTTTAATGGCCAAAATTTAGTAGTTACTAAAAGCAATTAGCTACCAAATTTTAGCGACCACCACTGTTTTTTGGTTAATTTGCTTTAGGGATTTAAAAGTCAATTTTTAGTAGCAAAAAGGGTGGTCACTAAAAATGATTTTTTCGGTATTTAGTTTTAGTTAGATTTACTATTTTGTTAGTCATGTTTTGAAATTGTTTAGGTTATTTGTTGAATTTTACTTAAGGTTGATCTTTAAATATTGATTTTTATCTAAGTAATGGGTTTTTTAAATATTAATTATTTTTAATTTATGAAAAATTTAAAATTTCTTCAATTTCTGTAAATAAATATAGTCATTTTAATTATACTCAACTTATATGGCATAATTGAGATATGTTACACAAACGGTATAGCTTATATTATGTTGGAAAAAAAAATGCATGATTGAATTTTGGTATTTAAGAATTGAAAATTTTGCCGGCTTATTTTCCTGTCGTATATTTTTCTAAAAGATTTTATTATTATTATTGGTTGGATTGATAATATTATTTTGTTAGCCCTATTATTTTATATTATTATTCTCCTAAGCTATCAAGATCCACAAGTATTCACTCATCCCCTCTTTTTTTAATTCTCAGATTGTTTTAGCATTCTGATGTTGGGTACCCCAAGTATCGACCCATCTCCTTTTCTTCTTCCTAGACTGTTCTAGCTTTTTGTTTTCTGATCCTGTCGGCGCTTGCAGCGTGAACGGTTGACTTTGATGGAGACTGTATGAGCTATTGCTACCATGTTTTAATTAATTGTGGTGTGAACTTGAGACTTTGGGTCCTATCATTAAAGATTTTATTAATATTGAGCAAAGTTTATAACCAAATGAATTATTGAGCGGAGTCGGGTGGTAGACAAGACTCCTAAGTGTGGGTCCTATCATTAAAGATTTTATTCATTATGTCTTAATTAGGAGAAAATCTTTAGTGAAACGATGGTACCAGATACCACTTCAAGTCAATATTTGACACCTGTTAAAAATGCCACATCGTCTCACCATTTTAACTTATTATTATTTTTTTCTTGAAAACATAAAAACTTTTGCAGGCAATTTTTCCTTCTTCAAAAGATTCTTTTTCTTCCCTTCCATGGCGTAAATGAACGGTCCTTTTCTTTGTCTGCAATTTTAGATCCTCAAAGCCATGATTTTTTTTTTTCCTTTAAATTGACCCATTCACAGAACTCTTTCATTTTCAAATTGTTTTTGATTTATATTGGATGGATAGACAATGCATTCGAGCACTGTAACACATGAGATCTTGCATAAATGGGTCTATTAGAATAATATACCTCTCTATCTCTATTTGTCAGTGCCCATTTGATTTGTATCTAAGATTTCCATGATGATTTTAACACACATACAAAAAACAAAAAAAGAAAAAAAAAAGAAAGAGCTTTGGAGCTCCCTTTGAAGGCTAGCTTTCTCTCTCTAATGCTTCCAAATGAAGATTTTGGGGAGTTCTAATGCTTCTGAAATGTAGGTTTTGGAGAGTTATGTACCTTTACATGGAGGATGCTTTTATTTATCCTTGTTTTAATTATCACGTTTTCATTTAAACCCTTAACCACAATGGTGATGGCGAAGGAATAAACCATAAACCCATCGATATGGGGCTGGCCTCCATGCTTTTCTTCTGTAAAAAATTTTAAAACTTAAAAAAAATAATAATAATGAATATAATAAATTGGGAAGATAAACTGACATTGAATTTTAACAGGTGTCATGTACTGATTTGAAGTGGTACCAGCTGACTTGGTACCACCGTTGCACTGAAGATTTTCTCCTTAATTAGCATCCAAAGGTGGAGTAAATGGAAGAAACCATCGTACTATGAGGTGCAGTTCTAAGATTCAACTTTGATAAATTTTATTTGTGCTTTGTGGCATGCTTCAATATGCTCAAATTACATTTAGGAGAGAGGATTACAAAGGACTTCAATATGCTCAAATTATAGTTAGGAGAGAGGATTACAGGGGCTTCATATTGCTGATCTAACTCGAAAAGGTTATAAAGCAGGCCAGATTGATGAATCTCACCGAAATGTCCTTGTTTGTTTTCCCAAAAAAAAAAAAAAAAAAAAATAAATAAATAAATCAATAAACCAATAAATAAATAAGTTTAAAAATTAATATTTGTAATTATCAAGTCAAACCGTTCCATTGACTAATTAATAAGCAGTGAGCTCAACCTAGAGTGGAGGATCAAAAACCTACTTTATCCCTGAGCAGCCAAGGAAATTTCTTGGATACCCTCCCTCCACTGTAATCGCCAATAATTCAGGAGTCGAAAGAGTCAAACCATTAATCAGAAGTATAAATTTTGTTTTTGCACAAGACAAAAGTCAGGCTACGCGGTATAAGACAACCAAAGTAGATCGAAACCCCTAAAACTAAGATTGGAAACTGGATGAGAGTTACAGGTTGAGAGCAACAAAATGGGTAGACTGGGCTGCAACGTCGACGGCGACCTGAATGATCAGAAATTCAGTGAACCCATGCCTTGGATTGGAATCTATGTGGCTGCAGCTTGTCTGGCCTGCCTAATTGCAATGGCTGCGGATGTCATCCATGGTTTCCGACACCGGAAGTTCTGGTTCCCCTGCAAATTCTTCTCTATCAACGCAACTTCCCTGACCTTGATAGGTGTAGCAATCAAACTCTCAGTTGATCTAAACACCCCGATGCCTCGCCGCCAGGATCAGCTTGCTAAACTTAGCAGTGCCGTCTTCATCTGTACGGTAATGGGTAACTCTATGCCTTCTTTTGGAATTATGGAGAACGAAGAAATCTGTATGAATATTATGGCTTTGGCAATACTAGTTATCACAGTTATTGTGAATATCTGTATGCAATTAGCTACTGGGGCTATCTTTGTCTTCTGGAAAGAGCATGCTGCCATCATGTTTCTCATGCTTCTTTTGCTTGTCATCTTGAGCTTTACTGCTTTAACAGTTCCGACTATAAAGCATTATCTTGAATACAAGTATAATAAGAAGTATGAATTGGCTCTAACAGAATGTGCCGATAAAACTGATAAGACAGTTGTTTGCAAGCTTAGAAAGGATCTGATAAAATATTGGATGATGGCTCACACCTGTAGCCCCCAGTTTGTGATTGGGCGGTCAGTTACATGCACAGCTTCTGGAGCATTATGTGTCTTGAGTGCCATGATTTTAGCAGAAGCCATGTTTCGATCTTACTTTCTGCTTGGCTCATTTGAATTTTGCATTGGTGATTCTGACTACAAATGGTCAACCACCCTAGTTCTCATTACGCAGACTACTGCTGTAGCAGTTGGTACCATTGCCCCAGCAATTAGATGGTTATTTGCCATTAAATTCAGATGCCCAAAACGAGGTAACACCAGCTACAAAGATGAATTGTTTAAAGTAGAAATGTACTGGATCCAGATACTATTAGAGATGAAAGATTACCCGTTAAAATCTAAAATCTTTAAGCTCCATAGCAGGCGCTGCAGAAGAGCCGCTCATGCTGCAAAAATTCAATTTTTGGACTTATGCATAGCATTGCAGACTTCAATTGTAGTAATAAGCAAGGTGATTCGATTCATTTCCATTTTCCTTGTAAGTCGAGTCTTGATATGCTGTGACTGTTGCATAGAGTTGAAGAAAAAGTTCAAATTCAGTAACACTGTTTCAAGTTGCTCAGAACCAGCTTCGCAATCACATGACAAACTGGATCTTAGTCGATATGTTTTGCATCTTGAAGGTGAAGATGCACTTGTTGAGGTAATGATGAGGAACAATTTTGATGCTACTGATCATTGGCTTGAGAAGGGGAAGAAACGAGAGCCCAAATTTTTGATAAAAATGTTAGAGAATTCTTCAAAAGGATTCAGGGGTGTGGCAGAGTTTGACAGTGACCAAGTTCCTTCTCTAGTTTGCGAAGAACCTACAAATAGTTGGGCTCTTCCTGTGGTGACCCTAACAAGTATTGCACTTGCTCTTCCAGATGTTAAACTTTGCTCAAGGAAAGATTTGATATGCGGTGTCAATGAAGGCCTTTTATATGTGAAAAAAATGGAGAAACTCCTGGACAAAAGTGCCAAACTGGCCAATATCAAGAAGGCAGCAGAAGTTATATGGACAGGAGTAGATCTTTATCACAAATGGCTAGACGTGGATCTCCATAAACTATCACTTCAAGGGACAAGCCCGAAGGAAATACTAGAAGAACTTGCAGAAACTGCAAAAAACAAGTTTTTGGAACTGAAGAATGATAAGAAAGCCTGCTTGAAGGAGAACCCTTTGAAATGGCCCACCAAAGTACTGGCTGCCAATTCCATGTACAGAATAAGTTGCAATATTCTGCTAATTTACGAAAGCAGAAGCCACCTCGCTGGAGAGCAACTATTTGAAGCAATAAGTGACATGATCTCTGATATACTAGGTGCTTGTTTGACTAATTTTCAGCAAGCAATATCAATCAAGTGTTTGAGCAGTGCCATAGAAACGAGAGAAGACAGTGTGAGGCATGCAGTTTTTGCTCTTGGGAGAACCATAAAGATCCTGAAAATTCTAGAACGTAAAGCACTACCAAGTTTGGAAACTCACCAAATGGCATCCATCGACGAGTGGCGTCTGCTAAACAAGCAAAAGAAGACTTGGCCCTTCACCACATCATCAGCCGTGGGGGACACACTTTCTTCCAGCTCAAATGATATCTACCTAGCCATCGACTAGAACTTTCAAAACCTGAAGTTGAAAACAGAACAACTGATTCCCATATTAGTAAAAAGCTTAGTTGAAGATCTTTTCCTTGCCATATTTTGTGTAAATATTTTTAGTGTAATTGAGGTTTCCGTATAAAAGTTTCAACGATATTTAGTTTTGAGTAATCAGATACTTTGTTTTCTCCACCCCTGATTCACGTTGGTAGATATAGATTTTCTAGATGCAACTCAGGAACCAGATGATAGAAACATATGAACTTATAAGGAGCAGTTTAAGAAAAAAGATTGAATTCTTGGAAAGCATCAAGCCTAAGGGCGATAGTATTATTACTGGATTGAAGAAAACACATGGGATTGCAATACAATAATTTGTGTATCCTAACGGACTACCATATAATAAAAACTCAGTATCTTTAAGGTATGGCTATGATGCATATAGCATCAAACAAATGCAAAATCTCAGATGCGTTGGTGCTATTTTAACATAAATAAATTGAATATGTATTAAATACAGCACTATATTTTCAAGATCTGCACACATAATCATAGAACTATATTTAGCTAAATTTCTTACTTTTTATACGCAACTACTGGATAATCATAAAATCCTTTAACCTGCAGGAAGATAACAAAAAGCAAAAAACTAGGAGCAGTACCTAATGAGCACATTATTCTCTAACCTTTTTTTCTTAGGCTTTTACCACATAGGCACCCGTCGATAACTTAAGCATTAATTTTTCAATCGAATGTGTCGTACTAATTCACTAGTCACTTATTCCCAATTTGTCTATATATATATAATAATAATTAATAAATAAAATGGTAGTAATAATGATAATAAAAAATATATATAATGAATAATAATATAATATTAATAATAACAATAAAAAAAAGGAAATAAGCCAATTGAACTTTTAGAGAGAACAAATCCTTCAGTGCAATGGGCCAAGGGTTTTACTTATTAAAAAAAAAAATAATAAGGGTCAATAAACAAACCAGTCCAATTAATGACAAACAAGCTCTGTCAGTAAATCACATTATTATTGTTAGTCCATACAAAAACATCTAATAATCCCTCCCACTTGAGCTGCATAATAATCACAAATAACAACAAACTCATTTATTATAAAATCTCCCGGATCAAAATACCATTTTATCTAAAGCATATAGCATACTGATAGGATACAACAATATGCCAGACCAGGTAGTAGTGATTTTCTTAATAAATCTCTCAAAACTAAATACCACTTCAACTGAGTACTTTGTATGCCATAAACTTAGTCTATTTAATAAAATTTTACCTTACCACATGCAATCCCTCAACATAAGATACCGCTTTATTCGAGTATATTGCGTATCGACGGGATATAACAAAATACTCAAAGTAGATAGTAAGGATCCACCATGGCACATGTTGATACGAACTTAGGTCGACTCATTCCTAAACCTGTAACAAATAAAGTATGGACCGTTTTAAGACAAGTTTTAATGGAAACCTCAACCCTTAATCAACCTGTGACTAAAAACTTTGGTATAGTGATGACGCCACAATAGAGAATGAAAAACCTATTGATAAGTTGAATGTTTGAATACCATAAACAAAGCTTGATAAGTTCAATAGTTTGTAGAGAACCAATAGCATAACTCTCACAACTATCTTGAAAATTCTTAAATTGTTTTATTCAACTAAAAGGGGTGCGAATTTATAGGCAAAGAACAAATTCTAGTTTCCTAAAACAAAAATTGACATTAAACCTAGTTTCCTAATCTTAATTTGACTAATTAACCTTCCTTTAATTGAAATTAGAAAAGGTGATTTAACTTAAACCTAGTTTCCTAATCTTAATTTTACTAATCAACTTTCCTTTAGTTGAAATTAGGAGATGTGATTTAATTACATGGTTAAGGCATATTAAGAAACTAATTCGACACTTGTCCTAATATAAAATAAACACGAAAATAATTAAGATTCCTATTTACAATTCGGAAATAATTAATAACTTGGACACCAAGAAAAATCAATTAGGCCTTGAATCTTATCAAATCCACACAAATTCCACATAGGACACCATATGACACTGCCATATCATCCTATGATTGCCACATCATGCTGTAACATCATCAAAGGCTTTTCTTCATGAATTTGGCTATATAATCCTATATATTGGACCATCCTTGACTCATCTTTAGTAGTGAATTTCCCTTGAGAGCTAAACATCTCCTAATTCAAAACATTTAGTGCTTCTTTAAATCTTTTAGCTTGAGCTTATGTTATTGATTTTGTCTTCAGTTGTATAGGATTTTGGCTCTAGTAGACAAGTCCTCATCATTCCCCTCTTCTTGCAAAGGATTTATCCTCAAATCAAGCTCCTCACCTACAGAAAAATGAGATAAGTTAGAAACATTAAAAGTAACACTGACATTACACTCACTTCGCAAATCTAAAGGATATGCATTGTTGTTTATTCTCTCCAATACTTGAAAAGGTCCATCTTCTTTTGGCATAAGCTTATACTTGCGTTGGGCAAAATGACTTTCTTTCCTTAATGTATCAAAACATCATCTATACCTATTCTTGAGGCATCATATTCAATCTCAAAAGTTTTTGAAAAGTTAGGCAAAACCAATAAAGGAGAATTAGTAAGTTTTTCCTTCAACAAATTGCAGGACTTTTCTTATTTTTCTCCCCAATGAAAACCTGTACCCTTCTTGATAACCTCTATCAGAGATGCAGCAATGGTACTAAAATCCTTGATAAACCTTTTATACAAGCTAACCAACCCATGAAAGCTCCTAACATTTGTGATTGAAGTTGGCATCGGCCATTCTTGGATGGCCTTAGTCTTCTCCTGATTAACTTTAATACTTGCAACATTTATTACAAAGCCTAAAAAAAGAAGCTCAGATTATCAAAAGTTATACTTTTTAAGATTAGCAAACAACCTCTCTTTCTTAAGAGCTTCTAAAATTAGCCTAAGATGTGCTACATATTCTTCTAAACTCCTGTTATATACAAAAATGTCATCAAAATACACAATCACAAACCTAGCAATAAAAGCATGCAAAACATGGTTCATTAATCTCCTAAAAGTACTAGGAGTATTAGTTAATCCAAATGGCACAACTAACCGCTCATATAATCCATTGTTTAAAACATAGTTTTCCACTTATCACATTCTTTCATGCGTAATTGATGATAACCGCTTCTAAGGTCAATCTTAGAAAAAAATGCATGCATCATATAATTCATTAAGTATATCATCTAACCTAGGGATAGGTTGCCTATAATTAAAAGTTATGTTGTTAATAGTGATAGAACCTAGGTCGACTTTCTCCTAAACCCATATTATAATAGTCCGGATCAAAATTAAGTTCAGATTCTAATGGTCACCTTGACCCCTAATCAACTTGTGACTAGAAACTTTGGTAGATGATGAAGACGCCACAATAGGTGATGGATGTCCTATTAATAAGTCAAAATAAACACTTAATCTCTATTCGATGTTTTAGGTGTTCAAAGAGAACAAAGAGAATTCTTCTCACAAATAAATTTTAAATAATAATCTAAGCTCATTTTTTATTGAAAAATAAGCCTTTAAATAGGCTAAAATCACAAAAAAAAAAATCCTAGAAACATTAGGGTAAAATTTGGCCAACATAGAATTGAATTAGGAAAGGCCGAGTTTTCTATGTTTCCTAAAATAATTTGGATTAATTAATTTCTTATAAAATAGGAATTAATTAATTTACAATCAAAATAATAAAATATCAACCTTCCTAAATTGATTTGTTGAGCAAATAAATAAATAAAAGTCAAAATAAAAGACTATTTCCTAAAACAAAAGTCAAATTTTCAAATTAGGAAACTAGTTGACTAGTTTGTCAAACAAGCTGTCTTTGTCTAATCACCAGCTAGTTTAGGCTCCAAATTCACTCCAATATGTGCTATGTAGGATGCCAAATAGGATTATAATTGGTTCCCATACATTGTCCTTGATTGAATAAGCAAAGCCTACGTGAACAACAAGAAAGACCCTTCCCAGCGCCAAAACCATTCAAAACTGGCTAAGTTGATCTCTACAAGCAAATGTGTTGTATGTTCGGTCTTAATGCTGCTTTGACTTGATTCCATGATCCCTTGCTTTGTTTAATCATGTTCACAAGCTAACAAACTAGTCCTTTTCTACCCAGAGATCATAGATGCACCAAAATAGCTTACCGGGTTCATTTCAGCCTTCATAACTATTATCATGCCTTGAGATTTAATAATACCTTGAATGAAGTTAATCGGATTGTCTTTGATTTTCTTAGCTTATGCCTTAGTAAATCTCCCCGTCTTCAATTATATAGAATCAAAACCCTAGCAAGTCATACGTTGTATGGGTATAGGCGGATTCTCATCAAATAGTCCTACAATTAAAATACGTTCTTCATGTTCTATCTTTTATAGAGACTAAATAACACTGGAATAGAACACAAACTCATACTTTCTTTAATATAACCTTTTTCTAACAATTCACTTACCTGATTTTGAAGTTCCTTCATTTTCTTAGGACTACGTTTATATGCTGCCGATTAGGAATTGTCGAACCTACAAAACATTTAAGTTGATGCTCAATCCCTCTAATTGGTGGAAGTCCACTTGGAATCTCTTTGGAAAGATATCATCAAATTCTTACAAAAGAGAAGGTACAGAACTAGGAAGTATAGGATTATCAAGGTTAGCTAAATACTTCAAATAAGCTTCCTTATACGTCATTACAAACATAGGCTTTTTACACAAGAAAGTTTTCTTGATCTCATTTATTTTTGCATAGAACCCTTCTTCTCTCCTATCTTTCTTTTTCTTTTCCTCTTCTACCTGACTCATGGACTTACTTGACTTAACCTTGGAATGTGGTTCAGCTACACGGTGAAAATTACCTTACTCATGAGCAGTATGATCTTTCTTGTTTGTGGGAATGATGGATTTAACCTTTTGTTATTGTTCAGCCCCTCTCCTTCACGCATCTTTAGTTAGTCTTTAAAAAACTCTTTAAGAGTTAATGGCATCGACATAAATTTATCACCTTTATAAGGAAACACAATTTTGTTTGCCCGACCATGGTGTTTAGGACTATCAAATTTCCAAGGCCTACTTAACAACACGTGTCTTGTATGCATAGGTAAAACATCAAAGCACTTCATTCCCATAATCATCAATGTTAAATTTTACCGTTACTTATTTATTAACTTTACCTTCATCGTTATCATTTAACCATTGTATTCTATAAGGATTAGAATGCTTCATAGTTGTTAAAGCTAATTTTTTAATCACAATAGTACTAGCTACATTAGCACAACTTCCTCCATCAATTATCATACTACATACCTTATCTTTGATTAGTAGATAGTATGGAAGATGTACTCTAGCTGTACTTGATCTTCATCTTTATAGATTGTTAGGGCTCTTCTTGCAATTAAACCTAAATCTGCCTTCATCGGGTACTTGCATTGAGACTCCTCTTCATTTTCATCAATGTTGTTCTCCAGTGCTGGTATTGACTCATCTTCTAATTCATCTTCTTCATGTTCAGACTCAATATCCCATTATCCCTAAGTACCATAACTTTTATATTCAGACATTGACTTGCAACGTGCCTTCAACCCTAACATTTAAAGCATAAAATATCTCAATTTCTAGATGGGATTGGGTCAATTTTACTAACCTGTTTGCCTGAAGTAGCGGTTCCAGCCTTAACAACAAAATTAGGCCTATTTGGTGCTTTTTCCTCGTTGTTTTGGCCTAGGTACTTTCTCATAGGTGGGATTCAATCTCCAACTTGCTAGACTTAACCTCCATTGGTTCGTTGAACCCTTCGACCATTGTGGTGGTAGTACCTCTCCTCTTTAATTATTGTTTAATCTTGGCTGCCATATGCAACATATCATCCATTCTCTATATAATGTTGCAATTCAACTTGGTTAGCAATCTCCTTATTCAAGCCGATCCAAAATCTTGCCATGGTAGCTTCAGGATCCTCCATAATGTTAGCCCTCATCATGAGAATCTCCATCTCTTTGTAATAATCCTCCATGCTTTTACTGTAATGTGACAAAGATTAAAGCTTTTGATAGAGCATTTTATAGTAGTGACTAGGGACAAACCTTTTCCTCATGATTTATTTCATCTCTTCCCAAATTTTCACTAGATGTTGACCTGATCTTCTTTAGGTTATGGACTCTTTATCCTAACATTTAATGGCATAATCTCCAAATTCTAGGGCAGCAAGCTTAACCTTCTTGGCCTCTGAAAAGTATTAACACTTAGATACTATCTCCATGCATTGCTTCCTTTCTAAGTATGCTTCTGGATCATTCTTACCTTGAAAAGGTGGAATCTTGAGCTTAATACGACCTAAATCATCCTTATAGTCTTGTATTGGCCTCTAATATGGATGTCTTATGTAAAAATCAAATTCCTCCAATTCTTCCTCTATTCATTTCCTTAGTTACCATTTTCAAGCTTTTTTCCAGTTTGTCTAGGTCCTTCTCTACCACGTCCTCCTTGTGGTACATTTTGAATAGTTTGTCAAATTGTAGATTCCCTAGAATTTAAAGCTACTTGCAATTTGAGTTGCTCATCTCCTTAACTATTTGCTGCATATCTCCCATCTAGGTGGTGAACACATTGGCATCAATCTCTATCTTAGAACTTGATGACTCCTCATTGTCTTTGGACATGTTTACTGGCTGATTGATAATGATAAAAATAAAGATATCCTTACTAATTCACTCACTCACGTGTATAATCAAAGTGCCAATCTCTCATGTTTCACACAATTAATTGGCTTTTAACCCCAATGAATTAACATTCTAGCCTTTTACCATTCAAGTTAAATCTACTTGGTTTTTTGCAAACTAACTTAACTAATTCAAGTTTTAAAAATAGGTCCAAACTAAACGTAACAATAAGTTTAAACAATGACAAAGAAAGCAAGAATCAAACAAGAATCACTAATGCCTAGAATTTGGCTAGCTAAGAGTGAAATAAAACAAACTCAAGTTTTTAATGATAATTTGATCAAGCATCAACAATCAAAGGTTTCAAAGATCAAATCGAACAAGTTTGAAGCAATAGTACTTAAAACAAAAGAAAGATCACAAACCTTTTATAATTTGCCATGTAGTTTCCTTGAATCTTAGATTTTAAGTGTTTCCTTTAAAAACTAAACCGTTAACCGTTTAAGATTAACAAACTCAAACAACTTGAATTTTAATGATTTTTTATTTCTTCTTTTTATTTTTTTGGATTTTGTTTTTAAGAACAACAACAAAGTAAGATGTTTTGATGCTACTAACAGGTATCAATTGATTCTCCCACTTAAAATTTAAACAACTTTTCCAAAAATCACACAATTAGAGCTCTTAGTGCAATTTCTGAACTTTGATGCTAGATGTAATTTTTTTATTTTTTATGCAAGGATGATTTTGGACAGCAACAAAAACAAAGCAAGCAAAAATAACAATGTCAATGATTAAAGAAATACCTAGGATGATTGACCAAAGAAGAGAACAAACGAAATTCTTATTTTTTTTTTTTTTTACTATGGACAGCAAGGATGACAAGAAGAAAAATATGAAGCAATTCTTACTTAATGCAAAAATTGCATAACTAAAAGGTCAAACAAACAAAAATAATAAAATTAAGATAGATCAAACCTATACTTAGAAAACCAGGTTCTGATACCAAATCGATACGAACTTAGGTTGACTCACTCTTAAACCTGTAACAAATAAAGTTCAGATTGTTCTAAAACAAGTTTTAATAGAAATCCCAACCCTTAATCAACCTGTGGCTAAGAACTTTGAAATAGTTATGACACTATAATAGGGAATGGAAAACCTATTGATAAGCTTAGGATTTGAACGCTACAAGGAAAACTTGATAAGTTCAATAGTTTTTAGAGAACCAAGAAAATAACTCTCATAATTATGCTGAAAATTCTTAAACTGTTTTATTCAACTAAAAAGGATGCCTATTTATAGGCAAAGTACAAATTCTAGTTTCCTAAAATAAAAATCGACATTAAACATAGCTTCTTCATCGTAATTTAACTAATCAACCTTTCTTTAGTTGAAATTAGGAAAGGTGATTTAATTTAAATCTAGTTTTCTAATCTTAATTTGACTAATCAACCTTCCTTTAATTAAAATTAGGAAAAGTAATTTAATTACATAAATTTGACACTTGTTCTAATATAAAATAAACACAAAAATAATTATAATTCCTAATTACAATTCGAAAACTAATTATAATCTAGACACCAAGAAAGGTCAATTCGGCCTTGAAGCTTATCAAATCCATAGAAATGCCACATAGGACACCATATGACACTACCACATCATCCTATGCTTGCCACATCAGTGTGCCACTTCAGCGATATGCCACATCATCGTGTCACATTAACAAGGCTTTTCTTCATGAATTAGGCCATATAATCCTATATATTGGACCATCCTTGACTCACATTTAGTAGTGAATTTCCCTTGAGAGTTAAAACCTCATGGATTAAACCATTTAATGCTTCTTTGAATCTTTTAGCTTGAGTTTGTGTTATTGATCCTATCTTTAATTGTATAGAATCTTAGCTCTAGCTAATATATGCTCCTCAAACAAGTCATTATGCTAGCCTTTGTTAGTGGATTTGTCACCATGTTGTAACATGCATGTATACAATAAAATGACACTCTTATCAAAATGATACAGCTGTAGAATTATCATAAAAAAAAGCATGATAGGCTATATAACCAAAGTCCACCAAAAAGCATGTATTATAGTCTCAAAACATGCCATATACTCTATCTTTACAATCAATGAACCTATAAGTGTTTGTCAAAGATTAATTCGTAAAATAGTTTCTATTGCTATGATAAATAACATTTCTGGTGTTAAACTTTAAACATCTAGACAACCATTATAACCAACTCACAAAACCTACTATGTTAGAGTAATCGTGCACTATCTTAAAATGAACGTGGTCATATAGCCATTATAATTAGCTCATAAAACCCCACTATAATAAAATAGTGGTGCAATGATTTGAAAATAAACATGGCTATAACATAATGCACATAATAGGGACTATGCAAGTATTTACTAGAACACACCCACAACATAAACAATATCCGATGGTGTGCAGTCTTGAGTGAACAAAAAACTAGTAAATGCAAAAGATGGACTGTTCCTATTTGTACCTTTTATTACTTTTTCATTCATGAGACGAGATCCATAGAAAGTTTATCACCTTTACCATCGACAACATATTAGGAGAATATTGTGGATATTACAACTTTTCATTGTCCTCTCAATATAGGCTCTAATGAAGACAACTATAATACACAATTAGCCTTGTCTGGAAGAATATTTGTTTCAAGTACGAATAAAACCTCTTTAAGATCCTTCATATCAAATGGCTACATAACAACAACTTTGTCTTAGTCAATATGTTAGTATCAATAGAAGCCAACAATATATATTCAATGTATATATAAGATAAAATTACTCTTCAATGTATCTTCAATGTTAGTATCAATAAAATTGCTCCCACTAACCCTTAAATGTATACATAGATCAACAACATTCTCCTTAAAACCATAGGTGACAACTTCATAAAAAATTGAGATACCGTTATACAGGGACTTATTAAAGACCATAAATAGATCTACTGAGCTTACAAAACAAATTCTCATTCTCCACTACTTGGAAGCCAACTAGTTGGACCATATATATACACATCCAAATACAAATTCCATTTAAGAGAGCAGTTATAACATCCATATAATGCAATTCTAAATCATAATTAGCCATAATTGCTTTAATGATTCTAAAAGAATCCTTTGCGGATATATAAGAGAATATCTCTTTATAGTCAATTTTCTACTTCTGGCTAAACCATTCAGTAACAAGTCCAGCTTATACCTATTCACTGAGCTGCTTATTGGCTTCCTCATAAGTAACTAGATCTTTCTCATCACTTATGTTAAATTCATGTTCCTACAAATAAATCTCATGGTCATCGGGTATAATAGATTTTCAAACATTATGTAACCTTCTCAAAAGGCACACATCAACATCAGCTACAATCAAAATATCTTATTCTATTTCAATGGGTTCAATCCTAACTAACTACTAGTTGCATAACTATCATATCAACTGTGTCTCTGGCACAAACATTAACAATGAGAATCAATACACTTTCTTCTCTAAAAATAAACATTCTGGACCTTTGCTTTCACCAAAACTGACATGTCCTTAAAATAAATAGTTATGTTTGGCTTAACTATCCTGATAATCTAAGATAGACAGTAAAATCCGGAACCCTTAGATCTATTATAAGAACCAACAAGATAAATATTAAATGTTTTAAGGTCCAACTTCTTGATATCAAAATTATACACCATAATTTCAAATTTACAAACTCATACACAAAGAAAATGTGCAAACTAGGCATAACTTGTCATTCACAAGAAAAATAGCAAATTAAAATTTGTCAACACATATCGCACTATATCCATCAAAGTGCAATTCCTCCTCTCAATTATGCCATTTGCTATGGAGTTCTAGATATTGTAAACTATGCATCAATGCTACACTCACTCAAATAATTTGTGAATGGTGTTGGGTTCCATTTAGTCTCATCATATCTATCAAATTATTCAGCATTTATATCATAACCATTAACTTTTTATTCTTTTAAAACTTTATTTTCACCTCAAACTCCTTTAAAAGTAATCAAGGAGTCTAACTTCTCATAGACAAGAACAACATACCCATAACAAAAAAATCATTGTTATAGATAATAAAGTATTTATAGTCTCTCGAAAGAGGTGGTGTAACTAAGACATAGAGATTAATGCCATAACGTAAAGAATTATTTAAAAATTTGGCACATATTGGTGCAACTATAAGAGTAACAACAAAACAAATGAATTAATATAAACAGCAACTTATAAGTCAAATTACCATAAAATGCCACATAATGTCTCACAATAGCTAGTCTCAATTGACTTGCCATTCCTTGTCATCTCCCATTAAGCTATTAATTTCTAATAGTTAACAAAATTGTAGCCAAAGTTGCACCATTCATTAAAAGGGTTCTTTCATTCTACATATTGATGGTAGGCCACCTTTTGTGCCAACAAAACTAGACAACAAACTGCTTATTCTCATTGGGCTTTAGATTTTCACCGTCATTATAGAAACCTTTCTTGAATTTGTACTTTTAATTGGTCACCATAGCAGAAGGCTTAAACTTGTTCAGCTTGATGTCACACTTCTCATTGAAAAGAATAATAGTTAACTCCTTCAAAATACATTCAAATTTCCTAATGTAATGAGGCTTGATCTAACATTGTCAAAAGAGATGAAAAATTCCTCATTATGCTAAGAGATACTCCTTACCAAAATCCTTATCATGGTCCATGAGATTAATATGATAAAAGGAAAGTCTCAAGATAAGCTCATTCATACCACTAACTCCATCATAGACAATAGAGCTCAGTAAACCAAAATAATGGTGTTTCTCAATTTATCAAAGTTGATAATTTCTAACTAAACCAACTCATGAGCTTATTCAAAGTATCCATCTTTAGAATACTTGTAAAATAGAATCATCCATGCATCTCTCCATGACCATCATATAACATTTATATAAATGCTTCACATCCTTATACAACACTTAGACTCGGCAATACTATGATTATTTGTTATCTCCGGTGAAACAAAATCTAAATCAAAATCTACCTTTATAAGATTCAAACATTTTTTTCTTAGAATCTTTAGCAGCTTCTAATAATTAGTATATTCTATTTTATCATGAAATTCATAGACAAGGTACTAGAAGTTCTCACAACTATGAAATAGCAAAAAACAAGAATGCTTCATCACAAGGACTATGCAAATTCTATTTTTGCAGTCCCCTTCAATCATATCTAAACACATAATATCACTAAGATCCTTGTAGCACAAAGGATACCCATACATGGGTTAGAGAGAATCTATCAAATCATTACAATGATTTAGTTAAACCACCGACAGGGTAGCCTAATCATCCATATGAGTTCATAAGTGGGATAGAATGAGTTACACTAGCAATTTCATGAAATAAACAAACTAAGTTCTATGACAGATATATACTTAGCATCTTATCTACTATGTCAACTCCAAGTTGACGTCCATAAATTAAACAAATTAAACTTCACTATAGGTGAGTACATAAAATTATAATTATTATGTCAACTTCTATTACATTAGCAATTATATGATATGGACAAATTAAGCCTCATGACAGGTAAGTACTTAAATTCAAAACCATTATACCAGTTAAGCATTAAACCTCATTACAATTCATGGTTTGGGCATATCAAGTCTTGTGATAGGCAATCATGTAGCCAATTTCCACCACTATGTCAAACATAGCATAAAACATTTCAATGACAAATTATTAACCAAAAATATTCAATTTGAACTTTGGGCATTTTAATTAAATAAATTGAAAATGGATATAATTTCACATAAAAAAGGATAAATGAATATATAAATAAAACCGTAAATAAGATAAATAAGTAAAAATAAAAAAGGTTTTTTTTAATTCGATTGCTGATGTCAGCAAACGACACATTATGCTGATATCATCATGCTAATGTCAGCAGCATACGACACAAAACGATCTATCGTTTAGGTCTCCTTCATAACCAAAAATAAATAAATAAATAAAAAATAAAAAATTAGGAATGGAGATAATTTCACATAAAAAAAGAAGATAAATAAAAAAATAAATAAAGCATACATAAGATAAATAAGTTAACATAAAAAAGGTTTTTTTCTTGTTTTTCTAAATTGGTTGTCGATATTAGCATGCTGACATTAGCAAACAACATAACACGATGTGTCATTTAGGTCTCCTTCATTTTGCAGCGGAATCTAGTTTGACCAGGCTTTTTCTCACTGTACTGGCCTCTGTTTCCAGCTTAACCGCCGGAGTTCTCTTCATCTTTATGCCGAAAACCATTCTCCATAATCAATTCTGCCTTACTATGTCGAAAATGCAACAACAAATCCCAACAAGGATCGGCCATGGATTTCAACTTTTTATTTTATCTGATTTTATTTTGCCAGATATTAACATGGTTTAAGACCAAATAGAACTCCGAAACAAACTCCATCCAAAATGAAAATCAATTGTCCACAATGTCCAGGTCTCAGTTTGTGCCAAAAACAATTTTCCCAATTTTTTTATTTGTATGTATATATATATATATATATATAACTAAAGGGCTTTAAACCAAAATATATATATATATATATATATATTGAAAAACATCAATTAATAGAACTTCTTGGAATTGATCAATCAACCAGTTAATATGGTAATACAATCCAATATTGGTAATACATTCCGATAGTCCCACAAAATAAAACACATAAAATATGAATCTATATGTATGGCTTTGATACCAACTGTTAATTTTATTAAACATGCTTTAATAACAGCATTGTATTTTAAGATAGAACTATATTTAATTAAATTGCTAATTGGAACCAAGAACTAAAATCCAGCGAATTTTTAAAATTTTCATTAAAATCCAAATATACATAAGAAAATTATAATATCCAGCCAACTGTATTCGCAATCCACAACGAGTCTCTTTAACAATAAATTTCCCTCAAAAAAAGATCTAAAGAAAAAATTTAGAAAACCAAGGTCCCAACGACGTCGTAAAGAGGCGACTAATTATCGTCGTCCGGCTTCTTGGGCTTCCTGTAAGTCTCCTCGATGTGCTTGGCCATCAAGATGCCGGTGTCGGCGAGCTTCTTAACGTTGGGAACGTTGTAGTTCTGAGCAACGTAGACTCCAACCATGGTGCCCAGAAGGAAGGAGAAGCTGCTTCTGATTATGCCCATCAGCTAAAACCGTGTTTGGCTGGGAATATCAGTGAAGCTTTTCGGGTTTGGATTCGATGCAACAGCGAAAAGTGATTTTATACTGTAAAGTCTGCATTTAGGAACTTGTTCCCCACGCTGTTCCTTAACGCTTTGCGAAGCAAAAAAATACACGAGACACTCAAGGATGGAGATTCGGGGCCCACAATGATTCAAAATGTATGGGTCCCCTTATCTGTTTGGGCTGACTAAACCGGCAATTTAAGTGATTTTATACTGAAAAGTCTGCATTCAGGAACTTGTATCCCACGCTCTTCCGTAAAAGTTTGCCAACCAAAAACAATAATAATAAAATAATAAAAAAATAAAAAACAAATAGTGGTTGTTTGTGCACGACTACAATTTCTTCTTACACTTTCTTTCAATCTAAATTACATAAACGCCCTTTAGCTTGCACCATAGTCAAAGTTCTGTAGTTAAAAAAAAAAAAAAAAAAAAAAATCTTCTTACCTTTTTTTACATCTTTTGCTTCTTTGCTTGAAATTTTATAAAATTTTGCTCGTTTCTACTGATGAAGAAA
The DNA here is from genome assembly GCF_031755915.1 of Ziziphus jujuba. NCBI lineage: Eukaryota > Viridiplantae > Streptophyta > Magnoliopsida > Rosales > Rhamnaceae > Ziziphus > Ziziphus jujuba. The sequence continues at coordinate 21,019,318 of NC_083384.1, forward strand.
ACCAACGGCCAGCCACAATCGTGTCCATCGCAAACCGATTGCCCACAAAACATGTCGCCGGAGGTTCTATCACTTGCCGGAGGTTTTCTCTTGCACAACAGCACATAGGAAGCCACTAAACCACATCAAAAGAGTTGAGAAAATTTTTTAAAATAACAAGATTTCTGAACTAGGAGGTTCCCCAGTTTCTTCCACCTACCCTTGCCCACAGCGGCCGCTGTGTTATTTCTTTTTAGATCTTGAGCATCTCTGCAAAACCTAAACGAAATAGGTCAAAAATTTTACGAAGGAAAAAATAAAATGTCAAAGCCTTTTTAAGTAAATTTAGTTTAAAATTACGTGTGAGAAGAGATTTTGGACGTGTAAACAGTAGCACTCGAAAAAATAAACAAAAGAGAAAAAAGAAACAAAGAAAAAAAGCGAAACACCAATCGGGGCCCTTAATGATTCAAAATGTATTCGTCCTCTTATCCCTTTGGGCTGACTACACAGCCAATTTAAACCTTCTCATAGTTTTTCAAGTTTTTTGCATCGCTGCCCCATCGCTTTTACCATCTTTACTAGTTTACCGTTTAATCTTTGTATTTGTCATTTTTAAATAATCTTAATTGGTAAATATTACTTTGATATTGTTGGTTTTAAACTTTGTATGTGTTATCAATGATAAATACCAATATCAATATCAAATTTTGACATTGATTTCTAATGACAAATGTTAAAAAAATATAATGTCAAAATTTAAATTATATTTAATTAAATTGTTTTCCTTTTCTAATAAGGCCCACGACTATAAAATGTCAAACGCAAATTTGGTGCTAAATTTGGTACAAAAATAACATTGGCAAAATTTCTCATTTACAATTGACGTGGTCAAAAAATACCCCTATGCTATATTTTCATAAAAGTAATTGATGCATTTCCCTCTTAAATTATATATATTTTGCCATTTTAGTCTATAAACTTTTTTATTGTACTTTAATCCTTGAACTGGCATATCTTCATCAAAAATTATTCATGAAATTATTTATATCAATTCTTTAACGATTTTGATTGCCTGTAAAAATAGAGAGGAAAAGTGAGGGGTAACATGTTTTTATCACCCTCGGAAAAAAAATATATATATATATATATATTACGTACTAATGTGCCAAATCTTGTCTATTTCAAGGGACATCTACACCTTCTTTTTTTTTAATTTTTTTTTTGTGGTTGGCTTTTTCTCATGAAAAATTGTTTCCACTTTCATTTTTATAGATTGGTCCAATAGTATGAGATTTATTAATTTTGGTTGGAGTGGCATGTGATTTGTATCTTTGAACATTAATTGCTTAACGTTGGTACCTTAGAGCCACCAAAAAAAAAAAAAAAAAAAAAAAGTGCTTGTAGTACCAACAACACTTTAGCTAGATCTTTGGAATTTGATATTCTTTTCTTTTTTTTTTTTTTTTTGGGTTAAAACTATTGGTTAAAAAAATAATCAAACTAATTAAAATCTCTTTACATATAGATATGGGTATGCCACCTTCGATTTTGAAGGAAATTAAAATAAAATAAAAGTTTGCAAAAATTTAACATTAAAAAATCTTAAAAGGAATTTTGTGGGTGATTTGGGCTCCATTGCCCATGAGAATGAGACTGTATGTATATAAACATATATATTTTATCCCATCTAGAAGAAATTTGTTTAGGATGGTCTAAGACAACTTCATGTAACATTTTGTAGGACATTATATTATCACGCAACATATGTAACTTTATCTTGGAACGTTCTAGATAGGTTTCTCCTAGAAAATAGAAAAATAATATCTATGCAGAGTTTAATTCTTCAGAGCGATAAGGCCCAGGATCTTAGATTTGTTGTGGGAAATATAAATTATATTTCAGTATCCTACAATATGTTGTGTGAAATTATATCACCCAAGAGAATATTTTTATACATATAAAAAGTTTTGATCTATTGAGAATATAGCTCTCATCTTTTGTTGAACATCTAAATAAAATGTTAAGAATTGCTACTTGCTCAACTCAAATTTTTGTTTTAAATCATTAATTAGCATATCACCTTCATGTTAGAAGTGTGTTCCCAATAAATTATTACTATATATATATATAATATGTTGGAGCTAGGATTTGGGAATAGTAAAGTCAACATAAAAAGTTCCTATAAAGTTTTCAAGAATAATAAAACCTAAAAATACACTACTATTATTTCATTCCAATATTATACCAATAACAATATAATAAATAAATATTTTAGCTTATGATATTGCCCAAAAAAAAAAAAATTATGACATTTTTGAAAAGAATATATTTTATTACGAAAATAGTATTAATTATTAATTGGCGCATATGCTCCTGAACCACAATAGATTTCGCATTTTAGCCCTTGAACTACATAAGATTTAGCACTTTAGTCCCTTAATTTTTATTTTTTTTTATTTTTTTTTTTAGGGTGAGAAAACCATGTTTGCCCCTCACTATTCCTCTTCTTTTCCACACATAACATGTACATGATCAAAATCATCCAGAAATCGATGGAAATAAGTTTAAAGACCATTATCATAAAAAATATGCTAGTTCAAGGACAAAGAGCCAAAAAGAAAAAAAAAAGTTTGGATACTAAAGTACTAAAACATGTGTAGATTAGAGGAGAAATGCTACAATTATCCTTTTAACAATGCAATGCAAAGATACACTGTCATTGGAGATACTCTTACTTCCTGATGTTTATAAACATTATAGTTGTAAGCCTAAAGGTAACAATATTTATGTCTTGGTGCCTAACCCTTTTTGCTTCAAATTTCAAAGGCAGATTGGAAAAGTTACCTATGAATCACACCATCACACCATCATGTGTAGTTGCATACCCGATCCTTTCTCCTTCTTCATTGACTAGAAGGAAATGGGATTACGATGGTGTGGCACTGCTGAAAGAGGAATATAGTGAGAGTGGCACTAGAATCAAAGGCTAAAGGGTTGGAGCCAAAATGGAATGTGAATTACAATTCTAGGCATTATGAGAAAAGTGAGGGAATATGTGGATTCAATCGCTTCATTTACCTTTACCAATGATGCTATAAAGATTTGCCTCACCTTATCATTATCACTATAACTCTAGTCTCTCTCTCTCTCTCTCTCTCTCTTTCTTTCTCCCCAATGCCTTACATGTTTGCTATTCTTATTAATCTTCATGTTGATGTAGAAATATGGTTCGATTAAAACTACCACTATTAGGATCTTTAACAATGTTAGAAAAACCTTGGGATATCAGTGTGGTACATCCCAAAGATACTCCGATGCTCAAGTCAATATTAATATATGTGTATTGTAATATAAAATTAGTCGAGAATGCCATACCAGTTGTGTTGAATCAATTTGTATTTATTGTGCCTTTGGAATCATTGATAAACTTTATAGTTGAGATTTGATTACACTGAGACCATGTCATTTAACATTGGGTATTTGATGAATAACTATTGATCAACCATTGAGATCACGCTTTCTCTAAGATTTGTTTATCTAAAGGTCATTAGAGAGTAGTCTCTCTTATTTGATTATCTACCAGGGATCATAAATCATGATATCTTATTAGATAGAATAGCATACCATTTGAGTATTAATCCAATAATGCTAATCCATGTTAGAAAATGGTTCCTTATAGGATAATAGTGCCAAGTGAGATATTATTGCTGCATAAGTAGGAGCAAAATTTTCCTATAGCAAAAGCCCTCTCAGATACAATGTATAGATGGAAAAATTCACAGAATGTGCACAAGTATCTTTTGAATTATATTGACCATGAATGTGTTAGAGAATTATGGCATTGTTAGCCATGATGGTGAGCAAAGCCAATGCCTAGTTATTTAGGCCGAGAGGTTTGCAATTTAAGCTTGTTTTTTTGTTTTGACATTTAGTTTGTTCTAGCCATTTTTGTGTTCAATTTGGCTAGTTAAGTTGGTGCTCAAAGACACCAAAATGATGTAATTAATGTATATTAACTAAATTAGGGTTTAAGAAAAATCAAGCATCTCAACGACATGAAAGCACCTCGGTGATATGGATGATGACACAGATAGCTGCTTGGTGACATGAAGTATTATTATTCAGCCAACCTCTCATGCAATGCATGTCAAGATACGTGGCATCATGTATAAGGACTACTTAAACTTGAATGACTCAATAAGGCAGCAACACTTGCCAAAATTTAAGAAAGCAAGTGATGAAGTTGCATTCACACTTGTACTTGCTTCACCTTGAAGCACTTAAAAACTATTGGTGCATAGGCTTGACTATTGTGTGCTTTCAAATCACTTTTGCAAACTATATATATGTGAATGAATTGAAGTTTGGTTTTGGCAAAACACCTTATTTTTCCATTTGTAAATAAGAGGAACAACCTTACTGGCCTTGGCAAATAAATGTAGCAATTTATTCAAAAGCATTAAGGCCAAGCTTATCAAAATCTTTCCACAATCAATTTCCAATAACTTTAACTATTGTCCTCTTAAGTTAAATATTGCCCTAAAACTTTCAAATTGGTATCAGAGCTTCGTTTCTTTAATCCGTTGCGAAAACCAAGTGAGAATCCAAAGAATACCTATTGGTTTCAATAACTTCTTCACATTTTTTAGCACCTTCTATCAGGACCCATCTAGAATCTTTTTTCGGAACCCTAGACAAGTCCTGATCCCGGGGAGATCGTACCAGATTGTTCTATGGAAAATCCGGTAGCATCTCCTTTAAGGGTAGTACATGCCCCAAAATTTACTTGCACGAAAATACACTCCTCTATGATACCACCTTATTCCTCCCCCCTTACTACAATAATTTTCACTATTTGCAACACTCCGATATTAGACTATATAAAAATATATACACCGTATAAATGAACTAATAAGTAAAAAAAAACAAAGTTATACCTTTAGATGTTCACGTCTACCCACACCACCCACTTAGTACCATACTACATGTTAATATCGTTTTACAACGTTCCAATACATAACGTAAACAGGAGAAATTAGGACAATATTAATAATAGTAATATTAATAACAATAACACCATAACTTGCCTGTACGCTTCCACACTAGCTCATAAGCTTGCCCACTTATTTTGAAAGCTTATATACTTGCCCGAAGGCTTATATACTTGCTCATAATCTTACCCACTTAGTGCCGTACATTTCAACTACATTTCAAACATCGTTTTACAAATATACCGATGCGTAATGTAGAAAGAAAAGTAAAACAATCACCACATCAACAATAATACTAACCGCGATCATTTTAATGAGAAAAGTAGTATTAATATAACTTGCCTGAAGGCTACCATATCACTATACATGCCCGAGGGCTATGATATTTATCCGAAGGTAATCACCTGTTCAAGAGCTATCACATAACCACAGCTACCCCTAGGACTATCACACTTGCCCGAAGGCTACTATTTATCCAAGAACTATTATACTTGCCCAATGGCTATCCTCTTTGCCCTAGGCAGTGATACTTGTTCGAAAATGCCATATGATAATAATAATAATAATAATAATAATAATGGGAACGATAATAAAAATAAAGATAAAATAAATAATGGCAACAATAAAAGTAATAATAATCATAATAATCATAAGGGTTAATTACACTGTACTCTCCTGTGGTTTCTCTTAATTACAACTGAATACCTTCATATTTATCATAATTACATCCGTACTCCTTCCCACAAAAAATTATCCATAAAAATGTTTTCTCTCTCTTATGTGGCAATTAAAATTAATTAAATGGATTTTGATTTGTTTGAAAAATAACTATTAATTTTCATTGACACCCCCTGAAATGTTTAAAAAAACATAAATAAAGAGAGTGCAACGAGAATTTGATGAATGACATGCAAACCCTCTGTTACTTGGGAAATTGATGAATTACCAGTTCAATAGTTGTAATGGCATTTCATTAAATTTTCAAGTGTAACAAAATATATTTCAAAGTGTCATATGAGCCCTTGGCTATACAAAAACTACCAGGGGTGGAATCCTATTGGACTAATATTTTGTACACATCTAAATGTGTGTTGTGTCTAAAAAAAAGAAGAAGAGGTGACACAACCCTATATGCTATGCATTATATATACCCTAGCCTTCATGTACATTTGCTTGATGAAAGTCACTATATACACCAATCAAAATATTCTTATAACTAGCCTGCATTGAAGAAACAATTTGCATCTAATTTCAACTGCGAATTGCATTCCTCAATACAACCAAAAAGCATTTAAATGTACTAAAGCCCCAAATGTACAACCTGATGTCAAAATCCATAACTATTTATCAAAATATTACTAAATTTGTTGCTGTGGTTATGGCTGAGAAAACCAAAGGACTCGGGTCACAGTGGGTCGGGATGACGAGCTTTGAGGTTAGGATGAAGAAGTTTCCTAATAAATTGGAAATAGAAAAACAACAAAAATGAATATAAACATGCATACAAGATAGTTCTTTAACAAAAAAATGCAGATAATAGAATTTCCAACATATCAAAATACCTGTGTATTTCCCTGGGTAACAGTATATACCTGTGAAGTTCCTTGGGCAACATAAACTCTAGCAGGTTCCTTTTATCAAACAAAGTGACAAAAATTAATACACAAAGCCAAAAAAATAATTTATTTATCATCGTGATAAAAAAAAGAAAAAAAAACACACACACACACACAACCTCTCCTTTTTTCTGGGCATCAACTGTTGGATTTGCTTAAGTAAAAAACACATACATAATCAGCTTCTAAAAAAGTTTAAATCAAATTTCAGTCATTTCCAAAAAATAAATTTAAGAGAAGAGATATTATACTTGGGCATTTATAAGGCTTCCTTCACCTCCAGCAGTACCCTTACATAAAGCAAAGGAAAGAAATTAATAATCTTTGGAAAACACACCAGAATTTTCGTTTCATCAATAAAGAAAATGTAATTAGTGTTACAAAGTAATGAAAAATATAACTAAAAAAAACAAGTTATCCATAAATAAGGAAATTCTTACATTTGATTTTTTCTTCTTCTTTGCATGTACAGAAACCTTTGGGCATGTCCTCTTGTAATGACCCATAGCTTTGTAAACCCCACACTTTAGAACATAGGATCTTTTATGTGGGCTGGCTCATCGGACTCTCTTCTTTTTGCAAGTTTGGGTCTGCCAGGCTTCCTTTTGTTTATAGGGGGATGGACTTAGTCAACTTCCATTTGTGGCCATGATGTTTCATCAGGTATTGGATGAATCTTCCCTGCATAGGTCAACATATATGCTTCATTTGACAAGCAGCTAGCCACGTATGGAATAGGCCTGATCCCCAAGTGAGTGATACATGCCATGGCATGTTTGCAGGGAATTACATATATCTGTTAGACTCTATAGTCACATGTGGCCTTGTTGAAATCCACAAAAATTGTCACAGGTTGCAAGAACAGATAAATAATTAGAAAATGAAAGAAAATTTACATAATTTTTTTTTAAAAAAAGTAATTAATACCTCTAACAGATTCATGCAAAACCTCAAACTTTGAATTTCCAGCATGGATAACCTTAATATGCCTCCCTTCCCTTTGGAATTTGTTGACCTTAGCTTGAACTGATGGAGGAAGATCTGTCAGCCAGTGCTTAGCTTTTTGTTCCCTTGTTCTAAAATTTTTCATTACTTTTTTCCTTAAGCTTTCAACCAATTGCAGAATCGGTTTGTTCCTAATACTGTCAATTTCACTATTAAACGGTTTTGTAAGGTTTTTAGTTACATCCACTTTAACATCAGTCCCAAATGCATGCTTGCTCCAACTATCCACTGGAATGTCCTTCAACCAAGTATATGCACCCAAATCAACCGCCTTGATACCCTCAATTGCAACATTAAAATCCTTAATATTTGTTGACCTAGATGCTACCCAAAATAGATTCCTAACCTTAACACTAGGAAAACGAGACTTGAAGTTAGCAAAGATATGCCTTGCACAATATCGATTGAAGGCATTTGGGAAAACCTCATTAATTGCCCTTTTGTCTATCAGACATGAAACAAATCATTCTTGTTTCATGGACTCCTATGTACTCACTTATCAAATTGAGAGACCAAATCCAACTGTCATAGTTTTCCCTTTCACACACAGAGAAAGCCAATGGAAAAATGCTGTTATTTGCATCCACACCTACTGTAGTCAACAACATTCCACCAAATTGCCCCTTGAGATGGCAGCCATCTACCCCAATAAATGGCCTACAGCCCTTTAAAAAGCCATCCTTTTGTACTGGAAAACTAAAAAAGAATCGCTGAAAAATAGGGTTCTCGGATATATAATTCCTATGGCACTTGACTTGTACCATAGTATCCGGGTTCTTGCACAATAAAATATTTCCATAATCATGGAGCTTAGAATAACTTGCTCCACGAACCCCACCTAACCTTTCTAATACCCTATTTTTTGCTCTATACAACTTAGCATTTGAATCATGAACTCCAATTATTTCTCTAACTTTCTTTTTCAGATCTTTAATTTTGATACTAGGATTACATCTGATTTTATCCTCTATTTTTCTAGAAAGCCACCCACAACTAACCATAGGATTCTTAGACAACATTGTACAAGAATAATCCTCCTGAAGTATTTTTATTTGGAATGTAATATTATCAGCCATGAGGGATGCATGAACCCTCCAACCATAACCCGTAGCTGCACACTCACAAGTAAGCCTACTTTTCTCATTTTTCACTCTATAAATGTTAAACCATTCTTGTATGCTATACTCAGTAAGGACCTTTCTAAACTCAGCAGCACACTCGAAAGTTTATCCTACTTGCAAATGATGTTTTCCATCTGAAGAGGCTTATACAAGTTTCTCTTCATCAACCTAGATAGCTTTGCAACTGTATTTTCATCTTCTTCATCACTACCAAATTGACCATCCTCATTGTTTGAGTCTTCCCCTTGCCACTCGTTATCATACTCATCACTTATTTCCACTTCATTACTACTAAATTCAGGTTTTGTTTTTGTTTGGGGTTGGGGCTGAGGTTCTATTTGTGGGGGAGGAGTAGAAACTTGAATGATAGGGGAGTCTGGTTGATGTTGATGTTCAGGTTGAGGTTGAGGTTGAGGTGGGTCTGGTTCTACAGGGTCCATAACCTCAGGTTTCATCTCAGCCATAGGTAGCATGTTGCAATGGAAGTGGATAATATTGATATTGTGTTCATTAAATTCTTGGAGCAGTTCTAGCAAATCCTGATCATTATTTACATGGAAGCAAACCCCACTTGTCTAGAGTAACTTAACCTTAGCACTCATTAAGGGCTTTCCCCCTAAAATCAACCTGTCATTACATGTAATGAAATTGACATTGTCATACAGACACACAAAACTAAATCGGTCTTCATCTACCTCAACAGTCAAACTGTTGCCCAAAACAATGAATAACTATTTCAAAAACCATGACTCTGTCAAATCAAATAAAAAAAACAATCCAGTTTTAGTTTCAGCAATCATATACATAAACCCACCTATTCAGCTCACTTAAGTGACACATAAAAACACATTGATAATAAACGATCTGGCTTCTGGAGTTTATATAGTGAAATTTTGGAAAACTTACATGAAGCATACACACAAGAAAATTAGTAATGTTTATGTTTATACATATATAAAATATAGAATTTTTAATTGTAAAGAAAAAGAAAAAAAAAAAAAAGGAAACAGGATGCAATGCGCACAACAGACCCATCTGGTATATTCACAAAACCAACACATAACAAGCAAACAGAACAAATTAAAACCAGCACTTTATAGCATAAATTCTGAGCCTGAAAACAACAACAATTATTCAAACATAAACACAAAAATAAGTTAACAAGTCAACTGAAATCCCAACATACCTCTCAAATTTGCTATGAAAAACAAATTAAAGAGATTCTCAAACCAAAAAAAAAAAAAAAAGAGTACCCTTCGTGAAAACCCAAATTCAACAAGCATGAGAATAATTAGCAAGAAATATCCAAGGAAAAAATTAAAAAATAAATTACAAGGTGGGTTAAGGAAAAGAAAGTACCTGAGAAGTGAGAAAAAAAGAAGATCAAAGATGAAATGGCAGGATCAAAAGGTGTCCAAATAAAGAGAATGCATGGCCTGCAAACAAGATCCACCCCCTCTTAATATCAATGTCTTCATAGTACAGCAAGTAATTGAGTACTGAACACTTTGATCAGCTTAAATGCCAAACATTTTCCTGAATATCTTTAAACCCATGATCAAATCCCCATAACCTATATAAGTAACAAAACCCACACATATAGAAACAAGAAATTCTTATAGCAGAAAAACAGGCCAAATGCATACACAAAAGATTAAGGATAAAAACAAAACCCTAGAAAAATAATGATGCAGTAAGCAGTAAGTTTCAAATGACAGAGACAACAAAAAACCCACCTCTAAGCAAACAAAATAAAAACCTTGGACATTGAAATTCCTGAGAGAGAGAAATAGAGAAAATGAAAGCTATTACAATGCTGCAGAAAATAAAGAATAAAAATGGCATTTGGCACATTTAATGATTTTTGGGTTATTTATTATACATTTCCAAAAAAGTTTATATTGAAACTAAATTGAAAGGGCTGATCGTCTCACACATATCACAGAAATGAGAAGGCATAGTAACGTGCCAAAAGTTTCATTGCTCCGTATGATCGGAAAATACCATACCATCGCTCAACACAAATGGCAAAACTTAGTACTCACTTTCCTTTCTTTTGCATTTTAATTGAAAAGAAAAATTAAAAACCTTACTAAACTCGAACAATATATTTTTATATACATACATATATATAATATGCATGTAATATAATGATAAATTAAATATATATTTGGATATGTTCGAAATCAAAGTGTGAAATATTGACTGTAAAGATCACCATGATTCAACATAAGTTATTATTTAGGCAAGCCATGCCAAGCAGCCAAAATATAATTAATATAATTATATGTACATACATATGTACACACACTTTTCATGCCAAAAGTATGAAAGCAAATTAAATTTCCAACAAATTACCATAATCTCATTAATTTAAGAAAAAAGGAAGGATTTTTTATTTTTTTGTGATTATGTGTATTTTAATTGGCATTTTTAATGGCCTTCCATTAAACCAATAAGAAACAGACAACAAAGAGAAACAGAGAGTAATTTATGGCAATGGAGGCCACCACGTTGCAGCCTCCAAAGAAAAAAAGGAGAATGGCCAACTTTTCCACTTTCATATGTTTGGTGTCGAAAGCCACCATGCTTTCATACCCAGAAATGACACATATTTATTCAGTGCCATATCTAAAAAGATCCAATGTCTACCTGTATGATTGGAAAATACCATACCATTGTTCAACACAAATGGAAAAACTTAATACTCACTTTCTTTTCTTTTGCATTTTAATGGAAAAGAAAAATTAAAAAAACTCACAATTTAGTACAAACCCATAAAGAAAAGAACATGATAAATCCAGTTTCAATAGGGTTTTCAACCAATTAGACCCTCTTTCAACTCATACTCAACTCAGTAAAGTTTTCTTTGTTTTTTTTTTTTTAATTAAGCGTAAACAACAAATACACACCTAATCCATTATCTTCTTCTGCTTCTTTCTCTGTGATTATTGTCCTTCAGTTTCAATTTTCTACTTTGTAGTTGGATAAAGAAAATCAAAATATGACAAAGCCAAAGAAATGGATTAGAGAGAGAGAGAGAAGCAGAGGAAGAGAAGAGAAGAGAAGGAAACCTGGACTCCAAGATCCAAGATCTGCTCGAGATCCGTCTGTCGAAGAAATGAGATTTGAGACCTCTATCGGGCATGAAGGTGAAAACCCCTGTCAGTTAGGCATGAAGGTGAAAACAATGGTTAGGTGGAGGTGAAACCTAAAAACATTAGAAAATATATCTTTTTTATTTTTTTTATTATTATTATTTTTTTTAAAATTTGTTTTTTGGAATAGCTGTTAAATGACTATTGTATCCTTCTTTCGTCAACTTTAACACCAATGTGGTAATCTCAGGGATTGATTTGTAATTACTACATATATCAGGGTATTTTTTGTAATTAAGAGAAATCACGAGGCAGTGCAATTAACCCTAATCATAATGATGATGATAATATTAATAATAGTGAAAATAAGTGTAAATGTAATTCTGATAAATAATAATTGCAATATTAATAACAAGAATAATATTAATAATAATAATGACAATAAAAGCAATTAAGTATAATGTTATAAAATCAGATTATGAATAAATAAAATAGTATAAGATCACATAATATTTTAGAATTCAAAACACCTTATGAAATATATACTTGTATCGGGCTACAAATGATACCCTCCAGTATGCTGCGCAATCCATTATTCTAGGTGTCGCCTGCACTCTACCATCAATACAGTCCGGGATGGTTGCCTAAATTGGCCATCCGATCCTCTGGACTCATAGGTAACAATATAATTACAAGACTAGCTCTTCATGGACCACATCGGATCGTCATCCCCGTACGGTGTGGTACATACTAACATATTATAATATAATATATCTATATATATTTATAAATGTGTATGTGTATATATAAAAAAAATACTTGATGCACATACTATATACTAGTGGCACCAATTGGTACTCAGCATCCTGAGCACGACCTGACAAGGAGGTTAAAGAGAGAACCTGCATCAGGTTACCTTGGCATCCTTGACGCCGATGCTTATAATCTGCCATGGCTAAACTGTTGGTCGAGAGGGCGGCTGATGCTCATTTTGCATGGAACCTGCCATACCTCGAACCCATAGCACTCACAGGATGGCTATAGATGTATGCATGCTAATCTATAATGGCAGCCAAAGGTGGAGATGGCTAACTTTGCATTATACCCTGCCTACCCTCACGGGAACGACCCTAAATATAACCTACGCATTGATCCATAACAACCACCTGCAGCCAAGGAGGGGGCGGTAATACTCACAATGCAATACACCTGCCAGCCCTCAGGTCAATGGCACCCACAGGATAGCCATAATAAACAACAATAGTCATCTTGGTCATGGAGGGGGTGGCTGATGCTCACTCTGCATTATACCTGCCTATCCTCAGGTCCATGGCTCCCTTAGGAAGACCCTATAAACTTGTGCGCTAATCATAATCATGTATACAGTACAGAACACCAGTACGTGTATGGTGCATCGAAAATCAATAAAAAATTTATAATATTATATTTTTATAATAATATAATATAATATTATAAAATTTGAATTTTTATAAAATATATTTAAATTTATGAACTTTTATCAAATCCATAAAATTCTTTGCATAAATAAATAAATAATTAAACACATAAATATAATTTTGATCCCAATAATTCAATATAATTAATTCCTCAAACCTTCAATTCAATTTATATCGAAAATATTATCAGTGAAGCCACATAAAAAGTTATATATAGTTAAATACATAAGATTAAATATTATCCAATAAATCATATATTTTCAAATATCAAAATCTCATAAACACCGCTGGATTAAATATTTCCTTTCAAATTTATATAATCCAGATTTTCTTTACACCATCATCATAACCCCATCACTTAAAATTCATCAATGCACGTCTATTAGTAAATCAATATATAATAAACAAATGCATAAATACAATTTTTGAGCTCAATATTAATAGAAATGTTTTCATAAATCTTCCAAAAATTTACTTGCACACAATCTCATTTAAATCGCATTATAATATACGTGCACATATTTGAATTCATGGGTAACATTCTAATTTACATAACATTTCAACAATGATTTAGTAGTTATTAACAAAATTCCATGTCCATGAATAAATAAATATCTAAAGACATAAATATATTTACAGCCATATAAATATATACTTTTTATCGAATCCATAGAATTTCATATTTTCTTTTAAACAATCGTATAATTGAATATAACAAAAATTTCAATAATAATATATATGTACAATCAATTTTTCCAAACCACATAATGAATATTATATAACATTATGTTTAAATCAATTAAATAGCATAATAAATTAGATAATAATTTCTTAAATTTTCTAGTGAATCATAATACTTATCAGAACACACACATATATATATATATATATGATTACATATATCTACTCGCATACACACATATATATCCACATATATATAATTATGTATTTTCATATAAAATCACAAGCCTCCATATATATATATATATATATATATATATTTATATATTTATATATATTTATGTATATATACCCAAAGCTTTAACAATATATATATATATACATACATATATGCGTCATATGTTCACAATACATGTATATTTATATATATATATCAATCTATACACATGCTAACTATAATTTTCATATAATAATTCCAATCAACATAATAAGTAAACTCACAAAAATCTATAATAGTCCTTTTACACCTATTGTTTAATATTATCAACATTGTCCACCCTAATTTGATAAAATACAAGATGAATCTGTATGGCCTAAACTGCAAATTTGGGATTTTTCAGTATCTTGACAATTAATTCAAATTGATATTTCTTTAACTTCCAATAATCAACAATAACTTAATTGTAGCAACAATTAGTAAAAACTTGTTCAATTTCTGTCCAATTTCAACATAAACATAAATCCTAGCTCCATCAACGGTAACTTTCTAAATATTCAACAATAAGTCACATTCTAAGTACCAAATTGAAGCTTATGGTGAGAACATCAAGAATATACCTTCAATTAGTCCAACCGCTGCTGTAGTTCGCGGGAATCATGCCGTGAAGTTGCTGTCAAAATGGGCTCTAGTGTCAGGATCCGTCCAAAATTCCTCATTGGAACCCTAGACAAGCCCTGATCCCCAGGGAAACCCTACGGGACCTTCCAATGGAAAATCCAGCAGAACCTCCCTTGAGGGTTGGACTTACCACAATTTTCTGCACTGAAAACACACTTCTATATTCATCCCCTTATTCCTCCCACAATACTACAAGTTGATTCCACAAATTTACAGCACTCCAAAAGAACAACAGTAACTCAGTGCATAAATAATACATAAATGTCCGAGACAGTATATAGAGCTTCATGAAGTACTACTAAGTATAGAATACAACATGGATGAAAGAAATATGACAACTGCAATAAAAGAAGGCAAGGGTTCTTCTCGAACTAAGACAGCGATGAAGATAAAGTCCGCTCCGAATGAATACCGACACAACTTGGTACCTAGAGGAACGGAATTTAAAAATATGAGATGCTAATCATCTCAGTGAGTGACCCTATCTATTATACAATTATAATACCACGATAATTAAGTAGATAAATAAAAATTAATTGGAAATAATATTTTCTCTCAAAACCCTTACGATTCTCTCCGTTGGAAAAGTTCCCCTTTTAAAACATTTTCACAAAACCCTTTATTCATAATCCCTAAAAACCAAGGAATCAATTTATTCAACTAAATATCAAATAAAATATAATAAATCAAGCATTCCAAATTTATAATTAAAAAGAAATTCATTTATTGAATAATTAAGTAAAGGGAAAATTAAATCAATTTAAAATCCCCACTCAATTAAATAATAAAAACAGCATTAATCATATTCTTAATTCCAATGCAATTTCAAAATATTTATTTTAAAATCCCAATTCTGAAAATCACTTGATGCACCCATTATATACTAGTGCGCCAACAGTACCCAACGTCCTAAGGTACCGCCAGACAGGAGGTTATAGAGAGAAACCGGCATACGTATACCTGGCAATTCGGGTTGGTGGGTCGTGTTCGTGTCAACCCGTTTAATAATCGTGTCAAAAATGCCTAACCCGAACACGACCCATTTATTAATCTTGTCAGGTACCTAAAACACTAACCCGACCTGTTTATAAACAGGTCAACACGACACGACCCGTTTAACACGATTATTTTAACGGGTCGTGTTGACCTATTAACCCGTTAACCTGAAATTGACCTATTAACCCGTTAACCCGAAAATTAACCTATTAACCCGAAATTTTTTTTATTTTATTTTTTATTTTTATGTTTTTGTTTTATTGAAGATGTATTTTTTATTTTTAAAAAATTAGTAATAGAAAATTATTTTATAAAATTTTTAATTTATAATATTTTTTAGTTATTAAATATTATATTAGTGATAAAATATTAATTTAAAATTAAATTTAAATGGGTTGTAATAGGTATATAATCGTGTCGGGTTGAAACTGACACGTTTAATAAATGGGTCGTAACGGGTCAATTTCGAGTTAAATAGGTCAACCCGAAAATGACACGATTAATAATCGTGTTAAATGGGTTGACCCGATTATGACCCGAACCCATTTATAATAAACCCAAACCCATTTATTCCGTGTCGTTTTCGAGTCGTGTCGCCGTGTCATGATCCAAATTGCCAGGTCTGGGCATACGGTCGTGTGGCGTCCCATCACGCCGTTGCAAACAGGCGTCCCGGCCATGGAGGGGTGGCCTATCCTCATCCGATGGCAAACACAGGACAACCCCATAAAATCACCCGCACGCTACTCACACCCACCCGCGCGCTAATCACATCCGTGTGCACACTAATCATATCACATATAAACAGAACACCAGTACGTGTATGGTGCATCTAAAAATCATAAAATCCACATATTTATTTTATATCTCAAAATCTCAAAATTTCCATAACATATCGGGTTTATTCCATCCAATTAAACCCGTAATTTTTCCACAAATCCTTTATAATCATCATCATAAATTCATCGCATAAATTCCATAATTTTCAAATCCACCAGCTTTAAAATCCACCAATTTAAATATTAAAATTTTTCCAATAGCATAAATATTTTTGAAATATAATAAATTAAATCACATAATATTTCAGGGGCATACTTATAAAAATTGAAGTCACCAACATAAACAAATATTTTCCTTGAAATATTTGAAAATCAAATCATGCCCAAAATAATGTTAAAACCACAAGAATTTCATATATAATTAAATTCCACAATTCTCAATACCATAAAATAATTTTCACATGGCATAAATTTATATAATGCATATTTTCTTTAATCAGAATAAATCCACCAATAATTTTCACAATAAATCAATTAAATATTTGACACATAGAATATAAATTTCAAATATTCAATTCACACAAAATATTCACAAATTTAATTCCCGAAATTAATTTGAAGGTGGGTCACTCACCTTAAGCACGTATCTCAATCAAGATCCTCTGCAGGATCGACTCCACTACTCGCACATGCACCTAAAACATCCACAATACACCAAACCAAATATATTAATATTTTAATCGGGTAACTCCCAAATGGGTACCCGGGGAGTGAACACAAACGACAACCAAAGTTGACGAGTAATATACCGAATCAAAGCTTGAGCGACGAGGATTACAAATCCGGTCTTACTTCCCGGAGTTCGGACCGGTGGTGGCCGGAATCTCGTCGGAAAGCTTTCGGGATTCAACTCTTCAATCCTCTCAATCCATCACGAATTGGGGGAAAAGGACCCCGGATTTGGATTCAGGGGGTTAGAATTAGTGGAGAGGGACTGGCGGTGCAAAGGGGTACTCACCGAAATAGTGATTTCCGGCGAGCCACCGCGGTCACCGGCGACCGTCGCCGGCGGCGGCGCGTACGATGGCTGATGGCTGAGATTTTTGAGGGTTTTGTAGATCAAGGGGAGAGGGTTCCAACGGTAACGGCGGTGAGGCAAATGGAGGCCGGACGGCGAAAAAATTGGGGTTTGAAGGTTTTCGGCGCCTCGCCGGAAAATGCTCCGATCCCGGCGCGTTGGGGGTCTGGTGGCCGTGAAATTTGGTGGGCTGACCGGAAATGAGGAAGTGGTGAGGGGTGGCTGGCGCGTGTGGCCTGAAAATGGCCGGAAAGGGGTCAAACGGTGGTGGCCGGCGGTGGAGGGGAAAATCGCCGTCGAGCTTCGCCGGCTTGATCTGGGCGCGTCCGGTGACTGGCGGTCGTGAGATTTTGGGGTTTGGCCAAAAATGGGGAGGGGGTCCCATCTGGCTGGCGCGTGTAGCAAGGATCGACCGAAAAATGTGACGATTCCGGCGGCCGGTCGTTTCTCTCTCTCGTCTCTCTCTTTCTCTCTCTTCCCGTCATTTTTGCCAAATAAAAGCCACCGTGGGTGACACTGTTCACCCACGTGGACCAATCAGGTGTCTAGATGTGGCGTTACTGTGCACTTAAGCCAGATATAATAAAATATTACGGTATCCGACAAACTTCACACGTCCATAACTTTTTAACCAGATGTTCGATTTAAACGTGCCTCTAGTCTATGAACTCGTATCGACGAGTACTTTACAACCATACAAAAGTAAAAAAAAAATTATACAACGATAAAAAGTCAACTCCCGGCACCTTTTGGACAGTTTGCACCACGACTTGTTTTGCCCATAACATTCAAACCGTAGCTCCGTTTTCGACGTGCTACTAGTCTACGAACTCGGGGGATCATGCACTTCACCACGGTACCCTGGTCAACTAGAAATTTCAACTGGAACAAAAAGTCAAATTTTGACACCTTTGGTCAACGGTCAACGGTCAACCTCCCTCAAAGTTGGAAAATTTCCAGTGTACTTCGGGACGGGGTGTTACATCTAGTCATACCTCGCGAATGAGCAAGATTTGAGCCAATCCAAGCATGGAAATGGACTCAGGGGGCCCAAAGTTGTGGAAAAGGACCTGTCACATGGCTGGTAGCCACTGAAAAACCAACCAACAGGGAGGACGCCGGTCGCCGGTGTTGGGCGCCGATCCCAGCGCGTCCATCAGCCAATCGGCCGCAGATTCGACTGCCGAGCTCGCCTAGCCATGGGCCATCCTGCGCCTGGCGCATGTGGCCTCCCGACTACCAGAAAAGATGCAGACAGAGAGAGAGTGACCAACGAGAGGGAGAGAGGAAGAGAGAAGAAGAAGGAAAAAGAAGAAGAAGAAAAAAGAAGAAGAAGGGGGCTCTTTTTCCCTATGTGCCCTAAAAGAAAAAGAAAAGAAAAAGAAAAGAAATAAATAACTAAATAAAATAATATTAAAATCATAATATAATAATATAATAATATAAAATAATAACAAAATAATATAATAAAATATAATATTTAATTAGGGTTGAAATTTGGGACTTTCTATAATGTTACACATGGCACATCCCATTTGGTGACACATGGCATAAATCAAATACTCTTTGAATATTCCACTACCCAGTAAATTCAGTCTCGGAAAAAATAGGTGTGTAATCTTACAGACTCGTAACTTTTCAACCGTAGGTTCAATTTAACCCTGCCGCCAGCCCATAAACTCACATCGATGAGTAATTTACAACCATATAGGATTCAAGCCAAAATGAAGTAAGAATAAAAGAGTTAACTCGACACCTTTGAGCAGTTTGGACCTCAACTTATTTTGCTCATGAATTTTAATCCGTAGCTCCGTTTTCGATGTGCTACTAGTCTACGAACTCGGGATGACACATAATTTGGAACAATGCCTCACTCAACCTAAAATTCCATTCGAATCAAAAAGTCAAAGTTTAACCCCTCTTGGTCAATGAAGCTCAAACCCCATCAACTTCGATCAACGTGAAAACATTGTGGCGTATTTTGGGACGAGGTGTTACACCTTCACTTCCTTTATTTGATGGGCATAAGTACTCAATTTTTTCGATTAAAATGAAAGACTATCTTCAAGCTTATGAGCTTTGAGAGCTGGTTGAATATGATTATGAACCAGAACTTTTTAGGACAGGAGCTTCTATAAAGAAAATTAATTTTCATACTGAAGAAAATGCAAGACCTTATAAAGCGTTCACAGTAATACAAGCTGCTATTACAGATGAGATATTTACAAGGATTATGGCTTGCACAACACCTAAAAAAGCTTGGGAAAGGCTTCAGGAGAGTTTCAAGGAAACACTAAAATAAAACAAATGCAACTGCTCAACTTTAGAAGGGAGTTTGAGAATCTGAAAATGCTTGAGCATGAAACTGTGGAAGAGTTCTCAAACAAAATCATAAAAATTATGAATGAAATCTAGTTACAAGGTGAAGACTTTCCATATTAAAGGACTGTAGAAAAAATCCTTATATGTCTTCCAGAGAAATATGAAGCAAAGATTTCATCTTTGGAGGAGACAAAAGACCTTTCACAAATCTCTCTTGCTGCATTATCAATGCTTTGCAAGCCAAGGAACAAAGGAAAAGTCTTCGGCTTAAAGGTGATTCTAGTTCGAGTGAAGCAGGCTTTGTAGCCAACAAGAAGGGCAAGTTAACCAATCAAGCTTAGCCTGTTCAAAGGCCACATAGAGACAAGTACATCACTGACCACAGAAGGAATAAGAAGACTAATGATCCTTGCACAATATGCAAAAGTAAGAACAAACAACCAAGCTATGTTGGTGGAGACTGAATGCTCAATGCAAAATTTACAAGCAATTCGATAACATGAAGAAAGTTTGCAAGAAAAAGAATAAAAAAAAAAGAGGCAAAACAAGCTCAAGAACCTGAGGAGTCAAGTGAAGAGCATGAACACACCTTCACAGCCACTTGCAAGAACAAGCAAGACTCGTGGATCTTGGACAACAGGTGTACCAACTATATGTGCAACAACCATGACCTATTTGTGAGGTTAGATTCAAGAATTGCAACAAAAATCAAGGCAGCAAATGGACAAATGATAGAGGCATAACGAAAAGAGAATTAATGATCAAAACATCATAATGAACAATAGTAATCACAAACGTGTTGTATGTTCCAAACCTGTTCAAGAACCTGTTGAGTGTGTCACGACTCATGAAGAAAGGTTACACTTTGAAATTCTCATAAAGTTGCGAAATATCCAAGAAAGGAAAAGTTACATTACTATCCATATGAGGGATAATAGTTTGGTGATTGATTTTAATCAACAAAATCAATTAGCATTGAGCATTATAATCTTAGAAGAATCGGAGCTGTAGCATAGAAAACTTGGTCACTACAACTATGCCATCATAAAGCAAATGCAAACTTAACAAATTATTGAAAATCTAACATAAATCCAAGAAGTTGAAGCTGTATGCCAAACATGTAAACTTTGCAAGCTCAAATGGTAGACATTTCCTTTAAAACCTCTCGGAAAGGCAAAGGAGAGACTACAACTAGTGCACTTGGATTTATGTGGATCTATGAATGAGATATCTCATACCAAAAATAGGTAATTTGTTATTATTATTGATCACTATTGTAGAAAATGTTGGATCTACTTTCTCAAACAAAAATCAGAAGTAACGGCCATGTTTCAAGAATTCAAAACACTTATGGAGAATCAAGCTTAAATAACTATCAAGGTAATTAGAACTGAAAATGGTGGTGAGTACATTAAAGTGTTTTCCAAGACATCTGCAAGCAAAGTGGCATCATACATCAATTTACAACTCCATACACACTACAACAAAATGGAGTTAGTGAAAGAAAGAAAAGAACCATCATGAAAATGTCAAGGTGTCTGTTGTTTGAGAAAAGCGTACTAAAGAAATTTTGGGCCAAAGTTGCCAACACAAGTCCGTACCTCTGTTAGGTCTAAAATATTGATGATTTTATGCCATATTGATAGTTTAATATTTGTTAGTTTACATTAATTTGCTACGAAAAGATACTTAATTATGTATTTTTCTTAATCTAGGTGAAGAAGGAAGAATTTCAAGAAAACAACCATAAAAATAGATTCATTGGGTTGAATTATAGTGGGAAGCAAGATTTGAGCTCAAACGGACAAAACATGAAAAAGATTCTTTGAAGATTCTATAACGATTCTATCGGGAATTTCATTGTGGAAGTGGATGTCATATGAATCCTCATGATCTAATGATTTCAAATATCACATTATTTTCGGATTTAGAGGTGTAAGTAAAAAGTTATCGTCATTTAAAATTTGAAATTTATAAAATGAATATTTTAGTGAAATCTTCACAATTGATTAAAAGAGGGGATCAAAGCAATTCAAGAGCAAAGATTAGGACAAGTGGCAATAACTGATTAATTTATCATTACGAGGCACATGCTTCATTAAGGGTAAATTAGACTAATTAACTATTTTTTTTTGAATGAATTAGAGAAAATGAAAGTATTGGGGAACAAGCAATATCAAGTTTCCGTTTTACACAAGAAATTCGTCCAACCCTCTTGATGGCTTGAAAAAGGTATCTTGCAAGAGTCTTGCATTGAAAATAAAGAGAGAAAAAGGTTCCTAAGGTCCTATATATATATAGCCCTCACCACATTGAAGGAAAATATACAAGTTTATAGAGTTATTTAAGAGCTTTTAGGAGACTTGAATAGAAACAAACCATATTTTGGGAGTTTCTTAAGTTATTTTAAGGTGCTAGGTTCTTAAAGTCTTAGAGTTTTTGGGAGAACAATGGAAGAGTTTGGAGAAGGTAGAGATGTGGATTTTCTTGGAGAAGAAGGTGGCTACTTGGAGATCTTTTGGAGGATTTCTTCAATAGTTTTTATTCTCTTCTCTTATCTCTTTAATTCTGAACCTTATTATGATGTCGAATTTATTGTTGTCATGAACTAATTTTCATAGCTAGGGCTATGATGTAGCCCTAGCAATGAAGGTTTAATTACTTTAATATATGTTTAATTTTATTTAATTAGTAATATGTTTAGTTAATATATCATTGGTATGCTTAATGCTTTCATAGGCCGAAAGAAATGAATGATTTAAATAATATTTGAGCTTGGAAATGGATAATATTATGGATCGCCAATGATTTACATGAATGTATAATTGATTAGAAAATATTTATGCCTCATGCCATATTGTTTGCTTAATCTAAGATTAATGAATTTACATGATTTAATTTATAGGCCGGAAGGAATAAATTAGGTTATGTCAATATTATCAATTGTGAGTGGAATCTACTTTTGATTAATTTTGTGATTAAGTGTGGTTAACAGAATTACTAGTTAATTAAATTCACATATTTAAGTAATTAAATTGGAATATTTAGTGGTGAAATCAAATGCCCTAGTATTCATAATTATTAAATTCATTCTTTTACTTGGAAATTGATCTAATTTTAATTGCTTGTATTTTTTTTAATTTAGTTTATTTAATTTTTACTTGCCATCTTAATTGCTAGTTCAAATATTACTAAAATCTAATTATCTTCAGTACTTAATTCATAATTCCTTGTGTATGATAACCCTATTTTTCAACTTTATTACTTGAAAACGATTCATGCACTTGCAAGTTGATTTTACACATCAGCCTCCTTGATAGACTTATAAATGAGACTATTGACTCCAAAACTCCAAATGAAATGTGGTATGGTTTTAAACCCTCAATTGGTCATTTAACAGTTTTTGGATGTATTTGTTCCATACATGTTCATGACACTACCAGGTCCAAGCTAAACAAGAGGCAAACATTGGCATTTTTGTTGGCTATAGCTTGCTTTTAAAAGGCTATATAATATATGATGTGTCAAATATGCAAGTTGTTGTCTTAAGAGATGTTGTAGCAGATGAAAATTCACAATGGAATTGGAAAGAGCACAAAGTACAAACAAGCACTTATATTCAATCAAAAACTTCTTCCACTGACAAAAGTGGTCTAGATGTTGTCAAAGAAGAGGAAAATGATGATCTGGCCAATGAAGATTATGTTGGAAAAGAGGAACCAAATCAATTGTAGAGCTCTATGAGAGAGTAAACATGGCAACAAATGATCCAGCAACTTATAGAGAAGCAGTTCAACACAAAGAAAGGGAAGCTACAATGAAGAAGGAGCTCTATATGATTGAAAAGAATAAGACATTGAGTTTGGTACCTAGACCAAGATATGGACATGCCATAGGTGTTGAATGGGTTTTCAGAACTAAACTAAACCTTCATGGCACCTTGAACAACAAAACAAGACTGGTGGTAAAGGGATATGTCCAACAATATGAAGTGGATTACATGGAGACCTTTGCATTGGTGGAGAGACATGAAACCATTCAGCTACATCTAGCCTATGCAACCAACAATTCTTGGAAAATATACCACTTGGATGTGAACCTTTCTAAATGGTATATTGGAAGAGGAAGTCAATGTTGAGCAACCTGAAGGCTTGATCAAAGAAGGAGAGGATGAGAAAGTGTACAAGCTTCATAAAGCTTTGTACGAGCTCAAACAAGCTCCAATAGCTTGGTATGCAAGGATTGATGACTTTTTGATTGATGTAAGTTTGTCAAAAAGTGAAAACGAGCCTACCCTTTACATTAAAGCCAACTCACATAAAGAAGAAATGGTAATCTCTCTTTATGTTGATGATTTGCTAATAATAGGTTACAATACCAAAACCATCCAACAATTCAAGAACAAGATGAAGCAAACCTCTGAGATGTACAATCTTGGTTTGATGAACTACTTGGTAGGCTTGGAGATTAAGCAAACAAGTAAAGGTATATTTCTATCATAAAAAAAAATGCATTAGATTTGCTTGATAATTTTCAACTAGAAAATGCCAAACTTGTTGAAACTCTTATGACTCAAAATGCCAAATTTGAACTTGATGATGGATGTGAGAAGGTAAATGGCTTAGTTCATCAAAGTTTGATAGGAAGCTTGCTTTACTTATATGAATCAAGACCTGATATCATGTATGCTATAGGTATATTGTCAAGCTTCATGAGTGCTCCATTTCATAACCATTATCAAACTGTAAAAAGAATTCTAAGGTATGCTAAATGCATGGCCAAGTATGGAGTCTCGTACAAGCATGGTAAAATTTGTGAGCTAGTTAGCTATTGTAGGTAGCTTGGAAGACATGAAAAGTACATCTGTTTACTTGTTCATGTTTGAGTCAGATCCATTTTCTTGGAGCTCACACAAGCAAGGAACCACAACACAATCAACTGTCGAAGCCTAGTTTATTTCAGCAATAGCAGCATCAAACCAAGCAATTTAGTTAAGGAAATTACTTGATGATTTAGGTTGCAAGCAAAACAATGCAACTACCATCCACTATGATACGAACCTAGGACGACCTCCTCCTAAACCCGTATTATATTAGCCCGGATCTTAATTAAATTCAAGTTCTAATGGAATTGACCTCAACCCCTAACCAACCTATGGTTAGAAACCTTGGTATAATGTAGACGCCATAATAGGGGATGGAAATCCTATTAATAAGTCAAGCTAAAACAACCAATTCTCTGATGGTGTTTTAGATGTTCTCAAAGAACAAAGAGATAATTAATCTCACAAGTATTTTTTTTATCAAATCAAAGTTGTATTCTTATTGAAAAATAAGCCTTTAAATAGGCTTTGAAAGAAACAAAACAAACCCTAAAAACCCTAGAAAAACCGGCCACACAATGAAGAGTTCTATGGTGGCTGAAATTCTTACTCTTTTCCTAATTTAATTTGGATTAATTAATTCCTTTATTTTGAATGAGGAATTAATTAATTTACAATGAAAATAATAAAATAATAACTTTCCTAAACTTATTTTTCCAGAAAATAAATAAATAAAAACTAAAAAGTAATAGTAATTTCCTAAAACAAAAAGTAGAATCAAATTAGGAAACTATAATACTAGCTTTTTGACTGTTGACTTTGACCAATCTTTGACCAAATTGAGCTCCAAATCAGCTTCAATATGATTTTTAGGATGCCAAATAAGCTGAATATGAAGTCCCACACGTTGCCCATGCTTGGAAGAGGAAGAAAAAGCCAACTCAGCAAAATACAGTAAAGCTAGCACAAAATATAGTAAAAAACAGGCCAAATTTGAAGCTGTCCGTACAACCCCTTTTTGAATGCCTTTGAAGCTACCTTGACTTGATTCCATATCCTATTAGACATACGTATTGAATCCATAAAGAGTTGGAGCCATTTCATGCTGCCCGTTGTCCATATTTGCACCAAAATAGATACCCGAATCCGTATCGGCTTCCACCACTTGGATGCTTAGAATAGGCATTATATCTTCAAGAATGGATAAGCTCTGTTGAGAATTGATTACCCCTTGTATAAATGCTCCCAGGTTGTCCTTAAATCTCTTAATTTGAGCTTTTGTGATTGGCCTAGTCTTCATCCGTGTCGGGTTAGCACCTTACGGGTTATCGGTTGAGCGGGCTCGGGCGGAATCACATCACACTGTGACAACACATCAGCTATAGCCTTTGCCAAAAATCTAGTCCAACATAGGAGATCAAAGCACATTCCTAAAATTAACTTGGTTCATTGCCCTACACAAAATCAATATGTAGATATCCTTACAAAGCCATTGCGAAAGGAGATACTTCAAAAGCTTAGGAGATTGCTATACATCATGACTAACATTGCCAAGGAGGAGTGTTAGAGAATCACCACACTTTTAGCCATGATGGTGAGCAAACCTGAGACCTAGTTATTTAGGCCAAGAGGTTTGCAATTCAAGCTTATCTTTGTGTTTTGACTTTTAGTTTGTTCTAGCCAATTTTCATGTTCAATTTAGGCTAGTTAAGTTGGTGCTCAAAGACACCAAAATGATGTAATTAAATTATATTAGCTAAATTAGGGCTTAAGAAAAATCAAGCACCTTAGTGACATGGATGATCATGGATAGCTGCTTGGTGACTTGAAGTCTTATCATTCAGCCAACCTCTCATCCAATGCATGTCAAGACAAGTGGCATCATGCATGAGGATTACTTAAACTTGAAGGACTCAATAAGGCAGCAACACTTGTCAAAATTTAAGAAAGCAAGTAATGAAGTTGCATTCACACTTGTACTTGCTTCATCTTGAAGCACTTAGAAACTATTGCTGCTTAGGTTTGGCTATGGTATGCTTTTTTGCAAACTATATATATGTGTAACATTATAATGAATGAATTGAAGATTAGTTTTGGCAAAACACCTTGTTTTTCTTTTTGAAAATAAGAGAAATGACACATAATGGCCTTGGTGAAAAAATTAGTAGCCTATTCAAAAACATCAAGGCTAAGCTCATCAAAACCTTTCCAAAATCAATTTCCAACCGCTTTAAACCCTTATTCGCTTTAGTTAAACCTTGCCTTAAAACTTTCAGCATGATGATCCTAGAAGGTGAGGTGATCTTTTAAAATAAGATGATTCTCAAGAATATTACAGTGTTTGAGAATAAATCGATTTTCAATGTTGTTTTGGTGGATGATGCAGTATTTGTGAATGTTCCAGTTTTTGAAATTAAGCCAACTTTTGATACTGTTTTAGTTTATAAGGAAAAAATATCTCATGAAACCCATTTTGCTCTGATGAATAACTCAATATTCCTAACATGATGACTCCTCCAAACAAAATTATCAAACAGTTGATCCATGAAGCAAAAAGAAAGCGAGAAGAAGAAAGCTTAAGTACAATCTTCAATTCATCCTGCAAGAAGAAAGGTAATGTCCTTTTTGATCCTTTCAAAAATTCTACAAAAGTTGACAACATGGGCATTAATTTAGAGCGTATCCCATTAGTGCCATTGCTTGACTGCTTTAATCGTCATACCAATCCTTTAGATACTTTTAATGAATAGGCTAGACATGTCATTCCACCTTACATAGCCAAACTTCGGAATGGTCATCCTAACAATGATCGCTTCATTGAAAATGTTATTGATTGTTTATAGGTATGAAACATACTATATATGATTTTTTTTTCATGTGTCTTGACATTTATGTCATATTCCCTCACATTTCATAACATGTTTTCTTTTCCTACTTTAGCTTACATAGACCATACTGGACTATCAAACTCATAATAATTCACTATTGTATAATTCTCACAATAAATTAATTGAGCTAAGAATGTGAAGCTTCAATTATCAAATTGATAGAAAGAATGAGTGAAGCTTCAATTATCATATCTCCAGAAAGAACTAACTCTTAAAAAAACCAAGTTTGCTTATCTTTAAGAAGATATGTTTCAGCTTCAGAAAAAGTGCTTTGATCTTGAAAAGCTAGTGGTGACGGTGAAATCTAAAGTAACCCAAAAAGCAGTCAAGGCATTCAAATCTTCTACTAAAATGACAAGACTAATGAATGAGAAGGTGCTTTAGGTCCTCTGGATTGCTGGTGTGAAGTATCTAACAAGAATCCTTGTGTCAACATCAAAGTAGATTGGTTGGAAGATGATGACCCTTAATATGGTGATGACAATCTTGAAATGATGGGTTATTGCTAACACCTTCAAATTAGTTTGAGTAGTAAGGAAAAAATTCATAGTTGCTTGCCTTTTAATTTTGGTAGAATATAAGATTGCATTTTATGATGGCATCGTATTTATTTAGGGCATAAGACGGTGACTTTTATAATATCATATTTATTCTTGTTGCTTTAGTATTTTGGATGGTACATAATTTTGGCAATCTTACAAAACATTCAAGTTATTAATAAATTAATTTAGATTTTATTCTTAATTGAAAATTAATAAATTAATGTTGATGCAAATATATGACTCTAAATGGGAGTGTACACATTATATCCTGGAGAAGCTGGGTGTGTGCATACTCAAGGTCGTGTCCAAATGCCCAATTCACCTTTCATGGCCCTTCTTTTTTTGTGTTGAATTGTTCAAGGTTGTTAATGAGGTATGTGAAGGGCATGTGACTTGTATGGGGCATTTGATCTTCAATCTAGAGCCTTGATGAGGCCCAAAAAGATAGGGTTTTGGTGTCTTTTACATTCGGAGGCTATATTAGGCTAAAGGAGGAAATGAGACATAACATGGAAGAAGACACAAGGGAGATTTAGAAGACACCAATAAATTTAGTTAGAGAAACAATACTTTAAAAGAGGATGCTTTTGGAATTGGAAGGATTTCTTAAAGTTCCAAGGTTTCGAGAGCTTGGAGGACCTCTTTTACACTAAGATTTCTTTATTCCTTAATATGTAGTCTTAAACTATAGTATTTTATAATATAATTCTTAGACTTTGAAGAGCATGTATAGCTAGATTTACGATCTAGGATTATAATATAGATCAGATTTTTATTGTGATAACTTAATTGGCTAATTATAATATGATTTCATTTTAATTATTTGTATTAGTTCGGTTAATTGGCTAATTATAATATGATTTCGTTTTAATTATTTGTATTAGTTTGGTCTATTTTGTGATAATACACCAAATTAAATAAGAATTTGATTGGGTGTTATCTAGATTCATAGATTATGACTTGAAAGAGGATAAATATTTAATTGAACAATCGGTAAACACAATCTAAGTATCCATTGAGCTTGAAAGACCCTATTTTGTCTTAGGTAACCTCAATTTAAGTCTTATTAGACTTTGAGAGAACCATTTGAGATTTGCATTATTAAATGGTAGCTTACTTGCTTAGGTAATTGATCTATTATGAAAAGATTATAATTTAAAATTGATTACTTGCAAATCTGACTCAACCTTGAAATAGGGAGTTAGTGAATTTAGCAACCCTTGGTTTTTAATTCGACAAGAAGGAAATCATAATTACCAATTAAGGAATCACATAAGAAATCTAGGTGAAGACAAGGTAGTTGATGTTTAAATCCATAGATTTACAAAATACAATAGCTTGGTGTTTGCTTTTACTTTCCCTAAATTTGCATCATCAGTTGTTAATTTAGAGTAGATTTTATTATTTATCGTAATTTGTTCTTGAATTTAATTTCCTAATAAAATTAACTAGTAAAATTCTCCAATACTTAGTTAGATTTCTTTTTTGCTTTAGACTAATTTTTTGCTTTAAACATCAATCTCCATTGAAACAATATCTATTTTTTTTTTTTTTACTACTTGTATGATCCATGAACTTACGGTCACAAATATACATTTTTTGCATCGTTGTTGGGGATTGAATTGTTTTTATATATTTTAAATAATATTAGAGTTAAGCTACTTAATCTTAATTTAAGACTTCATTATTTTTGTTTGAATTTGTTTAAAATTTTGCTTTTATCTTGCTTAATTTGGTTTATTTTATTTTTGTAGAAAGTTATGGAGAATAATAATAGTAATGGACCATCACAATTGGAGTGTATAAGGAATTATCTTTGGCCTGCTTCTTTTGATCTTTTGAGTATTCGAAACTAACTCAATGGTTCAACATAATCAATATAGAGGACTCTTAGGTGAAGACCCTAACATTCATTTTTCTATGTTCTTGCAAATGGCGAATGGAAAATACTACAAAGATGGAGGGTGTAAAGATGTTGTTTAGTTAAAGTTGTATCCATTCTCTCTAAGAGGATGTGCTTTGACATGGTTTCATGCTTTTCAGTTAAGTAACATTAACATATAAGAGGAAATGATGGACATATTCTTGAACAAATTCTTTCAACCTTCAAAGTCTTCACAACTTAAAGACAAAATTAGTGAATTTAAGCAATAAGAATTTGAACTATTGTATGTAACTTTACCGTAACCAATCATCCATAATATCAAATAAATCATTTTCGTCTTTGGTAAATTTACCAAGGGCTATAGTCATAGTGATCCTCCTATTCAACTACTTCAACCATTTTCGAGCACCTCGTAGCATTTTCAGAACGTTGGGGCTTCTATCATTTATGTATGATTAATGACTCATTTTGAGAAAACACCCTAAATTTAAACTTTTAAACATTTTGATTAAATTTGACCAAATTGGACTGTTTCATGGGATTAAGATTTCTTCAGAGTTGAATTTTAGCTTTGACTATTGTATCACTACATATAGATCATCAATATAAGTTTGTAGACTAAGGACATGCCATAATCTGAATAAGAGTTAAAAAGTTATGGTTTTAGAAAGTTTTTGTTTATATCTTATTTATGTCCAAAATTGTTGTCCTATAATAGACCTAAAGGCTTATAAAAACATGGGAAAGCACTCCACGCATAAAACAATTAAAAAATTACACTTTTGAATCCCTAAAACCTCTTAAAAGCCCTGGGAAACTGTGCCCATTAAAAACCCACCATCTACCATCACTGTAGTTAGGGTTTTGCCATTTTTTACCATTCTCTAGCCACCAATCTTCCACATATGCCAATTCATATGATAGTCCACAGAATTTGTGATGAGCACCAAATTTTTATGGCTAATGGACCTCGAATGCAATGGGATTGGAGGGTTTTTTTTTTTTTTTTTTTACCATCAATCGTTTCTCTTAATGCCAATATTTAGCTATTTTCCAATAGATCTACACCACATGAACTCAGTTGCCCACCTTACCCACCTTAAGATCAATAGATGACTAACATTTTAGGCAGTTTGAATTGGCAATGCATTTGTAATCATTATCACTAATGGCAAAACCATAGCCAATGTTCGGTCTGGTCCGTTTTTGGCCAACCTAGGATAAGTGACCATCCTATCCCACCTATTTCAACCTTCTTAAGTCCATATCCAGTGTCTATTTGTTTGGATTCTCCTTGGTTTGAAAGATCCAAGCTTCACAATTGTGTTTTTGGTGACTTTTTGGCCACCAGCAACATAGTTTTGACAAGGTTAGCACACAATTGTAATTCTTATCTCTTGAGCTTTCCATTGATATAGTATTTGTAAATTTTGGACATCATTTGATTAATTTTCTATTTCTGGTCAATTAGTTTAATACCAAATGAAAATTATACTATCTTTGAACAACATGAGATTAAATTGGAGTTGGATTTTCTAGATGTTATTAAGACCTAATAAAAAAGTTCAATTTTATAAAATTGGCCATAAAGTGAAAAACTCCAATTTTGGGTATGGATTCTAAAGGTTCACACTATAATTGGACCCCTTTTGTATCCAATTTTGGTAATCTTAAAGTTGTAAAAATTATTTTGAGATATTTAGTATGCATAAATATCCTTGGTTGAAATTTTGGAAGCCTAAGAAGTATGTTTTTTATATTTTAGGCACCAGGATGAAGACTAGAGCTATAATCCCTAAGTGAATTTTTCTGTTGATAAATATTTTGGGAACTTTAAATGCATAATTTCATGATTTTTAAGTTTTATGAAAATTTCAATAATTTATGGTTTTACAATTATATAACCAGTCACTCATCATGATGTCCTGATGGATTGTTTATCGGGACCTCACTTATTAGGCCTTGGATCTTTACAAGAAATGAGATATAAAGGTGCATTTAGGGTTGACAAGAGAACTGATAGGATTCACTTTGACCTCCTAGAGTTTAAGTATTTCACTAAAGTTGTATAAAATGATGAGAACCTGCCTGTACTAGTGTAAACAACAACTCGCTGGGGTGCTGATCCTATGCAATTGAAGACCAGACCAACTACAAGGGCACAAGCTAAGAGATTTAAGGACAATCTAGTTAGCTTCATTCAAAGAGTAATAAAATCACAAAAAGGCATATTAATATCAGAAGACTCAAAACCCGTACTGAGCATTCAAGTTGTGAAGGTCGAAATAGACCGGGGAAGTGATTTTGGTACATATGAGGACTCGAGGCAGCAAGGAATAGGTTTATTAGCTTATGAATGTGATTGAGCTCACCAAGAGGCCAGAGAATCATGCCAAGGCATAAGCAAGGATGTCTAAACACATTATTTGTACACACACTTCAACTTTGATCATTCTAATCAATGGCAACATATGGGGATCAATTTTAATCCTACTAGGCATCCCATATGGCATATTAGATCTGATTTGGAGCCTAATCTAGCTGGTGATTGGACGAAGGTTGCTTATTTGGAAAACTAGTCAACTCTTTTCCAAATATGAAATTTGACTTTTAAATTAGGAAATAGTCTTTTATTTTTAGTTTTTATTTAATTATTTGCTGGAAAAATCTATTTAGGAAGGTTGATAGTTTAATATTTTGAATGTAAATTAATTAATTTCTATTTCAAAACTAAGCAATTAATTAATCCTAATTAGTTTAGGAAATGACTTTGAAAATTCGGCCATTACCTATTATGTTGCTATGTTGGCTAAATTTGACATAGTTACTTTAGGATTTTATTTTTGTCACTTAATCCTATTTAAAAGCTTATTTTCTCAATAATATTTATCATTATTCATACAAAAAATTACTTTTAAGAGAGATTTCTCTTTATTTTCTTATAACACATAGAACTTCATTAGAGAACTAGTGTTCTAGTTTGACTTATCTATAGGACATTCCATAACCTATTGTGGCACCTTCATCATAAACCATGATTTCTTATCACAAGTTGATTAGGGGTCAAGGTGACCAATAGAATATGAACTTAATTTTGATTCGGGCTAATTTAATAGGGGTTTAGGAGCAAGTCAATCTAGGTTTGTATTATTTACCTTCCAACTTGGGTGCTTGAATGGAATCCAGCCTTGTATCCCTCCTTGGCCGATTGGAACTCTCACCTTCAAGCTTCAACTTTGCTTTCAATTCAAATGTGGGATTGGTTCACCAAACACTAGAATTAAGCCTTCTGCTATTGGAAACTCCTCCAAACCGTGAGCTTGTACCCCTCATGATACGAACCCTGGACGACCTGTGCCTAAACCCATATTATATTAGTCTGGATCTAAGTATGTTTAAGTTCTAATGGTCACCTTAAACCCTAAGCAACCTACGATTTGAAACCTTGGTTTAATGAAGATGCCACAATAGGTGATGGATATTCTATTGATAAGTTAAACTAAAACACTCATTCACTAATGATGTTTTAAGTGTCTAAAGAGAATTCAATCACACAAATAATTTTCTGTATGAATAATATACTGAATATTATTGATAAAAGAAGCCCCTAAATAGGCTAAAAAGTTACAAAATAAAATCCTAATTAACCTGGTAAAACCTATCACCAAAAGAAAAGGGAACAAGTTGGCCGAATTTTACATTACTTTCCTAAACTAATTTGTATTAATTAATTCATTTATTTTGAATTAAGAATTAAATCAAAAGGCATGACTAAGCATTCATACAGCCCATATTTAGTCTTAAATGCGGTCTTCCATTGATCACCTTCTTTCATCCTAATTTGATGGTATCCACTCCTAAGATCAATTTTAGAAAACATGCAAGCACCATGCAATTCATTAAGCATATAATCTAATATAGGAATTGGATGTCTATATTTGATGGTGATATTATTTATAGGCCTACAATCAACACACATTCTCCAAGAACCATCTTTTTTAGGCACTAATAAAACATAAACAGCACATGGACTCATACTCTCACTAATATAACCTTTATCAAGTAACTCACTTACTTGTTTTTGTAACTCCTTTGTTTCTTCGAGATTACTTCTATATGTAGGTATATTTAGTATGGCAGCCCCTAGAACAAAGTCAATTTGATGTTCAATCCCTCTAATAGGTGGTAATCCATTTGGAATTTCATGTAGAAAGACATCTTCAAAATCTTGTAAAGGAGAAGGAATTGAACTTGGTAATTCAAGTTTTTCAAAGTTAGTTTGATCATTCTGAGACTCAATTCATTAAGCATATAATAAAGTTAGTTTGATTATTAACATCCCCAAAACTAAACTACAAATTTTTACTCTTCCTTTCTCGCTCTTAAGCACC
This sequence comes from Ziziphus jujuba, assembly GCF_031755915.1. Taxonomy (NCBI): domain Eukaryota; kingdom Viridiplantae; phylum Streptophyta; class Magnoliopsida; order Rosales; family Rhamnaceae; genus Ziziphus; species Ziziphus jujuba. The sequence continues at coordinate 21,053,870 of NC_083384.1, forward strand.
ACACATTCTTCCTCTCTCTTGGGTTTCTCACTAAGTCTCTCAACTTTTGCTATTTTTTCCACTCCACTCTCAGCTTCTCATGGTTTTTCCACTCGATTTGAGTCTCAGAATGCTTACCTTGAATACCAAACTCGGACTTACCTTCTTGGATGGATGGTGAAGTCGTTGGTGCCATACTAACTTTCTCCTTGAGTTTTTCAACCTTCTTCCTTTATTGTATTTGTAATTGGTCTCTATATACTTCCTTGGGAATTAATGGCTCTAGCTTAACCTTTTTCCCTTTATATTTAAATACAATGGAATTCTTTTTCCCATAATGTATGGCATCCTTATCAATTCTCCATGGTCTACCCAACAAAATATGACCCGCATGTATAGGAACAACATCGCATAATACAACTGATGTGATTCTGCCCGAGCCCGCTCAACCGATAACCCGCTGGAGTGCTGACCGGACACGGATGAAGACTAGGCCAATCACAAGAGCTCAAATTAAGAGATTTAAGGACAACCTGGGAGAATTTATACAAGGGGTAATCAATCTCAACAGAGCTTGTCCATACTTGAAGATACAAAGCCTATTCTAAGTATCCAAGTGGTGGAAGCCGATACTGACCCAGGTAGCAGTTTTGGTGCAAATATGGACAACGGGAAGCATGAAATGGTTCCAACTCTTTATGGATTCAATACATATGTCTAAGAGGATATGGAATCAAGTCAAGCCAGCTTCAAAGGCATTCAGAAAGGGGGGACAGCTTCAAATTTGGCCTTTTTTTTACTGTATTTTGCGCTAGCTTTACTGTATTTTACTGAGTTGGCTTTTTCTTCCTCTTCCAAGCATGGGCAACGTGTGTGACTTCATAGTCAGCTTATTTGGCATCCTAAAAAGCATATTGAAGCTGATTTGGAGCTCAATTTGGTCAAAGATTGATCAAAGTCAACTTAGTCAAAAAGCTAGTATTATAGTTTCCTAATTTGATTTTACTTTTTGTTTTAGAAAATAACCATTACTTTTTAGTTTTTATTTATTTATTTTCTGGAACAATAAGTTTAGGAAAGTTATTATTTTATTATTTTCATTGTAAATTAATTAATTCCTAATTCAAAATAAAGAATTAATTAATCCAAGTTAGATTAGGAAAGGAGTGAGAATTTCGGCCACCATAGGAAACTACTTTGTATGGTCGGTTTTCCCTTTGTTTTTAGGGTTTTATTTCATGGCTTTGTAACCTATTTGAAGGCTTATTTTTCAATATGAATACAATTTTGATTTGGTTGAGAAAATACATATGAGATTTATTATCTCTTTGTTATTTGAGAACACCTAAAACACCATTAGAGAATTAGTTGTTTTAACTTGACTTATCAATAGGTTTTTCATCCCCTATTGTGGCGTCTACATTATACCAATGTTTTTAACCACAAGTTGGTTAGGGGTTGAGGTCAATTCCATTAGAACTTGAACTTAATTAAGATCCAGGCTAATATAATACGGGTGTAGGAGCAGGTCGTCCTAGGTTTGTATCATTTCGTATCAGAGCTGAATTTTGTTCAGGTTTAATCTATCTTTATTTGCTTTATTTGTTTTTGTATTATTCTGCAATTTTAGCATTAGGTTAAGGTTGCATCCATCCCATACATGTTCTGCATCTTAAAAAAAAAAAAATTAAATAATTCATTCCTAGTTGAATTAGGATTTCCTAGTTTTATCGTATTTTTGTTTACTAGTTTGTTGGTTGTTTTTTCATCATTATTCTTGTTGATTTTGGTTTTTGTAGATTTTTCTTTGCTGTTTTAGTCTTAAGTATTTGCATTCATATATTCCAAAAAAAAAATAAAAAAATACTGCACATTTGTGTTTATTTGGAGGTCACGGGTTTGGTGAATTTTTGGGTTGGAATTGCAAATTTGTTGTTTATTCTTGCTACTGCAGTTGTGTTTGATATTCACTGAGTGAAAAGAAAAAGAAAAAAAAAGAAAGAAGAAAGCCGAATATAAAAATATATATATATATATATATCGGTTTGTTGAAAATTGGTGTTGAAGTTTGTTGCTGGAAATTTCTTGTAACTTCTCCTTTGTTGATTATTTATTCCATATTTGGAGTTTCTGGAGAGTTATTTTTGCTGCTGGATATGTGAGTTTGAGTGCTAAATTATTTGGATTAAAATTAGTTAAAGGATTTGATACAAAAACTTGAATTACAAAGAACAACAACCAACAACTTTTCTATATTTTTGTTCTCTTTGATTCTTGTTCGTATTTAAATTTCTTTTTTCTAGAATTTTATTCTTGAACTCATAATATATTACCATCTGGTCCAGTTCGTCAAAATTCCAAAGTTTTCTCATTAATTTGCTTTATTTTGTCTAGAAAAACCGAAAATAGGTATTTTCATTCCGTTACGTATTTGTTTATTTTTGCTTACTGTTTTGTTGATAAGTTTAATTAAACCATACTAGTGATCTAATTGCTGTTTTGTGGGTGTTTTAATTAGAAATTTGAGATAATTCATTGAGAGGAAAAAGGCAAGAGAGTGTGAGCACAAAAGAGGGTTAAAAGCCGAAATTAGTGTGCAAACACGAGTGTCGAGTTCTTATATTGAGTGAAACACGTGAGGGAGTGAATCTGGTGAGAATTTATTTATTTATTTTTTTATTATTCATACTAACATGGAAGATTCTAGAATAAGAAGAGGAGACCCACCATTGAGAATTAATGAAGAGGAGTCCGTAGGATTTTAGGTGATCCACGAGCTACCAGGAGCGGTGAGCAAACGGAATTGAAAGCTGTTTTGGAACAATTACAGCTGGTGAGTGCTCAAGTTGAGCACATGAATCAAAGGATGGGAAGGCTAGAAGTTTCCCAAGGAATGCCGAACACAAGAAATAGGCAAGAATACCATGAAGGTCAAGGTCGAGGATGAGGAGGCCATGAGAGACCAATAGAGGAATTTGAGGAGGAGAATTTCGGTGGAGACTTTGGAGAAGGCATGGACAAAACCTTTGCTGTCCAAGAGAGAGCTGGCCGTGGAAGGTATAGGAGGGAAGGAACAGATGACAATCTTAGCAATATCAAGATAACATCCCACCATTCATGGGAAAAAGTTATCCCGAGGCATATTTGGAGTGGGAAGAAAAGATGGAGATAATATTTGACTGCCATAATTATTCGGAGGCTAAGAAGGTGAAATTGGCAGCAATGGAGTTTGGCCATTATGCACTCCAATGGTGGACCAATGAGCAAAACACCTGAAGGAGAGTTGGTGATGACTTGATTACTACATGGCGACAAATGAAAGGAGCTATGCGGAAACGATTCGTACCATCACAGTATCATAGGTTGCTGCATCAAAGACTTCAATCTTTATCTCAAGGACATGGATCCGTGGAGGATTATTATAAGGAGATGGATATGCTTATGATGAGAATGAACTTGAATGAAGATAGGGAAGCAACCATGGCAAGGTTTCTTGGTGGTTTGAATCGTGAAATAGCCAATCAACTAGAATTGCAACAATATATGGAATTGGAGGAGATGTTGCATGTGGCTATTAAATTAGAGCATCAATTCAAGAGGAGGGGTGTAAGCTTATGGTTTGGAGGAGTTTCCAACATCGGAAGATCAATTCCAGGTGACTGGAGAAACAATCCCACCTTTAAAGCAACACAAAAACTGAAATTAGGAGAAGAAAGCTCCATTCGGCCAAGAAGGAGTCCAAAGCCGAATCTGTCTAAGCATCTAAACATGAGGTAAAATCTGATCCTAAACCTTCAAGATCTAGAGAAATTATTTGCTTTAAGTGATAGGAATAAGGACACATTGCTAGCCAATGACTGAATAGAAGAATCATGGTGTTAAAGGCCAATGGTGAGCTAGAATTGGAAAGTGAAGAAAGTGAGGATAAAGCCAAGCAAGAGGAGGAGGACTTGGAGGATGAACTTGAAACCTTGCAAGCATCCATGGCTGAATTAAACTTGGTTTCTAGGAGAGTACTTGCTGCATACAAAGATGAGGATGAAATTCAAAGAGAGAACATCTTTCACACCCGATGTGAGATTCAAGGTAAGATTTTAGCATGATTATTGATAGTGGAAGTTGTACTAATGTAATTAGTAACATTGTGGTTGATATATTAGGGTTAACAACTATTAAACATCCAGAACCTTGTAGACTACAATGGCTTAATGATAGTGGTGAAATAAAAGTGAATAAACAAGCCAAGGTAAAATTTAGTATAGATAAATATGTTGATGTTGTATTGTGTGATGTTGTACCTATGCATGCTAGTCATATTTTATTGGGGAGGCCATGGGAATTTGATAAGAATGCCATACACTATCGGAGAGAGAATTCCATTGTATTTAAATTTAATGGGAAGAAGGTCAAGCTGGAGCCATTAACTCCAAAGGTGGTATTTAGAGGCGAACTTCAAATGCAACAAAGGAGGGAAGCCGGGAAGCTCGAAGAGAAGGCTAGTACAGTACCAATGGTTACACCACCTACCCACGAGGTCAAGATCGAACTTGCTATCCAAGGTAAGTATTCTAGACTCAATGGTGAGGAGAAAGACAAAGACGGAACTGAAAGAGAGAAATTCAAAGAAAAAGCCGGAAGTGATGATAAAAAGAGTGTGTCCGAAAGAGAGAAAGGAAAAGAAAGGAAAGAAAGAAAAAGTAAAAATTTTTATTTGAGTTTTGGGGATGTTAATAAGGCTATCTTGGGTAAGAAACCATTGCTGGATATGAATATTAAAGATACTTATTTAAAGATGTTTTTGTTGCATAGAACTTTATCTGCATTATTGAAAGCTTTACTTGGTGGAAATTTAAAAATTTGGGAGAGATTATTTGCTAAAATTAAAAAGTGTGATGAACTTGTATTACTAGTATTTGTTGTGATAGTATTTGAACCAAGAGATTGGTTTTGGTTTCAACCAAAGAAGAAGAGGTTCCCCAAACAAAAAAAAGTCCAAGCCTATGCCGCATGCGGATGGATCTTTTCAAGTTTTGGAGCTGAATAACAAGAATGCCTACAAGCTTGATTTATCGGGTGAGTATAACATGAGTGCTGCATTTAATGTTGCTGATTTAACTCCTTTTTCTGCAGGTGATGATCTTGATTTGAGGACAAATCCTTTTCAAGAGGAGGGGAATGATGTGATTCCGCCCGAGCCCGCTCAACCGATAACCCGCTGATGTGCTGACCTGACACGGATGAAGACTAGGCCAATCACAAGAGCTCAAATTAAGAGATTTAAGGAAAACCTAGGAGCATTTATATAGGGGGTAATCAATCTCAACAGAGCTTGTCCATACTTGAAGATACAAAGCCTATTCTAAGCATCCAAGTGGTGGAAGCCGATACGGACCCGGATAGCAGTTTTGGTGCAAATATGGACAACAGGCAGCATGAAATGGTTCCAACTCTGTATGGATTCAATACATATGTCTAAAAGGATATGGAATAAAGTCAAACCAGTTTCAAAGGCATTCAAAAAGGGGTTGTATGGACAACTTCAAATTTGGCTTGTTTTTTACTATATTTTATGCTGGCTTTACTGTATTTTGCTGAGTTGGCTTTTTCTTCCTCTTCCAAGCATGGGCAACATGTGGGACTGCATATTCAGCTTATTTGGCATCCTACAAAGCATATTGAAGCTGATTTGGAGCTCAATTTGGTCAAAAATTGGTCAAAGTCACCTTAGTCAAAAAGCTAGTATTATAGTTTCCTAATTTGATTCTACTTTTTGTTTTAGGAAATTACCATTACTTTTTAGTTTTTATTTATTTATTTTTGGAACAATAAGTTTAGGAAAGTTATTATTTTATTATTTTCATTGTAAATTAATTAATTCCTAATTCAAAATAAAGGAATTAATTAATCCAAGTTAGATTAGGAAAGGAGTGAGAATTTCGGCCACCATAGGAAACTACTTTGTATGGGCGGTTTTCCTTTTGTTTTTAGGGTTTATTTCGTGGCTTTGTAGCCTATTTAAATGCTTATTTTTCAATATGAATACAACTTTGATTTGATTGAGAAATTACTTGTGAGATTTATTATCTCTTTGTTCTTTGAGAACACCTAAAACACCATTAGAGAATTGGTTGTTTTAGCTTGACTTATCAATAGGTTTTCCATCCTCTATTGTGGCGTCTACATTATACCACAGTTTCTAACCACAGGTTGGTTAGGGGTTGAGGTCTATTCCATTAGAATTTGAACTTAATTAAGATCCGGGCTAATATAATACGGGTTTAAAAGCAGGTCGTCCTAGGTTCGTATCAACAACATCCACATATTTATTAATGCTGAATTTTACTTTGGCTTGTTGATATACTGTCATCTCACCACTATCATTAAGCCATTTTAATCTATATGGTTTGGGATGTTTAATTGTTGCTAAACCTAATTTACTAATCTCATTAGTACAACTTCCACTATTAATTATCACGCTACAAATCTTACCTTGGATTTCACATCGACTGTGGAAGATAGTCTCTCTTTGAACTTGGTCCTCATCATTGTATGCGGTCAAGACTCTCTCAGACACCAAACTTAATTTAGCATTTGAAGCCTTAAAGGTTTCAATTTCATCTTCAATGTCTTCCCCTTTATGATCGGACTCAATTTCAGCTTCTTCGCTATTGGATTCCAACTCTCCATTGTCCTTTAACACCATGATTTTTCGATTTGGGCATTGGTTGGCAGTATTTCCTCGACCCTGGCACTTAAAACAAACAATATCTCTAGTTCTAGAGGGTTTAGGATTAGATTTACCTTCATATTGGTGTGCTTGAGTAGGTTCAGCCCTATCATCTCTCCTTGGCCAATTGGTGCTCTCCTGATGCGAATCTGCCTGAACCCATACAACCGACAGCCCGCTGTGGTGCCGATCCGTTACGGATGAAGGTGGGACTGATCACTAGAGCCCTAGCCAAGAATTTCAAGGAAAATCTTGCTGTCTTTATACAACGAATAAGTCATAGTCAAGAGGGGTTGGCCATATCTAAAGAACCAAGGCCTGTTTTACTCATACAAGCAATAGAAGCCAAAACGGGCCCGGATGGCGATTTTGGTACATTTTTGGAGTCCGAGAAGCACGAAATGGTTCCAATGATTTATGGGTTCAATACATATGCCTAAGAGGTCATGGAATCAAGTTAAAGCAGCCTCAAATGCAATAAAAAAGGGCTTGTACGGACAGCATCAACAATTTGGCCGAATTTGTTGTATTGCTTGCTGGCTTTACTATATTTTACTCTATTAGCCTTTTCTTATTTTTCCAAGCATGGGTGACGTGTGGGACTTCATATTCAGCTTATTTGGCATCCTACAAAGCATCTAGAAGTTGATTTGGAGCTCGAAGAGGTCAAAGATTGATGAAAGTGAACTTGATCAAAAGGCTAGCATTTTTAGTTTCCTAATTTGTTTTTACTTTTTGTTTTAGGAAACTACCATTACTTTTTGGCTTTTATTTATTTATTTTCTGGACTAATAACTTTAGGAAGGTTTTTATTTTATTCTTTCCATTGTAAATTAATTAATTCCTAGTTTAATATAAAGGAATTAATTAATCAAATTTAGATTAGGAAAGGAAGTATAGTTTCAGCCAACTAGGTTTCTTTATGTGTGGTGGCCGGTTTTCTTTATTTTTAAGATTTTATTTCGTGGCTTTGTAGCCTATTTAAAGGCTTATTTTTCAATATGAATACAATTTGATTAAGAAAATACTTGTGAGATTAATTATCTCTTTGTTCTTTGAGAACACCTAAAACACCATTAGAGAAATTGGTTGTTTTGGCTTGACTTATCAATAGGTTTTCCATCCCCTATTGTGTCGTCTACATTATACCAAGGTTTCTAACCACAGGTTGGTTAGGGGTTGAGGTCCATTCCATTAAAACTTGAACTTAATTAAAGATCCGGCTAATCTAATACGGGTTTAGGAGCAGGTCGTTTAGAGCTAAATTTTGTTCAGGTTTGATCTATCTTTATTTGCTTTATTTGTTTTGCGTTATTCTGCAATTTTAGCATTAGGTTAAGGTTGCTTCTATCCCCATACACGTTCTGCTTCTTAAAAAAAAAAAAAAATTTCATTCCTAGTTGAATTAGGATTTACTAGTTTTATCGTATTTTTGTTTCCTAATTTGTTGGTTGTTTTTCATCATTGTTCTTGTTAATTTTGGTTTTTGTTGATTTTTCTTTGCTGTTTTAGTCTTAAATATTTGCATTCATATATTAAAAAAAAAAAAAAAGAGTTTACAGCAACATTTAAAAAAAAAAAAAAACTGCACATTTGTGTTTATTTGGAGGTAATGGGTTTGGTGTTTGTTTTGGAGTTGGAATTGCAATTTTGGTAATTATTCTTGCTACTGCAGTTGTTTATGTTCTTTGAGTGAAAAAAAAAAAAAAAGGAAGAGGTAAAGCCGAATAAAAATAAATAAATAAAAGAAAAATATTTCGGTTTGTTGGAGTTTGATTTGTTTGCTGGAAATTTGTTGGAGCTGCTGGGTTTTTTTTTTTGATTATTTATTCAATATTTGAGTTGCTGGGAAATTATTTTTGCTGCTGGATATTTGGATTTTGGGTGCTTAAATTATTTGGATTAAAATCAGTTATAGGATTTGATACAAAACTTGAATTACAAAGAACAACAACCAATAACTATTCTATATTTTTGTTCAATTTGATTCTTGTTCGTATTTGAATTTCTTTTTCGGGAATTTTAATCTTGAACTCATAATCTACTACCATCTGGTGCAGTTTTCAAAAATTCCAACAATTTCCCATTATTTTGTGTTTTCTTGTCTAGAAAGCCGAAAAATTAGGATTTGTTGGATTCTTTCGGTATTGCCTACTTTTTGCTTACTGTTTGTTGATAAGTTTAATTAAAACATACTAGTGATCTAATTGCTATTTTGTGGGTGTTTTAATTAGAACTTTGAGATAACTCATTGAGTGGAAAAAGGCAAGAGTGTGTGAGCTTAAAAGAGGGTAAAAGCCGAAACAAGTGTGCAAACACGACTGTCGAGTCCTCATTTGAGTGAGACACGTAAGGGAGTGAAATTGTAAGGTCCTATTTTATTTCTATCACATTATTATACTAATATGACAGAATCAAGAATAAGAAGAGGAAATCCACCCTTGAGGATCAATGGGGAAGAGTCCGTAGCAATCCATGGCGATGCCTGAGCTACTAGGAGTGGAGACCAAGTGGACATGAGAGTTGTTTTGGACTGAATACAGCGGGTTAGTGCTCAAGTTGAGCATGCGAATCAAAGAGTGGGAAGACTAGAAGCCTCACAAGGAATGCCAAACACAAGAAATAGACAAGAATTCCATGGAGGACGAGGCTGAGGACGAGGAGGTCGCGAGAGACCAAGAGAGGAATTTGATGAGGAGCCATTTGATGGAGACTTTGAGGAAGGTATGGATGAAACTTTTGCTGTCCAAGATAGAGCTGGCCATGGAAGATATAGGAGGGAAGAAACAGATGACAATCTTAGCAATATCAAGATCAACATCCCACCATTCATGGGAAAAAGTGACCCCGAAGCATATTTGGAGTGGGAAGAAAAAATGGAGATGATATTTGACTGCCATAATTATTCGGAGGCTAAGAAGGTGAAATTGGCAGCAATGGAGTTTGGGCATTATGCACTCCAATGGTGGACCAATGAGAAAAACACCCGAAAGAGAGTTGGTGATGACTTGATTACTACATGGCGACACATGAAAGGAGCCATGCGGAAGCGATTCGTACCATCACACTATCATAGGTTGCTGTATCAAAGACTTCAATCTTTATCTCAAGGACATGGATCCGTGGAAAATTATTACAAGGAGATGGAGATGCTTATGATGAGATTGAACTTGAATGAAGATAGGGAAGCAACCATGGCAAGGTTTCTTGGTGGTTTGAATCGTGAAATAGCCAATCAACTAAAATTGCAACAATATGTGGAATTGGATGAGATGTTGTATGTGGCTATTAAATTAGAGCATCAATTCGAGAGGAGGGGTGTAAGATCATGGTTTGGAGGTGTTTCCAACAGTGGAAGGTCCAATTCAAGTGGTTGGAGGAACAATCCCATCTATGAAAGCAAGCCAAAGCCGAAAGTCAAAGAAGAAAGTTCAAACTGGCCAAGGAAGGAGACTAGAATCAAATCTGTCCAAGCACCAAAGAATGAGGTAAAATTAGATCCTAAACCTTCTAGAACTCATGATGTTGTGTGTTTTAAGTGCCAGGGAGGAGGACACATTGATAGCCAATGCCCAAATAGAAGAATCATGGTGTTAAAGGGCAATGACGTGCTAGAATCAGAAAGTGAAGAAAGTGAGGATGAAGCCAAGCAAGAGGAGGAGGACTTGGAGGATGAACCCGAAACCTTGCAAGCATCCAATGCTGAATTAAACTTGCTTTCTAGGAGAGTAATTGCTGCATACAAAGATGAGGATGAAATTTAAAGAGAGAACATCTTCGACACCCGATGTGAAATTCAAGGTAAGATTTGTAGTATGATTATTGATAGTGGAAGTTGTACAAATGTAATTAGTAACATTGTAGTTGATAAATTAGGCTTAATAACTATTAAACATCCAGAACCTTATAGATTACAATTGCTTAATGATAGTGGTGAAATAAAAGTGAACAAACAAGCCAAAGTAAAATTTAATATAGGTAGATATGAGGATGTAGTTTTATGTGATACCCATGATTGCTGGACATATACTATTAGGTAGACCATGGCAATTTGATAAAGATGCTACTCATTTTGGTCGAGAAAGTAGTATTGTTTTCAGGTTTAAAGGGAAGAAGGTCAAGATGGAACCATTATCTCCTAAAGAGGTTTACAAAGACCAATTACAAATGCAACAAAGGAGAGAAGCCGAAAAGCTCAAGGAAAAAGCAAGAATTGCACCAACGGCTTCACCATCCTTTCAAGAAGGTAAGAATGAGGTTGCTGATCAAGGTAAGGTTTCTAAGACTCATATTGAGTGGAAAGATCAAGGAAAAACCGAAACAGAAGGGAAAGAAAGTGGCAAACCCGAGAGCTTAGAGAAGGAAGGGAAATCTAAAGGTTTGCGCCAATCCGAGAGAGAAAAAGAAAAAGAAAGAAAAGAAAGGTCAAGTAGCAACTTTTATTTGAGTTAGGGGATATTAATAAGGTTATTGAGTGTAAGAAACCTTTTCTGGTCATGATTTATAAAGAAAATTATTTTAATGATCAAACTAACTTTGAAGAACTTAAATTGCCAAGTTCAATGATTTCTCTTTTGAAGGAGTTTGGAGATGTCTTCCCAAATGAAATTCCAAGTGGACTACCATCCATTCAAGAGGAAAAATGTGAGCTTGCTGTCCAAGGTAAGTCTTCTAAAACCCAGTTTGAGTGGAAAAATTATATTAAACCCGAAAGTGAGAAATTTGGTGCAAAAGCTGAGAGTGATGTAAAACCCATTGAATCCGTGAGTGGGAAAGAAAAAGAAAGGATAAATATAAATTTTTATCTTAACTTTGGTGATGTTAATAAAGTAATTATGAATAATCAATCATTGCTGACCATGAATTTTAAAGATACTTATTTAAAGATGTCTTTATTGCATAGAACTTTATCTGCATTGTTGAGAGCTTAACTTAGTGGCAATTTGAAAATTTGGGAAATATTGTTTGCTAACTTTAAAAAGTGTAATTTTTACCATAATGAGCATGTATTTCTAGATTTTGTTGTAATAGTGTTTGACCCAGGAGAATTGGTTTGGTTGCACTTAGGAAAGGAAAGGTTTCCTAAACAAAGAAAGTCAAAGCTCATGACGCCTATGGATGGAGTTTTTCAAGTTTTGGAGCGGATAAACGACAATGCCTACAAACTTGATCTACCGGGTGAGTATAATGTTAGTGCTACCTTAAATGTTGCTGATTTGTCTCCTTTTGCTGCAGATGATGACTTCGATTTGAGGACAAATCCTTTTCAAGAGGAGGGGAATGATGCGAATCCGCCCGAACCCATACAGCCGACAACCCGCTGGGGTGCCAATCCGTTACAGATGAAGGTGGGATCGATCACTAGAGCCCTAGCCAAGAAGTTCAAGGAAAATATTGCTATCTTTATACAAGGAATAAGTCATAGTCAAGAGGGGTTGGCCATATCTAAAGAACCAAGGCCTGCTTTACTCATACAAGCAATTGAAGCCAAAAGGGGCCCGGATGGCGGTTTTGGTACATTTTTGGAATCCGAGAAGCATGAAATGGTTCCAATGCTTTATGGGTTCAATACATATGCCTAAGAGGTCATGGAATCAAGTTAAAGGAGCCTCAAATGCAATCAAAAAGGACTTGTATGGACAGCATCAACAATTTGGCCGAATTTGCTGTATTGCTTGCTGGCTTTACTATATTTTACTATATTAGCCTTTTCTTATTTTTCCAAGCATGGGTAACGTGTCGGACTTCATATTCAGCTTATTTGGCATCCTAAAAAGCATCTAGAAGTTGATTTGGAGCTCAAAGAGGTCAAAGATTGATCAAAGTCAATTTGATCAAAAGGCTAGCATTTTTAGTTTCCTAATTTGTTTTTACTTTTTGTTTTAGGAAACTACCATTATTTTTTGGCTTTTATTTATTTATTTTCTGGACTAATAATTTTAGGTAGGTTTTTATTTTATTCTTTCCATTGTAAATTAATTAATTCCCAATTTAATATAAAGGAATTAATTAATCAAACTTAGATTAGGAAAGGAAGTATAGTTTCGACCAACTAGGTTTCTTTATGTGTGGTGGCCGGTTTTCTTTATTTTTAGGATTTTATTTCGTGGCTTTGTAGCCTATTTAAAGACTTATTTTTTAATATGAATACAACTTTGATTTGATTAAGAAAATACTTGTGATATTAATTATCTCTTTGTTCTTTGAGAACACCTAAAACACCATTAGAGAAATTGGTTGTTTTGGCTTGACTTATCAATAGGTTTTCCATCCCCTATTGTGGCGTCTACATTATACCAAGGTTTCTAACCACAGGTTGGTTAGGGGTTGAGGTCCATTCCATTAGAACTTGAACTTAATTAAAGATCCGGGCTAATATAATATGGGTTAAGGTTTCTAACCCTAATTTACAATGGAAAGAATAAAATAAAGACCTTCCTAAATTTATTTGTCCAGAAAATAAATAAATAAAAGCCAAAAAGTAATGGTAGTTTCCTAAAACAAAAAGTAAAAACAAATTAGAAAACTAAAAATGCTAGCCTTTTTGATCAAGTTGACTTTGATCAATCTTTCACCTCTTTGAGCTCCAAATCAGCTTCTAGATGCTTTATAGGATGCCAAATAAGCTGAATATGAAGTCCCACACGTTGCCCATGTTTGGAAAAATAAGAAAAGGCTAATACAGTAAAATACAGTAAAGCTAACAAGCAATACAGCAAATTCGGCCAAATTGTTGATGCTGTCCGTACAAGCCCTTTTTCATTGCATTTGAGGCTGATTTAACTTGATTCCATGACCTCTTAGGCATATGTATTGAACCCATAAAGCATTGGAACCATTTCATGCTTCCCGGACTCCAAAAAAGTATCAAAACTGTCACTCGGGTCCGTATCGGCTTCCACCACTTGGATGCTTAGAATAGGCTTTGTATCTTCAAGTATGGACAAGCTCTATTGAGATTGATTACCCCCTGTATAAATACTCCCAGGTTGTCCTTAAATCTCTTGCTTTGAGCTCTTGTGATTGGCCTAGTCTTCATCCGTGTCGAGTCAGCACCACAGCGGGTTATTAGTGGAGCGGGCTCGAGTGGAATCACATCATTCCCCTCCTCTTGAAAAGGATTTGTCCTCAAATCAAGATCATCACCTGCAGAAAAAGGAGTTAAATCAACAACATTAAATGCAGCACTCATGTTATACTCACCTGGTAAATCAAGTTTGTAGGCATTCTTGTTATTCGGCTCTAAAACTTGAAAAGGTCCATCCATAGGCGGTATGAGCTTTTACTTTCTTTGATTAGGAATCCTTTCCTTTCGTAAGTGCAACCAAACCAATTCTCCTGGGTCAAACACTATTACAACAAAATCTAGAAATACATGCTCATTATGGTAAAAATTACACTTTTTAAAGTTAGCAAACAATATTTCCCAAATTTTCAAATTGCCACTAAGTAAAGATCTCAACAATGCAGAAAAAGTTCTATGCAATAAAGATATCTCTAAATAAGTATCTTTAAAATTCATGGTCAGCAATGATTTCTTATTCATAATTACTTTATTAACATCACCAAAGCTAAGATAAAAATTTATATTTTTCCTTTCTTGTCTTCCTTTTCCTTTCTCACTCACGGCCATCTCACCTTCCTCACTTTCGGTTTTTGCACCAAATTTCTCACTCTGGGTTTTATTAAAATTTTTCCACACAACCTGACTATTAGAAGACTTACCTTGGACAGCAAGCTCACCTTTTCCCTCTTGATTGGATGGTTGTCCACTTGGAATTTCATTTGGGAAGACATATCCAAATTCCTTCAAAATAGAAATCATTGAACTTGGCAAATCAAGTTCTTCAAAGTTAGTTTGATCATTAAAATAATTTTGTTTATAAATCATGACCAGCAAAGGTTTCTTACACTCAATAACCTTATTAATATCCCCTAAACTCAAATAAAAGTTGCTACTTGACCTTTCTTTTCTTTCTTTTTCTTTTTCTCTCTCGGATTGGCGCAAACCTTTGGATTTCCATTCCTTCTCCAAGCTCTTGGGTTTGCCACTTTCTTTCCCCTCTCTTTCCATTTTTCCTTGATCTTTCCACTCAATATGAGTCTTAGAAACCTTACCTTGATCAGCAACCTCATTCTTACCTTCTTGAAAGGATGGTGAAGCCGTTGGTGCCATACTTGCTTTTTCCTTGAGCTTTTCGGCTTCTCTCCTTTGTTGCATTTGTAATTGGTCTTTGTAAACCTCTTTAGGAGATAATGGTTCCAGCTTGACCTTCTTCCCTTTAAACCTGAAAATAATACGATTTTCTCGACCAAAATGAGTAGCATCTTTATCAAATTACCATGGTCTACCTAATAGTATATGTCCAGCAATCATGGGTACAATATCACATAAAACTACATCCTCATATCTACCTATATTAAATTTTACTTTGGCTTGTTTATTCACTTTTATTTCACCACTATCATTAAGCCATTGTAATCTATAAGGTTTTGGATGTTTAATAGTTATTAAGCCTAATTTATCAACTACAATGTTACTAATTACATTTGTACAACTTCTACTATCAATAATCATACTACAA
Source organism: Ziziphus jujuba (assembly GCF_031755915.1). NCBI lineage: Eukaryota > Viridiplantae > Streptophyta > Magnoliopsida > Rosales > Rhamnaceae > Ziziphus > Ziziphus jujuba. Next base: position 21,069,161 of record NC_083384.1, read on the forward strand.
ATCTTACCTTGAATTTCACATTGGGTGTGGAAGATGTTCTCTCTTTGAATTTCATCCTCCTCTTTGTATGCAACAAGTACTCTCCTAGAAAGCAAGTTTAATTCAGCATTGGATGCTTGCAAGGTTTTGGGTTCATCCTCTAAGTCCTCCTCCTCTTGCTTGGCTTCATCCTCACTTTCTTCACTTTCCGATTCTAGCTCGTCATTGCCCTTTAACACCATGATTCTTCTATTCGGCCATCGGCTAGCGATGTGTCCTCCTCCCTGGCACTTAAAACACACAACATCATGAGTTCTAGAAGGTTTAGGATCTAATTTTACCTCATTCTTTGGTGCTTGGACAGATTTGATTCTAGTCTCCTTCCTTGGCCAGCTTGAACTTTCTTCTTTGACTTTCGGCTTTGGCTTGCTTTCATAGATGGGATTGTTCCTCCAGCCTCTTAAATTGGACCTTCCACTATTGGAAACACCTCCAAACCATGATCTTACACCCCTCCTCTTGAATTGATGCTCTAATTTAATAGCCATATGCAACATCTCCTCCAATTCCACATATTGTTGCAATTCTAGTTGATTGGCTATTTCACGATTCAAACCACCAAGAAACCTTGCCATGGTTGCTTCCCTATCTTCATTCAAGTTCAATCTCATCATAAGCATCTCCATCTCCTTGTAATAATCCTCCACAGATCCATGTCCTTGAGACAAAGATTGAAGTCTTTGATGCAGCAACCTATGATAGTGTGATGGTATGAATCGCTTCCGCATGGCTCCTTTCATTTGTCGCCATGTAGTAATCAAGTCATCACCAACTCTCCTTCGGGTGTTTTGCTCATTGGTCCACCATTGGAGTGCATAATGGCCAAACTCCATTGCTGCCAATTTCACCTTCTTAGCCTCTGAATAATTATGGCGGTCAAATATCATCTCCATCTTTTCTTCCCACTCCAAATATGCTTCGGGGTCACTTTTTCCCATGAATGGTGGGATGTTGATCTTGATATTGCTAAGATTGTCATCTGTTTCTTCCCTCCTATATCTTCCACGGCCAGCTCTATCTTGAACAGCAAAAGTTTCATCCATACCTTCCTTAAAGTCTCCACCGAATGGCTCCTCATCAAATTCCTCTCTCGGTCTCTCGCGACCTCCTTGTCCTCGGCCTCCATGGAATTCTTGCCTATTTCTTGTGTTCGGAATTCGTTGGGAATCTTCTAGCCTTCCCATCGTTTGATTCACATGCTCAACTTGAGCACTTACCCGCTGTATTGACTCCAAAACAGCTCTCATGTCCACTTGGTCTCCACTCTCGGTAGCTCGGGCATCGCCATGTCCACTTGGTCTCCCTCATTGATCCTCAAGGGTGGATCTCCTCTCCTCATTCTTGATTCTGTCATGTTAGTATAATAATGCAATAGAAATAAAATAGGACCTTACAATTTCACTCCCTTACGTGTTTCACTCAAATGAGAACTCGACACTCGTGTTTGCACACTTGTTTCGGCTTTTTACCCTCTTTTAAGCTCAACACTCATGCCTTTTTCCACTCAATGAATTATCTCAAAGTTCTAATTAAAACACCCACAAAACAACAATTAGATCACTAGTATGTTTTAATTAAACTTATCAACAAAACAGTAGCAAAAAGTAGGCAATACCGAAAGAATCCAACAAATCCTAATTTTTCGGCTTTCTAGATAAGAAAACACAAAATAATGGGAAAACGTTGGAATTTTTGAAAACTGCACCAGATGGTAGTAGATTATGAGTTCAAGAATAAAATTCCAGAAAAAGAAAAACAAATACGAAGAAGAATCAAATTGAACAAAAATATAGAATAGTTGTTGGTTGTTGTTCTTTGTAATTCAAGTTTTGTATCAAATCCTTTAACTGATTTTAATCCAAATGATTTAAGCACCCAGTAACTCAAATATTGAATAAATAATCAAAAAACCCAGCAACTCCAACAAATTTCTAGCAAACAAATCAAACTCCAACAAACCGAAATATTTTTTATTTTTTTTATTCGGTTTTACCTTCTTTTTTTTTTTTTTTCACTCACAAAACATAAAAAACTGTAGTAGCAAGAATAATTACCAAAATTGCAATTCCAACTCCAAAACAAACACCAAACCCGATGACCTCCAAATAATCACAAATGTGCAGTTTTTTTTTTCTTTTAATTGTTGCCGCAAACTCTTTTCTTTTTTTTGTTTTTTTGAATATATGAATGCAAATATTTAAGACTAAAACAGCAAAGAAAAATCAACAAAAACCAAAATTAACAAGAACAATAATGAAAAACAACCAACAAACTAAGAAACAAAAATACGATAAAACTAGGAAACCTAATTCAACTAGGAATGAATTTTTTATTTTTTTTTAAAGATGCAGAACATGTATGGGATGGATGCAACCTTAACCTAATGCTAAAATTGCAGAATAACTGATGTGTAAAATCAACTCGCAAGTGCACGAATCGTTTTCAAGTAATAAAGTGGAAAAATAGGGTTGTCGTACCCAAGGGATTAAGTATTAAGTACCAAAGATAATTAGGTTTTGACAATATTTGAACTAAAATTTAAGATGGCAATTGAAAACTAAATAAACTAAATTAAACAAAAGCAATCAATTAAAATTAGATCAATTTCAAGTAAGAGAGAGAATAATTATGAATACTAGGGTATTTGATTTCACCACTAACTATTCCAATTTAATTACTTAAATATGTGAATTTAATTAACTAGTAATTTTGTTAACCACACTTAATCACAAAATTAATCAAAAGTAGTTTCCACTCACAATTGATAATATTCACATAACCTAATTTATTCCTTCCGGCCTATAAATTAAATCATGCAAATTCATCAAGCATAGATTAAGCAAATAATATGGTATGAGACATAACTATTTTCCAATCAATTATGCATTCATGTAAATCATTGGAGATCGATAATATTATCCTTTTCCAAGCTCAAATATTATTAAAATCATTCATTCCTTCCGGCCTATGAAAGCATTAAGTATACCAATGATTTATTAACAAAACATATTACTAATTAAATAAAACTCAACATATATTAAAATAATTAAACCTTCATAGTTAGGGCTACATCATAGCCCTAGCTATGAAAATTAGCTCATGGTAAAAATAATTTCAACATCCATAATTATTAAAAATAATAAGATTCACAATTAAAGAGAAAGGAAAAGAGAATAAAAACTATTGAAGAAATTCTCCTCCAAGAGCTCTCAAAGTCGTAGCCTTCTTCTCCAAGCAAGCCCACGTCTCTCTGCCTCCTACAAGCTCTCTAATTGATCTTCTAAAACTTTAAAACTTTAAAACCCTTAAGAGAATCTTAGAAACTCCCAAAATTTGGTTTGTTTCTATTTAAGCCTCCTAAAAGCTCTTAAATAACTCTCTAAACTTGTATATCTTCCTTCAATGTGGTGGGGGCTATATATATAAGGCCTTGGGAATATTTTTCTCTCTTTATTTTCAATGTGGGAGTCTTGGAAGATACCTTTTTTAGGCCATGAAAAGGGTTGGACGAATTTCATGTGTAAAAAGGAAACTGTATATTACTTGCTCTCTACTACTTTTCTTTTATCTAATTCCTCCTAAAAAAATAGTTAATTAGTCTAATTTACCCTTAATGAAGCATGTGACATGACATGTGTCTCGTTAATGATAAATTAACCAATTATTGCTACTTGTTTTTATCTTGGCCTTCAAATTGCCTAAATTCCCTCTTTTGATCAATGGTGGAGATTTAACTAGAATATTCCTTTTTATAAATTCCAAACTTTAAATGATGATAACTCTTTGCTCGCACCTCGAAATCCAAAAATAACGAGACATTTGAAATTTTCAGATCTTGATGATTCATATGACATCCACTTCCATCATGAAATTCCTGATAGAATCTTTATGGAATCTTCAAGGTATCCTTTTGGAATCTTTTTAATGCTTAGTCCGTTCCAGCTCAAATCTTGCTTCCCACCATAATTCGACCCAAGGAATCCATTTTTATGGTTGTTTTCTTAAAATTCTTCCTCTTTTACCTAGATTAAGAAAAATACATAATTAAGTATCTTTCCATAACAAATTAACACAAACTAACAAATATTAAGCTATAAATATGGCATAAAATCATCAATATTTTAGACCTAACAATAACACAAAAAAACAAATAAAACAAATAAAGATAGATCAAACCTGAACAAAATTTAGCTCTGATACCAAATGATACGAACCTAGGACGACCTGCTCCTAAACACGTATTATATTAGCCCGGATCTTAATTAAGTTCACGTTCTAATGGAATTGACCTTAACCCCTAACCAACCTGTGGTTAGAAACCTTGGTATAATGTAGACGCCACAATAGGGGATTGGAAACCTATTGATAAGTCAAGCTAAAACAACCAATTCTCTAATGGCGTTTTAGGTGTTCTCAAAGAACAAAGAGATAATTAATCTCACAAGTATTTTCTTTATCAAATCAAAGTTGTATTATTATTGATAACTAAGCCTTTAAATAGGCTACAAAGCCACAAAATAAAACCCTAGAACATAAAGAAAACCGGCCACCACACATAAAGAAACCTAGTTGGCTGAAACTATACTTCCTTTCCTAATCTAAGTTTGATTAATTAATTCCTTTATATTCAATTAGGAATTAATTAATTTACAATGGAAAGAAAAAAATAAAAACCTTCCTAAATTTATTTGTCCAGAAAATAAATAAATAAAAGCCAAAAAGTAATGGTAGTTTCCTAAAACAAAAAGTAAAAACAAATTAGGAAACTAAAAATGCTAGCCTTTTTGATCAAGTTGACTTTGATCAATCTTTGACCTCTTTGAGCTCCAAATCAGCTTCTAGATGCTTTATAGGATGCCAAATAAGCTGAATATGAAGTCCCACACGTTGCCCATGCTTGGAAAAATAAGAAAAGGCTAATACAGTAAAATATAGTAAAGCCAGCAAGCAATAGAGCAAATTCGGCCAAATTGTTGATGCTGTCCGTACAACCCTTTTTGATTGCATTTGAGGCTGATTTAACTTGATTCCATGACCTCTTAGGCATATGTATTGAACCCATAAAGCATTGGAACCATTTCATGCTTCCCGGACTCCAAAAAAGTACCAAAATCGTCACCCGGGTCCGTATCGGCTTCCACCACTTGGATGCTTAGAATAGGCTTTGTATCTTCAAGTATGGACAAGCTTTGTTGAGATTGATTACCCCCTGTATAAATACTCCTAGGTTGTCCTTAAATCTCTTAATTTGAGCTCTTGTGATTGGCCTAGTCTTCATCTGTGTCGAGTCAGCACCACAGCGGGTTATCGGTGGAGCGGGCTCGGGCGGAATCACATCACACCTCCTCTTGAATTGGTTCTCAATTTTAATGGCCACATGTAACATCTTTTCCAATTTTACACATTGTTGTAATTCCACTTGGTTGGCTATCTCTCGACTCAAATCCCAAAAATTGTGCCATGGTTGCCACACGATCCTTATTCATGTTCAACCTTATCTTGAGCATCTCCATCTCTTTGTAGTAATCCTCCATAGTCCTACTCCCTTGTGATAATGATTGGAGCCTTTGATGCAGCAACCTATGGTAATGAGACGACAGAAATCTTTTCCTCATGGCTCCTTTCACTTGTCGCTAAATGGTAACTAATTCATCACCAACTCTTTTTCAGGTACGTTGCTCATTAGTCCACCATTGGAGTGCATACTAACCAAATTTCAAAGTGGCCAACTTTACCTTCTTTGCCTCAGAATAGTTATGACAATAAAAAAATCATTTCCATACTCTCCTCCCACTCTAGATATGCCTTCGGATAACTTTTCCCAAAAAATGGTGGGATGTTCACTTTAACAATCCCAAGGTCATCATCCTCATCTTTAGCTTGCTTTCTTTTGAATGAAAAAATATCATCAAACACCTCCCTTAGATTGTCTCCAAAATTACCTTCCCCAAATCCTTCCCTAGGACATCCACGGTCTCCTCAACCTCGTCCTCGTCCTCCATGTAAATCCACCCTAGGATTTGGCCCACCTTGTGAGTTCTCAAATCTATCCATTGTTTGATCTAGGTAATCAAAGTGAGCATTCATCATTAGGAGTTGTTCCTCTTCTAGATTCCTCAATGAATCATATCCTTTTCTCATCCTTGAATCTATCATGTTAGCAAACATAATACAAAAATCCTCACCAAATTCACTCCCTCACATGTTTCACTCAAACAAGTTCTCAACATTCATGTATGCACACTAGTTTAGACTTCTAACCCTCTTTTAAGCTCACACTCTCTTGCCTTTTTCCACTCACAAGAATATCTCAAAGTTCTATTAAAACACACTTTAAAAAGCAACTAGATCACAAGTATGTCCTAGTTAAACTTATCAATAAAATAGTAACAAAAAGCAGGCAAATACCTAGTGAATTGATAAAACCTAGTCTCGGCCTTACTAACCAAAACAAGATAAATCAATAAGCGATTTTTGGAATCAATAAGGAGTAGACCAGAATATTAAGAAACCAATAATTTAAGGGTAAAATTTAGAAAAGTGATTCAAACAATGAACAAGAAACAATTCGAACAAAATATGGAAAATACAATTTTATCACTCAAAATATTGAATAAATAATGAAAAACCCAGCAGTTTCAATTGTGTTTTCTGAAAATAAACAATCCCCACTAATGATCTACCAAAACCAACCTTTTTACAGTAATTTTTTTTTTTTAATCTTTGGCTTTTCTTCCTTTTTTTTTTTAAAAAAAAAAACTCCCAGTCATAAAAACCAACTCCAATAGCAAGGAACAAATCCAAAATTGCATTTCCAATTCTAAAATTTCACCAAACTCGACCCACACTTCAAACAAGAACAAATTGCACAATTTTTAGGTTTTTTATGCAATATGCTTTCAAATCTCTCTTTTTTTTTCTTTTTTCTTTTTTTGACTATATGAATGCAACTAATTAAGATTAAAATAGTAAATAAAAATAAAAAATTAACCAAATTACTAAGAACTAATATGCAAAACAACCTACAAATTAGGAAGCAAAAATTTAGCTAAACAAAGAAACAAATTTGGCTATGTAGAATATATATATATATATATATATTTTTTTTGTAATGCAAAATGTGAAGATGATAGAAGCAAACTTAACCTAATGCTAAAAATTCAGATTAACAAAAAACAAAATAAAACATATAAGATAGATCAAACCTGAACAAAACCAGGCTTTGATACCAAATGATACGAACCTAGGTCGACTTGCTCCTAAACTCGTATTATATTATCCCGGATTACAATTAAGTTCAGGTTCTAATGGTCACCTCAATCCCTAATGAACTTGTGATTAGAAAGCTTGGCATATGATGAAGATGTCACAATAGGTGATGGATGTCCTATTGATAAGTCAAACTAAAACACTTAATTTCTATTAAGTGTTTTAGGTTTTCAACGAGAACAAAGAGAACTTTTTTCTCACAAATAAATTTTTGAATAATATGTAAGCTGCTTTCTCATTGAAAAATAAGTGCTTAAATAGGCTAAAGTCACAAAATAAAAACCCTAAATAATTAGGTCAAAAACCAACTACCATGGTGGTTTCCTTAATGTGGCTGAATTCCACCTCCTTTCCTATTCTAATTTGGATTAATTAATTCCTTTATTTTGAATTTGGAATTAAATAATTTACAATTGAAATAATAAATCATCTACCTTCCTGAAGTGTTTTTTAGGGCATATAAATAAGCAAAAATCAAAACAGAAGACTAATTTCCTAAAACAAAAGTCAAATTACAAATTAGGAAACTAGTTGACTAGTTTTAAAACTAAGCTGTCTTTGACCAATAATCAGCTAGTTTGTACTCCAAATTAGCTCCAATATGACATGTAGGATGCTAAATAGGATTAATATTGATTTCCATACATCGCCCCTTGATTGGAATAAGTCAAACTTGCTTGATCAACAAAGGAAGTCAAAGTTAGTGCCAAAACATGCATTTTTGGGCAACATGAAGTCTTGTGCGCCAACATGGTTAATGAGCAGTTTGGCTTCTCCCTTGGCATGATTTCATGGTTTCTTGAAGTGCTCAATCACGTTCATAAGTCAAAAAATTCATTCCTTGTTGCTCGGAGTCCATAGAAGCAACAAAACAGCTTGCTAGGTCCATTTTGACCTTCATAACTTAGATGCATAAGACGGGCTTCGGCTCTTCTGGTATTGTAATGCGCTCTTGAGATTGAATTACTCCTTAGATGAAGCTAACCAGATTGTCCTTGAATTTCCTAGCTTGTGCCTTAGTGATTGGTTCCGTCTTCATTTGTACAGGATCAACACCCCAACGGGTAGTCAGTTGTACGGGTACAGGCGGATTCTCATGACTTACTTGGAATGGGAAGAAGAGGTGGAGATGATTTTTTATTTTCATAACTATTTGGAAGCTAAAAAGGTTAAGTTGGCCACTTTAGAATTTGGACATTATGCATTGCAATGGTGGAATAATGAGCAAAGTAACCGAAGGAGAATTAGTTATAAGCTAATAATCACTTGGAGACAAATGAAAGGAGCCATGAGGGAAATGTTTGTTCCAAGCCATTACTGTAGAATGTTGCATCAAAGGTTACAAGCTTTGTCTCAAGGAAGTAGAACCATGGAGGACTATGACAAGGAGATGGAGATGCTTGTGATGAGGTTGAGCTTGAATAAGGATCGTGAGGCAACAATGGATGGGTTTATTATAGGATTAAACTGAGAGATTGCCAACCAAGTGGAATTATAACAATATGTGGAGTTGGAAGAGATGCTACATGTGGCCATTAAAATTGAGAACCAATTCAAGAGGAGGGGTAGTAGTTCAAGGTTTGGAGGAGTTTTAAGCAGCGGGAGGACAAGTTTAACTAGTTGGAGAAGCAATCCTGCATTTGAACTTGACTAAAACCGAGACAAGATGAGGGAAGCTCCAATCGGCAAAGGAGGGACAACCAGGCCGAATCCACACAAACACCAAAACCGAGTGGTAAGTCTGATTCTAAACCATGTAGAACTCATGATATTCTGTGTTTTAAATGTCAAGGTCGAGGACATATTACCAACCAATGCCCAAATACAAAAATTATGGTGCTGAAGGATAATGGAGATTTGGAGTCTGATAATGATGAAGCTGAAGCTAAAATTGAGCATGAAGAGACAAAATCTGAAGATGAAGAATATGATGAAACTGTGACTTAAAGAGCTTCAAGGACTAAACTAAGCTTTGTGGCATGAAGAGTGTTGACAGTGTACAAGGATGAAGATCAAATACAAAGGGAAAACACCTTCCATACTTGTTGTGATATCCAAGGTAATATTTGTAGTATGATTATTGATAATGGAAGTTGTTCCAATGTTTTAGCACTGTTGTGGTAGAGAAATTAGGTTTAACAACAATCAAATATCTTGAACCATATAGACTTCAATGGCTTAATGATAGTGGTGAGATGAAGGTAAACAAACAAGCCAAGATAAAGTATAAAATTGATAACTATGTGATGCAACAAAGGAGGGAGGTTGAACGGCTAAGGGAGAAATCCATTATGCCACCTACGGTTTTAACAAGCAAGTAAGAGAGTAAGGCCAAGCCCCACCACCAAGGTGAGTTTTCTAAACCTGAGAGTGAGAAGAAAAAGAAAAAGGAACTCAAAAGTGATAAAGGGAAAACCGAAAGTGAGAAAGAAAAGAAAGAAAAGAAAAAGAAATTTTTTTATCTTAACCAAGGTGAGATTAAAAAAGCATTTTTGAGTAATAAACCTATGCTGGTCATGATGCTTGTTTAAATAATCTAGCTAACCCTGAAGAACTTGTATTGCCAGTTCTATATCTTCTCTTTTGCAAGATTTGATGATGTCTTTTCGGAGGAGATTCCTAGTGGTTTACCACCTATTCGAGGGATTGTACATAAAATAGATCTTATTCTTGGAGCCGCAATTCCAAATTGATATGAACCTAGGTCGACTCGCACCTAAACTCGTATTATATTAGCGCGAATCTCAATTATGTTCAAGTTCTTATTGGGAAACCTAAACTCCTAACCAACTGATGATTGGAAACCTTGGTATAATGAAGATGCCACAATAGGTTATAGAAGCCCTATTGATAAGTCAAAACTAAAACACTCACTCTCTAATGATGTTTTAGGTGTTCAAAGAGAAAAAATAGAATTCTATTTCACAAATAATTTTCTAAATAATATGTAAGTTGATTTTTCGTTGAAAATAAGCCTTTAAATAGGCTTTGAAAGAACACAATAAAACCCTAAAAGGATTAGGATATTTCAGCCAACATAGAATCAAATTAGGAATTTACATTTGAAATAATAAAATAATAACTTTCCTAGGTTAATTTTTCTAGCAAAATAATAAATAGAAACCAAATAAAAGTCTAATTTCCTAAAACAAAAACTCAAAATTAAATTAGGAAACTAGTTCACTAGTTTGACCACTAAGGTATCTTTGATCAAATTCCAGCTTGCAAAGGCTCCAAATCAGCCCCCATATGCCATGTAGGATGCTAAATAGAATTATTTAGGATCCCCATACATTGCCCTTGATTGGAACAAAGAGAATATGCCAAATTAACAAAATAAAATAAAACCAGCAACAAAAACAGCATTTTTGGCCAAAAAATCCTATGCACAAACCACCATTTTAGATGCATTTGATTCTGCCTTTTCTTGATTCCATGAAGTGTTGGAACCATTTTTTGCTGCCCGGAGTCCAAAAAATGCACTAAAACAGCTACCCGAGTCTATATCAGGTTTCACCACCTGGATGCAGAAAATGGGTCTTGTATCTTCGGATATGGATAAACCCTTGTGAGAATTGATAACTCCCTATATGAATCCAGCTAGGTTGTCTTTAAATCTCTTGGCTTGTGCTCTAGTGATTGGCCCGATTTTCATCTGTATTGGATCAACACCCCAGCGGGTAATCAGTTGTACGAGATCGGGAGGATTCTCATCACTAATAGGCCTGCATATAGAAGTAATCCCAAGAAGACAAAGGAACTACAAGGCTAGGTAAGTGAATTGCTTGAAAAAAGGTATATTAGAGAAAGCATGAGTTCATGTGTTGTACCTATGTTGTTAATGCCTAAGAAAAATGGTTCATGGCATCTATGTGTAGATTGTAAGGCTATTAATAACAGACATCCTATTCCTAGACTCGATGATATGCTTGATGAAATATATGGAGCATGCAAGTTCTCAAAAATTGACCTCAGGAGTGGGTATTATAAAATTAGAATGAAAGAGGGAGATGTGTGGAAAACCTCATTTAAGATAAAGTATGGTTTGTATGAGTGGTTAGTAATGCCTTTTGGTTTAACTATTACACCTAGCACTTTTATAAGACTAATGAACCATGTCATGCATCCATTCATTGAAAAATTTATGGTTGTTTACTTTAATGATATTTTTGTATAAGTTAGAAACTTAGATGATCATATAGGACATCTTAGATAAGTTTTGGAAGTACTTATGAAAGAAAGATTGTTTTCTAGTCTTTAAAAAGTGTGATTTTTATAAAGATGAGCTAGTATTTCTAAGATTTGTTGTATGTGCTACATAAATTAAAGTTGATCAATCCAAGGTTAACGCAATCCAATAGTGGTCGAAACCTACTACCATTACCTAGGTAAGAAGCTCTCATGGTTTGGCTATCTTTTACAAGAGATTTATCAAAGATTTCAGTACAATTGCAAGATCATTGGCCAAAATTGTCAAGAAGAATGTGGGATTCTAATGGGAAGAAGCATAAGAAAAGTTTTTTCATTTATTGAAAGAAAAATTAACTAATGCTTCTTTATTGGTTTTATAAAAATGTTCTAAGACTTTTAAAATTGAATTTGATGCTTCAGGTTTAGGTATTGAAGCTATGTTGATGCAAAAAGGAAGACATATAGCATACTTTAGTGAGAAGTTGAATGGGACAGCATTAAGGTATCCAACCTATGATAAAGAGATATATGCAACTTTGAGCTTTGGAGACATGGCAACATTACTTGATACCAAAGAAATTTGTGATTCCTATAGATCATGAATCTTTAAAGAATATTAAAGACCAAGGGAAGCTTAATCAAAGGCAGAGAAGGTGGATTAAATTCAGTGAAACTTTTTCTTATGTCACCCACTATAAGAAAGGTAAAGAAAATGTGGTATTCGATGCTCTATCCCAAAGGGATCTTTTATTTTCAACCTTAAATGCTAGATTGCTTGTTTTTGAACAATTAAAAGTAATTTATGAGCATGATAGTGACTTTGGCGAAATATATAGAAATTGTGCTAAACATGGCTATAATAAATTATATATCATTAAGGTGTATTTGTTTCGGGAAAGTTAACTTTGCATGCTTTGTTGTAGCATTAGGAAACTTTTAATTAGAGAAGGTCATGGTGGGGGCATGCTGTTATTTATCACATCATATCCTTGGATTGATTTATCCATGGATTTTGTACCTGGTTTACCTAGGTATAGGATGGAAAAAGATTGAATTTTTATGGTTGTTGATAGACTTTCTAAGATGGCACATTACATTGCATGTAGTAAAACTAATGATGCATGTCATGTAGCTAACTTGTTTATTAAGGATGTCATGAGACTTCATGGTATGCCTAGGACTATTGTTTTAGATAGGGATGCTAAGTTCTTGAGTTATTTTTGGAAAACATTGTAGGCTAAGTTAGGAACTAAACTTTTATTTGCTACTACTTGTCATCCACAAACTGATGAGCAAATTGAAGTGATGAATAGAACTTTGTCTGCATTGTTGAGAGCATTAATTAGTATAAATTTGAGAACTTAGGAGGAATATTTGCCACATGTTGAATTTGCTTATAATAGAACTATACATTGTGCTACTAAATATTCACCATTTTAAATTGTTTAGTTTTAATCCTTTAGCTCCATTAGATTTAACACCTTTGCCTGTAAGCGAACGTGCTAATCTAGATGGAAAACAAAAATCTAAATGTGTTAAGCAGATTCATGAGAAGACTAAAGCAAAGATTGATAGGCGAACTGAGTAATATGCAGAAGTTGTTAACCAAGGCTGGGTTAAGGTAGTGTTTGAACCAAGAGATTGGGTTTGGTTGCACTTAAGGAATGAGAGGTTTCTTGAACAACAAAAGTTAAAGCTTATGTCTCTAAGAGATGGCCATTTTCAAGTCTTGGATAGTGCTAGTGAAAACGTCTATAAGCTTGATTTGCTAGGTAAGTATAACGTGAGTGCTACCTTTAATGTTGCTCGTTTAACTCCTTTTTTTGTGGGTGGTGACTTCGATTTGAGGACAGATCACTTTAAGAAGGAGGGGAATCATGAGAACCCACCTGTATCCCTACAAACAACAACTCGCTGGGGTGCTGATTCTATGCAATTGAAGACCGGACCAATTACAAGGGCACAATCTAAGAGATTTAAGGACAATTTGGTTACCTCATTCATAAAGTAATTAAATCACAAGAAGGCACATTCATATCAGAAGATTCAAAGCCCATATTGAGCATTCAAGTTATGAAGGTTGAAATGGACCCAGGAAGCTGTTTTGGTATATATGAGGACTCCAAGCAGCAAGGAATGGGTTTGTTAGCTTATGAATGTGATTTAAGCTCACCAAGAGGCCATGAAATCATGCCGAGGTAGAACTAAGGATGTCCAAACACATAATTTGTGAACACACTTCAACTTAGGCAGAATTGCGCATGATCGGTGTTAAGAAAGAGATATCTTGTATTCTAAGTAAGCTTTGATCATTCCAATCAATAGCAGCGTGTGGGGACCAGTTCTAGTCCTACTAGGCATCCTATATGGTATAACGGATTTGATTTGGAGCCTAATCTAGCTGGTGATTAGACAAAGATAGCTTATTTGGAAAACTTGTCAACTACTTTCCAAATCTGAAAATTAGACTTTTAAATTAGGAAATAGTCTTTTATTTTTATTTTTTATTTAATTATTTGCTGGAAAAATCTGCTTAGGAGGTTGATATTTTCATATTTTAATTGTAAATTAATTAATTCCTATTTCAAAATTAAGGAATTAATTAATCCAAAAAGTTTAGAAAAGGATTTGGAAAATTCAGCCATTACTTATTATGTTGCTATGTTGGCTGAATTTGACATAGTTACTTTAGGGTTTTATTTTTGTCACTTAAACCTATTTAAATGCTATTTTCTCAATAATATTCAAATAATTATTCATACAGAAAATTACTTGTGAAAGAGATTTGTCTTTATTTTCTTAGAACACATTGAACTCCATTAGAGAACTAATTTTCTAATTTGACTTATCAATAGGACATTCTATAACTTATTATGGCATCTTCATCATGTATCAAGATTTCTAATCACAAGTTGATTAGGGATCAAGGTGGCCATTAAAATCTGAACTTAATTTCGATCCAGACTAATTCAATACGGGCTTAGGAGCAAGTTGACCTAGGTTCGTATCAATAAACCCCCCAAATATATGTTGAAATCTTAACTATTAAATAGATCTAATGACTGATAAATGAGGTCTAGATGAAAAATACATCAATACATTTTGATGAAAGATTGAATGTATAACTATATATGTTTAATATATATATAAGTTATCACTTCAAATGATTTTTAGCATGGTTTTATATGTTTCCAAATTTTAATATATTCATTTTAAAAATTTTGAATTGTGGCATTTAAAAAGTTTTGATAGTTGGATTGATTATTGCTATATAATTTTACAAGATAATATTTTTGGCATCAAAGAAATGCTTGTGTCTTGATTATTTTACTATTCATTGCGTCTTATAATATATGATTTGCGTATGTTATTGCCAAGTATATAGTACTGAGAAATGAGTTATAGAAATTCAACAGAGAATAAATAATGATATTATATTTTGGGATAATTGTGGATTTAGGATATTATGTGCTAATACTTTACCATGGTTATGGATTTGATAGATATGATATTGAGCACTCTATATTTTTCCATCGCTGTTATAATCATGTGCTATAGAAGTGGATGTAAGGTCCCAACTTCGATGCCTCGAGTCCTCGAGAGCCACACCCTATGATCTAAGTGTGGGCATACAAAGGCTTGTAGTACACATGGCTTTTAGCATTATTTATATTATGTAGAAGAAACCATTATTTTTGCTTATTGTTTACATATTGGAAATAAAATTTACCTATTCAAGTATTTAAGATTATAATATTTATGACAATTACTCATTTTGTTTATGAGACATAAGTTTTGCCAAAATGGGAAAATATATGTGTTTTGTGCATAGTTGTTTCAAAGTAGGGGAACTTTTAAAAGAGTAAAAATGAGATTTTAAAAGAAAGGTTTTGATGGCAAATGATAATTTTATTCCACTCACTAACCTTGTCTCGTAATTTTATTTTATTTTTTAACATTTCCTTTGGGCCTTTGCTAATAAATTACATATATCATGTTAACATCTCTAAGAAACATGAATTTCCATTTTATAACATCTTGGAGCTTGAAATATTCGATGTTTGGTGGAATTATTTCATGTGACCATTCCCATCATCTTTCGGGAATTACTATATCTTGCCAAAGTTGGATGTTTCAAAGTGGGTTCAGCTATTAAAACTTCAACCACTGATGCAAAGGTGGTCCTAAAATTCCTTCAAAAGAACATCTTTTCTAGATTTTAGGACTCATAAAGCTATCAATAGTGATGAAGGGTTCACACTTTTTAAACAAGTTATTCAATGCCCTCTTGAGAAAATATGGAATGAGACATAAGTTTTTTTTAGCCTACCATCCTCAATCAAATGTGCAAGTAGAGAACTCCAATTGAGAAACTAAGAAAATTCTTAAGAAAAGTGGTGAGCATCAATTCGAAATGTTGGTTAATCAAGTTAGATAATGCTTTTATGGGCTTATATGATGGGTCTCAAGAGTAAAAGATGAAGGAAAAGGTTTATCTAAAGAGAACAAGGATTCAAAGATATTGGAAATTGATTTTGGAAGGGTTTTGTATTGCTAGGCCTAGTTGGTTGAATAAGCTATTGAAATTTTCTAGCAAGGCTGGTGATACAAACCTAGGACGATCTACTCCTAAACCCGTATTATATTAGCCCGGATCTAATTATATTCAAGTTCTAATGGTCATCTTAACCCCTAACCAACTTGTGATTAGAAACCTTGATAATGAAGATGCCACAATAGGTGATGGAAGTCTTATTGATAAGTCAAACTAAAACACTCACGCTCTAATGGTAAAGGTGTTCAAAAGAACAAAGAGAAATTCAATCTCACAAAATAAATTATGAATATTATTAAAACCCTAAAACATAAAGAAAAAATCAGCCATGCAATGAAGAATCCTAATATGGCCGAAAGTCTCCTCCTTTCCTTATCTAATTTGGATTAATTAATTACTTTATTTTGAAATAGGGATTGCTTAACTTACAACGAAAATAATAAGATAATAAATTTCATAAATTTATGTGTCCAGCAAATAAATAAAAAAGTAATGGTAATTTCCTAAAACAAAAAGCAGAATCAAATTAGGAAACTAAAATAGTAGATTTTTGACTAAGTTGACTTTGACCAATCTTTGACCAATTTGAGCTCCAAATAAGCTTCATTATGATTTTTAGGATTAAAAATAAGATTATTATGGAGTCCCACATGTTTTCCTTGCTTGGGGGAAAGAGAAAAAGCCAACTCAGTAAAATACAGTAAAGCTAGCAAGCAATACAGCAATTTTCGGCCAAATTTTGAAGCTGTCCGTACAAGTCCTTACAAGTTGGTTTACTTCTGTCTTGACTTTTTTCCATGACCTATTAGTGATATTTATTGAATCCATAAAGATTTGGAACCATTTCTTGCTGCTCGGACTCCATACATGCTGTAAAACCGCTACTCGAGTCCGTATCGGCTTCCACCACTTGTATGCCCAAAATAGGTCTTGGATCTTTAGGTATGGACAATTGCTCTTGAGAATGAATTACCCCCTGGATAAAGGCATCAAATTTTTCCCTAAAACTCTTAGCTTGAGCCCCAGTGATCAGCCCGTTCTTCATCCATTTTGGGTTAGCAACCTAGCGGGCTGTTGATTGTGTGGGCACGGACGGATTCATAAAATTTTTCCCCTTTTGAAAAGGTTTTGTCTTCAAATCAAGATCATCACCTGCAGCAAAAGAAGATAATTCAGAAACATTAAATGTGGCACTAACATTGTACTTACCTAGTAAGTAAAGTTTGTTGGCATTTTCATTGATTCACTCCAAAATTTGAAGAAGTCCATCCCCTTCAGGCATAAGCTCTAACTTTTATTGCTTCAGAAACCTTTCCTTTCATAAGTACAACCAAATCCAATCTCCTGGGTCAAACACTAACACAACAAAATCTAAAAATGCATGCTCATTATGGTAAAAATTACACTTTTTAAAGTTAGCAAATAATCTCTTGTAAATTTTCAAATTTCCACAAAGTAAAGCTCTCAACAAGGCAGATAAAGTTCTATAGAACAAAAACATTTTTAAATAAGCATATTTATGATTCATGACCAGAAATGGTTTCTTACTCAAGATAGCTTTATGAACATCCCCAAACTCAAATAAAAATATTTATTTTTCCTTTCTTTTCCTTTCTCACTCACAGATTCATTGAATTTTACTTCACCCTCGGCTTTGTTTAAATTTTTCCACTCAACCTGGGTTTTAGAGGACTTACCTTGGATAGCAAACTCAGACTTACCTTCTTGGATGAATGGGAAGTCGTAGGTGCCATACTAGCTTTCTCCTTGAGCTTCTCGGCTTCCCTCCTTTGTTGTATTTGCAATTGGTCTTTATATACTTCATTGGGAGCGAATGGCTCTAGCTTGACCTTCTTACCTTTCAATCTAAAAATAATACAATTCTCTCGACCATAATGAGTAGCATCTTTATCAAATTTCCATGCTCTAGCTTATAGTATATCTCCGGCATGCATAGGCACAACATCACACAAAACAACATCCTCATATTTATCTATGCTAAATTTTACTTTGGATTGTTTATTCACTTTCATGTCACCACTATCATTAAGCATTACAATCTATATGGTTCGGGATGTTTAACAGTTGTTAAGCTTAATTTATCAACCACAATGTTATTAATTACATTTGTACAACTTTAACTATCAATAATCATACTACAAATCTTTCCTTGGATTTCACATCGGGTGTGGGAGATGTTCTCTCTTTGAATTTCATCCTCATCTTTGTATAAAGTAAGTACTCTCCTAGAAACCAAGCTTAATTCAGCATGGGAAGCATTCAAAGTTTTGGCCTTACCTTCAAGTTCTTCCTTCTCCTCTTGCTCGGTTTCACCACTCACTTTCTTCACTTTCCGACTCTAGCTCACCATTGCCTTTTAACACCATGATTCTTCTATTCGGGCATTGACTTGCGATGTGTTCTCGTCCTTGGCATTTAAAACAAATAATTTCTCTTAATCTTGAAGGTTTAGGATTAGATTTTACCTCATTCTATGGTGCTTGGACAGATTCGGCTTTAGACTCCCTTTTTGGCCGATTTGAACTTTCTTCACCTAGTTTCGATTTTAGCTTATTCTCAAAGGTAGGATTGTTTCTTTAGCCACTTGGAGTTGATCTTCCGCTGTTGGAAACTCCTCCAAACAGTGAGCCTACATCCCTTCTCTTGAATTGGTGCTCTAATTTAATAGCCACATGCAACATCTCCTCCAATTCCACATATTGTTGCAATTCTAGTTGATTGGCTATCTCACGATTCAACCCACCAAGGAATCTTGCCATGGTTGATTCTCCATCCTCATTCATGTTTAACCTCATCATAAGCATCTCCATCTCCTTGTAATAATCCTCCATAGATCTACTTCCTTGAAATAGGGATTGATGCCTTTGATGCAGCAACCTATGATAATGTGATGGTACGAACCGCTTCCTCATGGCTTCTTTCATTTGTCACCATGTAGTGATCAAGTCATCACCAACTCTCCTCCGGGTGTTTTGCTCATTAGTCCACCATTGGAGTGCATAATGACCAAATTCCGTTGCTGCCAACTTCACCTTCTTGGTCTCCGAATAATTATGACAATCAAAAATCATCTCCATTATCTCCTCCCATTCCAAATATGCCTCCGGATCACTTTTTCCCATGAAAGGTGGAATGTTTACCTTAATATTCCTTAGATCATCTTCATTCCTTGCTGGTCTCCCATGGATTAGCCTTTTTTAAGGTTCAAAAATTTCATCAAACCAGCAATGGTTTCTTATTCAAAATTGCTTTATTAATATCACCAAAGACAAGATAAAAAAATTTATTTTTCTTTCCCATTCATGGGTTCACCTTTTCCATTCTCACTCTCGGGTTTTGTACTCTCTCTTTCTTTCTTAGCTTTCTTAAAACAAACCTAGGACGATTTGCGCCTAAACCTATATTATATTAGCCCAGATTTAATTATGTTCAAGTTCTAATGGTCACCTTGACCCCTAACCAACCTATGATTAGAAACTTTGGTATAATGAAGATGCCACAATAGGTGATGGATATCCTATTGATAAGTCAAACTAAAGCACTCATTCACTAATGGTGTTTTAGGTGTTCAAAGAGAACAAAGAGAATTCAATCTCGCAAATAAATTTATGTATGAATAGTGTACTGAATATTATTGATAAAACAAGGCCTTAAATAGGTTAAAAGTTGCAAAACAAAACCTTAATATCTAGGTAAAACCAGCCACCAAAGAATAGGAAACAGAGCTTGGCCCAAATTCACCTCCTTTCCTAATCTAATTTGGATTAACTAATTCCTTTATTTGGAATTAGGAATTAATTAATTTACAATGAAAATAATAAAATAATAACTTTCATAAGTTGGTTTGTCCAGCAAATAAATAAATAGAAACCAAATAAAAGACTAATTTCCTAAAATAAAAAGTCAAAATCAAATTAGAAAACTAGTTGGCTAGTTTGACTACTAAGGTATCTTTGACCAATATCCGGCTTGTTTGGGCTCCAAATCAGCTTCCATATGCCATTTAGGATGCCAAATATGATTAATAATGATTCTCACAACATTGCCCCCTGATTGGAATAAGTTAAACAAGAAGAAAAGTAAAAGTCAGCTGCTAAACAACACATTTTCGGCCAAATAGAGATGTTGTCAGTACAAGTCCCTTTTAGATGCTTTTGATTCTTTCATGGCTGGATTCCATGTCCTATTAATGATATTCATTGAGTTCATGAAGTGTTGGAACCATTCCTTACTGCCTGGAGTCTAAATTTGAACGGAAATAGCTACCAGGTTCCGTATCAACTTACACCACTAAGATGCTAAGAACATGCTTTGTATCTTCGGGTATGGACAAGATCTTTTGAGAATTAACTACTCCCTATATAAATGCTCCCAGGTTATCCTTAAACCTCTTGGCTTGAGATCTAGTGATCTGTCAGTCTTCATCCGTATTGGGTCGGCATCCTAGTGGGTTGTCGGTTGTGCTAGTTCTGGTGAATTCACGTCATTTCTATCTTTCTTTCCCCTTATGTTTGAGTTTAGGACACTTACCTGGTTGGTCTTACATGGCTTCACCCCCTCAAATGAGCGTTGAAGCTGTGGGTGCCACACTAGTTCTTTCTTTGAGCTTTTCGACATCTCTCCTTTGTTGTATTTGAAATTGGTCTCTAAATACCTCATTGGGAGTCAATGGTTCCAGCTTGACCTTTAATCTAAAATGTATAGTATCTTTATCGAATTGCCATGGTCTACCCAATAAAATATGACCCGCATGCATAGGAACAACATCACACAATACAATATCCACATATTTATCAATGCCGAATTTTATTTTAGCTTGTTTATTTACTTTCATCTCTCCATTATCATTAAGCCATTGTAATCTATATGGTTCTGGATGTTTAATAGTATTTAACCCTAATTTTTCAACTACCAAATTACTAATTACATTTGCATAACTCCCACT
The DNA here is from genome assembly GCF_031755915.1 of Ziziphus jujuba. NCBI lineage: Eukaryota > Viridiplantae > Streptophyta > Magnoliopsida > Rosales > Rhamnaceae > Ziziphus > Ziziphus jujuba. The sequence goes on from NC_083384.1 coordinate 21,090,181, forward strand.
ATCAATTAACATACTATAAATGCTATATTGAATTTCACATTGGGTGTAGAAGATGTTCTATCTTTGAATTTGGTTCTCATCTTTCTACACGGTTAGAATCTCCTTACCACCAAACTCAATTCAACCATAGACGCTTTGATTGTTTTGAATTCATCAAGCCCTTCATCTCCAACCTCTTCGTCATCAAATTTGGCTTCTCCTTTACTTTCTTCACTTTCAGATTCTAACTCACCATTACCTTTTAGCACCATGATTCTCCTATTCGGGCATTGGCTAGCGATGTATCCTTGGCCTTGGCACTTAAAACACACAATATCACAAGTTCTAGAAGGTTTAGGATCAGATTTACCTTCATTCCTTAGTGCTTAGATAGATTCGATTTTAGCCTCCTTTTTTGGCCTGTTGGTACTTTCATCACTAGCTTTGGTTTTGGCTTGTTGTCATATGTGGGATTGCTTCTCAAAACACTTGGATTTGACCTCCTGCTGTTTGATACTCCTCCAAATCGTGTGCTTGTGCCTCTCCTCTTGAATTGATTTTCAAGTTTGATAGCCACATGTAACATCTCTTCCAATTCTACATATTGTTGCAATTCCAATTGATTAGCTATCTCACGATTCAACCCACTTTAAAACCGTGCCATGGTTGCTTCTCTTTCTTCATTCATGCTCAATCTCATCATGAGCATCTCCATCTTCTTGTAGTAATCCTCCACAGTCCTATAACCTTGGGATCATAATTGGAGTCTTTGATGCAGCAACCTATGGTAATGACTTGGTATAAACCTCTTTCTCATGGCTCCCTTCATTTGTCGCCATGTAATAATAGGTTCATCTCCAACTCTTCTATGGGTACTTTGCTCATTTATCAACCATTGGCATGCATAATGTCCAAGTTCCATAGCTACCACTTTTACCTTCTCAGTTTCCGAATAGTTATGACAATCAAATATCATCTCCATTTGCTCCTCCCATTCTAAATAAGCCTCCGAATCACTTTTTCCCATAAAAAGGTGGTATGTTGGCCTTAATATTTCCAAGATCATCATCCTCATTCCTTGCTGGTCTCCCATGGATTGGCCTTCCTTAGTAAGCAAAAATATCATCTACTCCCTCTTCAAAATCATCTCCAAAGTTATCTTCCTCGAATTCTTCTCTAAGTCATAGCCTCCTCAACCTCGATCTTGGCCACCATGATACGAACCTAGGATGACCTGCTCCTAAACCCATATTATATTAGCCCAGATCTAATTATGTTCAAGTTCTAATGGTCACCTTGACCCCTCACCAACTTGTGATTAGAAACCTTGGTATATAATGAAGATACCACAATAGGTGATGGAAATCCTATTGATAAGTCAAAACTAAAACATTCATTCACTAATGGTGTTTTAGGTATTCAAAAGAACAAAGAGAATTCAATCTCACAAATAATTTTCTGTATTAAATTCAAGCTTGATTTCTCATTGAAAATAAGCCTTTAAATAGGCTTTGAATGAACAAAATAAAACCCTAAAAGGATTAGGAAATTTCGGCCAACATAGAATCCAATTAGGAAATTGCCTAATTTCACATCCTTTCCGAATCTAATTTGGATGAATTAATTCCCTTATTTTGAATTGGAAATTAATTAATTTAAAATGAAAATAATAAAATAATAACATTCGTAAACTTATTTTTCCAGCAAGTAAATAAATAAAAACCAAAAGTAAAGGTAATTACCTAAAACAAAAAGTAGAAATCAAATTAGGAAACTAAAATACTAGCTTTTTGACAAGCTAACTTTAACCAATCTTTGACCAATTTGAGCTCAATATCAGGTTCTATATACTTTTTAAGTTGCCAAGAAAGATTATTATAGAGTTCCACACGTTTCCCATGCTTGGAGGAAAGAGAAAAACCAACTCAGCATAATACAGTAAAGCTAGCAAGCAATACAACAATTTTCGGCCAAATTTTGAAGTTGTCCGTACAAGTCCGTACAAGTTGGTTTTACTTCTTCCTTGACTTGTTTTCTTGACATCTTAGTGATATTTATTGAATCCATAAAGGGTTGGAACCATTTCTTGCTACCCAGAATCCATAAATGCACCAAAACCGTTGCCCAGGTCCGTATCAGCTTCCACCACTAGTATGCCCAAAATAGGTCTTGGATCTTTGGGTATGGACAAGTGCTCTTGAGAATGAATTACCCCTTGGATAAAGGCATAAAATTTGTCCATAAACCTCTTAGCTTAAGCCCTAGTGATCGGCCCGATCTTCATCCGTATCGGGTCAGCAACCCAGCAAGTTGTCAGTTGTGCAGGCACCGACAGATTCGCATCACACCATGTGCATTTAACCTTGGATTCAGCCCATCTAGGTGATCAGAGTGAGCATTCATCTGCTGTAAGTGCTCCATGACCATAATCATGTCCGTGCTCACTTCCACTCCCTAAAGCTCGGAAATTGTTAGGTCTAAAATATTGATAATTTTATGCCATATTTATAGCTTAATATTTGTTAGTTTGTGTTAATTTGTTATGGAAAGATACTTAATTATGTATTTTTCTTAATCTAGGTAAAAGATGAAGAATTTTAAGAAAACAACCATAAAAATGGATTCCTTGGGTCGAATTATGATGGGAAGCAAGATTTAAGCTCGAATGGACTAAGCATTAAAAAGATTCCAAAAAGATACCTTAAAGATTCCATAAAGATTCTATCGGGAATTTCATGGTGGAAGTGGATGTCATATGAATCATCACGATCTGAGGATTTCCAATATCTCGTTATTTTTGGATTTCGAGGTGCGAGCAAAGAGTTATCATCATTTAAAGTTTAGAATTTATAAAAAATAATATTCTAGTTAAATCTCCACCATTGATCAAAAGAGGGAATCAAGGCAATTTGAGGGCCAAGATAAAAACAAGTGGCAATAATTGGTTAATTTATCATTAATGAGGCACATGCCATGTCACATGCTTCATTAAGGGTAAATTAGACTAATTAACTATTTTTTTTAGGAGGAATTAGACAAAAGGAAAGTAGTAGAGAGCAAGTAATATACAGTTTCCTTTTTACACATGAAATTCGTCCAACCCTTTTCATGGCCTAAAAAAGGTATCTTCCAAGACTCCCACATTGAAAATAAAGAGAGAAAAAGATTCCCAAGATCTTATATATATAGCCCCCATCACATTGAAGGAAGATATACAAGTTTAGAGAGTTATTTAAGAGCTTTTAGGAGACTTAAATAGAAACAAACCAAATTTTGGGAGTTTCTAAGATTCTCTTAAGGGTTCTAGGGTTTTAAAATTTTAGAGTTTTAGAAGATCAATTGGAGAGCTTGGAGGAGGCAGAGAGACGTGGGCTTGCTTGGAGAAGAAGGTTACGACTTTGAGAGCTCTTGGAGGAGAATTTCTTCAATAGTTTTATTCTCTTTTCCTTTCTCTTTAATTGTGAATCTAATTATTTTTAATAATTATGGATGTTGAAATTATTTTTACCATGAACTAATTTTCATAGCTAGGGCTATGATGTAGCCCTAACTATGAAGGTTTAATTATTTTAATATATGTTGAGTTTTATTTAATTAGTAATATGTTTTGTTAATAAATCATTGGTATACTTAATGCTTTCATAGGCCGGAAGGAATGAATGATTTTAATAATATTTGAGCTTGGAAAAAGATAATACTATGGATCTCCAATGATTTACATGAATGCATAATTGATTGGAAAATAGTTATGTCTCATGCCATATTATTTGCTTAATCTATACTTGATGAATTTGCATGATTTAATTTATAGGCCGGAAGGAATAAATTAGGTTATGTGAATATTATCAATTGTGAGTGGAAACTACTTTTGATTAATTTTGTGATTAAGTGTGGTTAACAAAATTACTAGTCAATTAAATTCACATATTTAAGTAATTAAATTGGAATAGTTAGTGGTGAAATCAAATGCCCTAGTATTCATAATTATTCAATTCTCTCTCTTACTTGAAATTGATCTAATTTTAATTGATTGCTTTTGTTTAATTTAGTTTATTTAGTTTTCAATTTCCATCTTAAATTTTAGTTCAAATATTATCAAAACCTAATTATCTTTGGTACTTAATACTTAATCCCTTGGGTACGACAACCCTATTTTTCCACTTTATTACTTGAAAACGATTCGTGCACTTGCGAGTTGATTTTACACATTAGAAATCACCCTTGAATCTTACAGATTCCTCTTCATTAATTCTTAATGGTGCATCTCCTCTTCTTACCCTTGAATCTACAATTTTAGTATGAATAACACAAAAATAAAATAGAATCTCACCAAAATCACCCCCTTACGTGTTTCACTCAAACAAGGTCTCAACACTCGTGTTTGCACACTAGTTTTGGCTTTTGAACATCTTTTAGACTCAGACACTCTTGTCCTTTTCCACTCAAAGAACTAACTCAAAGCTCTAATTAAAACACACTTAAATAATGACAAGATCATAAGTGTACCCTAATTTAAACTTATCAATAAACAGCAAACAAAAATAATCAAATACTGAGTGGAATGAAAATACCTATTCTCGGCTTTTCTAAGCTAAAACAAGGTAAATCAACAAGCCAATTTTTGCAATGAAATAAAAGCTATCCAGAAGATGAATGAACCAATAATTCAAGGATAAAATATAGAGAAAGAAATTTAAATACGAACAAGAATCAAATTGAACAAAAATATAGGATAGTTGTTGGTTGTTGTTCTTTGTAATTCAAGTTTTTGTGCCAAATCCTTTAACTAATTTTAATCCAATAGTTTAAGCACCCAAAATTCAAATATACAGAAGCAAGATTAAATTTTCAGAAACTTCAAATATTGAATAAATAAGCAACAATTCAGCAGCTCCAACAAATTTCCATTAAACAAATTCAAATTCCAAATTAAAAAAAAAACCGAACTTCTAATTTTTTTTTTCCTTTTTTCTCTTAGGCTTTCCTTCTCCTTTTCATTTTTATTTTTAGTCATAGAATATTCAATCAACTGTAGTAGCAAGAATGAACAACAAAATTGCAATTCTAAGATCAAATTTCCACCAAACCCGTGACCATTCAAAAACAAAAACAAATTTCACAATTTTTAAATTTTATGTAATATGCCTTCAAAACTCTTTTTTTTTTTCCTTTTTTAATGTATGTATGCAACTAATTAGGATTAAAAAAAGTAAATGAAAATCAACAATAAAACAAATTAATAAGAACAATGACGAAAAACAACCAACAAACTAGGAAGCAAAAAGACGGTTAAATAAGGAAACCTAATTTGACTAGGAATAATTATTATTATTATTTTAATATGCAGAATGTGTATGATGATAGAAGCAGCCTTAACCTAATGCTAAAATTACATATTAACACAAAACAAAATAAAGCAAATAAGATAACCCAAACCTAAACAAAATCTTGTCTCTAATACCAAATAATACGAACCCAGGTCGACTCACGCCTAAACCATATTATATTAGCCCAGATCTCAATTAAGTTCAAGTTCTTATAGAAAAACCTTAACACCTAATCAACCTGTGATTAGAAACCTTTGTATAATGAAGATGGTTATGGAAGCCCTATTGATAAGTTAAAACTAAAACACACATTCCCTAATGGTGTTTTAGGTGTTTAAAGAGAACAAAAAGAACTGTACCTCACAATTAGTTTTCTGAATATTATTGAACGTGCATTCTCATTGAAAAATAATCCTTAAATAGGTTGAAGTCACAAAATAATAAACCCTAGAAAACTAAGAGAAAACCAGCCATACAATGTGAAATTCCTAATGTAGCCGAAATTCCATTCCTTTCCTAATTCTAATTTTAATAAATTAATTCCTTTATTTTGAATTGGGAATTAATTAATTTACAATAAAAAAATAAAATAATAACTTTCTAAGTTGATTTTTCCAGCAAATAAATAAATAGAAACCAAAGAAAAGACTAATTTTGTAAAACAAAAAGTCAATCAAATTAGGAAACTAATGGACTATCTTTCACACTAAGATGTCTTTGACCAATCAATGACCAATTTAAGCTCCAAATCACCTCCCATGTGCCATGTAGGTTCCAAATAGGGTTATCATTGAGTTTCACATGTTGCCCTTGATTAGAACAAAGAGAAAATGCCAACTCAGTAAAATACAGTAAAGTTAGTAGCAAAATCAAACAAAATTGGGCAACTTTTCCCCTATGCGTAAAAGCCCTTTTTGATTGCTTTTGATCCTACATTGGCTTGATTCCATGACCTCCTAATTATATTCATTGATTCCATGAAGTGTTGGAACCATTTCATGTTTCTCAGAGTCCATATTTGCATGAAATTAGCTACCTAGAACCATTACGGCCTCCACCACTTGGATGCTTAAAATAGGTTTTGTATCTTCGGGTATGAACAAGACCTTTTCCAAATTGATAACTCCCTATATAAAGCCAAGTTATTCTTAAATCTCTTGGCTTAAGCCTTAGTGATTGGCCTGGTCTTCATCCGTAACAGATTAGCACCCTAGTAGGTGGTCGGTGGTGTGGGCAAAGATGGATTCTCATCAATATTATTCAGAAAATTATTTGTGAGAAATAATTCTCTTTGTTCTCTTTGAACACCTAAAACACCATCAGAGAGTGAGTGTTTTAGTTTGACTTATCAGTAGGACATCCATCACCGATTGTGGCATGTTCATCATACACCAATATTTCTAGTCATGGGTTGATTAGAGGTTGAGGTCACCATAAGAACTTGAACTTAATTTTTCGATCTAGGCTAATATACTATGGGTTTAGGCACAAGTTGACCTAGGTTCATATCATTTAGTATCAAAGCCAAATTTTATTTTGGTTTGATGTATCTTATTTGCTTTATTTTGTTTTATGTTAATCTGCAATTTTAGCATTAGGTTAAGGTTGCATCTATTCTACATGTAGTGCATATAAAAATATATATATATATATATATATATTTTCTAGTTAAATTAGGTTTCCTTGTTTTACCATATTTTTGCTTCCTAATTTGTTGGTTGTTTTCACCATTGTTTTTGAAAGCATATTGCATAAAAACCTAAAAATTGTGCAATTTGTCATTATTGGAGTGTGGTCTTAGGTTTGTGAAATTTTTCTGTTGGAATTGCAATTTTTGTTGTTGATTCTTGTTACTGGAGATGTGTTTAAGTTTTGTGAGTGAATAAAAATTTAAAAAAAATAAAAAGAGAACAAAAGCTGAATATGAAAAAGAAAACAAAAAGAGGCTAATTTGTTGAAAAATTGGAGTTTGAATTTGTTTGAGCTGGAAATTTTGAATTGTGAAATTTGAAGTTGTTGGATATTTGAATTTTGAGTGCTAAAATTATTTGGATTAAAATTGGTTGAAGGAATTGAGACAAACTTTAAATTATAAGAACAACCAACAACTATTTCATACTTTTGTTCAAATTGTTCTTGATCATTGTGTGAATCTCTTTACTAAATTTTATCCTTGAATTATTGACTTATTCATATTCTGTCCAGATCTTTATTCACTCCAAAAATTTTGCTTGTTGATTTACCTTGTTTTTGCTTAGAAAAGCTGTGACGAGAATCCACCCGAACCTGCACAACCGATAACTCACTGGGGTGCTAACCTGATACGGATGAAGATTAGACCGATAACTAGGGCTCAAGCTAAGAGATTTAAGGAAAACCTGGCTGATTTTATCCATGCAGCAATTAATTCTTAAAGGGGCTTGTCAATACCCGAAGATACAAGACTCGTTTTAAGCATCCAAGTGGTGAAGGTTGATACGGACTAAGTAGCTGTTTTTGTGCAAATATGGACTCCGAGCAGCAAGAAATGGTTCCAACACTTCATGGACTCAATACATATCTCTAAGAGGTCATGGAATCAAGTCAAGTCAGCTTTAAAGGCAATCAAACAAGTGGTGTGTGCATAGGAGGAAGTTTGGTCGGTTTTAATGTATTTTGTTGTTGGCTTTATTGTATTTTGTTGAGTTGGTATTTTCTCTTTGATCTAAGCAAGGGCAACGTGTGGGACTCCATGATAATCCTATTTGGCATTCTACGAGGTATATGGAAGCTAATTTGGAGCTTAAATTGGTCAAAGATTAGTCAAAGATAGCTTAGTCAAAAAGATAGTATTTTAGTTTCCTAATTCGATTTCTACTTTTTGTTTGAGGAAATTAATCTTTTATTTGGTTTTTATTTATTTATCTGTTGGAAAAATTGACATAGGAAAGTTATTATTTTATTAATTTCAGGTGTAAATTAATTAATCCCTAATTAAAAATAAAGGAATTAATTAATCAAAATTAGATTAGGAAAGGAATACTAAATTCGGCCACATTAGGAATCTAGCATGCATGGCCAGTTTTGTCTAATCCTTTTAGGGTTTTATTTTTTCTTTCAAAGCCTATTTAAAGGCTTATTTTCAATAAGAAATCAACCTTTAATAATGTTCAGAATTTATTTTATGAGATTGAATTTCTCTTTGTTCTCTTTGAACACCTGAAACACCATTAGAGAGTGAGTGTTTTAGTTTTGACTTATAAATAGGATAATCATCACCTATTGTGGCATCTTCATTATACCAAGGTTTCTAATCATAGGTTGGTTAAGGGTTGAGGTTAATCAATTAACATTTGAATTTAATTGAGATATGGGCTAACTTAATACGAGTTAAGTGATACGAACCTAGGACGACCTGCTCCTAAACCCGTATTATCTTAGCCCAAATCTTAATTAAGTTCAAGTTCTAATGGAATTAACCTCAACCCCTAACCAACCTATGGTTAGAAACCTTGGTATAATGTAGATGCCACAATAGGGGACGGAAAACCTATTGATAAGTCAAGCTAAAACAACCAATTCTCTAATGGTGTTTTAGGTGTTCTCAAAGAACAAAGAGATAATTAATCTCACAAGTATTTTCTTAATCAAATCAAAGTTGTATTCTTATTAAAAAAATAAGCCTTTAAATTGGCTACAAAGCCACGAAACAAAACCCTAAAAACAAAGGGAAAATCGTCCATACAAAGTAGTTTCCTGTGGTTGCCAAAATTCTCACTCCTTTCCTAATTTAATTTGGAATAATTAATTCCTTTATTTTGAATTAGGAATTAATTAATTTACAATGAAAATAATAAAATAATAACTTTCCTAAAATTATTGTTTCAGAAAATAAATAAATAAAAACTAAAAAGTAATGGTAATTTCCTAAAACAAAACGTAGAATCAAATTAGGAAACTATAATATTAGCTTTTTGACTAAGTTGACTTTGACCAATCTTTGACCTAATTGAGCTCCAAATCAGCTTCAATATGCTTTATAGGATGCCAAATAAGCTGAATATGAAGTCCCACACGTTGCCCATGCTTGGAAAAGGAAGAAAAAGCTAACTCAGCAAAATACAGTAAAGCCAGCACAAAATACAGTAAAAAATAGGCCAAATTTGAAGCTATTTGTACAACCCCTTTTTGAATGCCTTTGAAGCTGGCTTGACTTGATTCCATATCCTCTTAGACATATGTATTGAATCCATAAAGAGTTGGAACCATTTCATGCTGCCCATTGTCCATATTTGCACCAAAACTGCTACCCGGGTCCGTATTGGCTTCCACCACTTGGATGCTTAAAAATAGGCTTTGTATCTTCAAGTATGGACAAGCTCTGTTGAGATTAATTACCCCCTGTATAAATGCTCCCAGGTTGTCCTTAAATCTATTAATTTGAGCTCTTGTGATTGGTCTAGTCGTCATCCCTGTCGGGTCAGCACCCCAACGGGGTTATCGGTTGAGTGGGCTTGAGCGGAATCACATCATTAAGGCATGTGTCAACCGAGGTTCATATCAGGCTAAGACTAGTGTTTATCAATCCACTTGGTAATTGATTAGTTTTTGCTTACTATTTTGTTGATAAGTTTAAATTAAGGTACGCTTGTGATGTAGTTTCTATTTAAGTTTGTTTTAATTAGAACTTTTAGTTAATTCTTTTAGTGAAAAAATGCAAGAGCGAGTGAGTTTGAAAGATGGTTAAAAGCCAAAACTAGTGTGCAAACACGAGTGTCGAGACCTTATTTGAGTGAAACATATGAGGGAGTGAATTTGGTAAGGATTTTTGTATTATTTTTACTAACATCTCAATTTCAAGGATAAGGAGAGGAGATGAATCGTTAAGAATTAATGAAGAAGAATCCCATGGGGTTCAAAGGTGACTCAAGAGCAATGGGAATTGGAGGTGAACATACCGTCATGATGGTAATCATGGAAAAACTCCAACGGATGAATGCTTGCTTTGATCACTTAGATCAAAGATTAGACAAAGTTGAAAATTCTCAAGGTGGGCTGAATACAAGGTTTGATGCACATGGTGGCTGAGGTTGAGGTCGAGGAGTTCAAGAGCAACCTAGAGAGGAATTTGGGGAAGGTAATTTTGGAGGTAACCTTGAAGAAGAAATTGATGATATTTTTGCACTCTAAGGAAGACCAACCCATGGGAGACCAGCAGGGGAAGAGGATGATGATCTTGGAAATATTAAGGTCAACATACCACCTTTTATGGGAAAAAAGTGACTTGGAGGCTTACCTAGAATGGGAGGAGTGAATGGAGATGATATTCAATTGTCATAACTATTCGGAGGCTAAGAAGGTAAAATTGGCAGCTTTTGAATTTGGTCATTATGCACTCCAATGGTGGACAAATGAGCAAAGTACCCAAAGAAGATTTGGAGATGAACCTATTACTACTTGGCGACAAATAAAAAGAGCCATGAGAAAGAGGTTTGTACCAAGTCATTACCATAGGTTGGTGCATCAAAGACTCCAATAATTATGACAAGGTAGTAGGATCATGGAGGATTAGATGGAGACGCTCATGATGAGATTAAGCATGAATGAAGATAGAGAAACAACCATGGCATGGTTTCTAAGTGGGTTGAATCGAGAGATGGCCAATCAATTGGAATTACAACAATATGTGGAATTGGAAGAGATGTTGCATATGGTTATCAAACTTGAGAATCAATTCAAGAGGAAGGGTACAAGTTCAAGGTTTGGAGGTGGTACAAGCGGCAAGAGGACAAATCCAGGTGTTTGGAGAAGCAATCCCACATATGACAATAAGCTAAGACCGAAGCTTGGTGATGAGAGCACCAATCGGCCAAAAAAGGAAGCCAAGGCTGAATCTGTCCAAGCATCAAGGAAAAGGTAAATCTGATCCTAAACCTTATAGAACTCATGACATTATTTGTTTTAAGTGCGAGAGATGTGGACATATTTCCTATCAATGCCTGAATAGGAGAATCATGGTGCTAAAAGGGAATGGTGAGTTAGATTCTAAAAGTGAAGGAAGTGAGGGTGAAACCGAGCAAGAAGAGGAATAAATTGAAGATGAAACCGAGACCCTAAATGCTTCCAATGCTGGATTAAGCTTGGTGACTAGGAGAGTCTTGATCGTGTACAAAGATGAGGATCAAATTCAAAGAGAGAACATCTTTTACACTCGTTGTGAAATCCAAGGTATGGTTTGTAGTATGATAATTGATGGTGGGAGTTGTGCAAAAATTAGGCTTAACAACAATTAAACATCCCAAAACCATATAGATTACAATGGCTTAATGATAAAATTCAGCATTGATAAATATGTGGATATTGTGTCTATGCATGCCAAACATATTTTATTTGGTAGACCATGGTAATTTGGTAAAGATACTATACATTATGGTCGAGAGAATGATATTGTTTTTAGATTTAAAGCTAAAAAGGTCAAGTTGGAACCATTGACTCCCAAGGGGGTATCTAGAGACCAACTTAAAATATAACAAAGGAGGAAGGCTAAAAAGCTCAAAGAAAGAACTAGTGTGTCACCCACAACTTCAACTCCTACCCAAGGGAGCAAGATCAAAAAAGACCAACCAGGTAAGTTTCCTAAACTCAAACTTGAAGGGAAAGAAAGAGAGAAAGCCGAGAGGGTGAAAAGGGATGAAAAACCTGAAAGTGGAAAAAAATTAGACGAAGCCGAGACTGAGAGTAAAGGTGAGACGGCCGAGCGAGAGAAAGAAAAATTGAAGAAAAATAAAAATTTCTATCTTAGTTTTGGGGATGTTAATAAAGCAATTTTAAATAAGAAACCATTGCTTTTCATGATTTACAAAGATGCATATTTAAATGAACAAGCTAATCCCCAAGAACATGAATTGACAAGCTTTATTTCTTTCCTTTTGTAAAAATTTGATGATGTCTTTCCAGATGAAATTCCTAATGTTTTACCACTATTCAAAGGATCAAACATTAAATTGATTTTGTGTTGAGAGCTGTGATTCCTAATAGACTTGCACATAGAAGTAATCCCAATGAGACGAAGGAGCTACAAAGGCAGGTAAGTGAATTACTTGACAAAAGTTACATTAGGGAAAGTATGAGTCCATGTGCTATTCCTATTTTATTAGTTCTTAAGAAAGATGGATCATGGCGCATGTGTATTAATTGTAGAGCCATAAATAGTATTACTATTAAGTATAGACATCCAATTCCTAGATTAGATTATATGCTTAATGAATTGCATGATGCTTGCATGTTTACAAAAATTGATCTTAAAAGTGGGTATCATCAAATTAGGATGAAAGAGGGTGATGAATGTAAAGCCACATTTCAAACTAAACATGGATTGTACGAATGGTTAGTAATGCCTTTTGGTTTAACTATTGCACATAGTACTTTCATGAGGTTAATGAATCATGCCATGCATCCATTCATTGGTAAATAGCTAAAACCTTGATGAGCATGTAAGACTTTTTAGGCAAAATTTAAACATTCTTAGCAAAGAAAGGATATTTGCTAACATGAAACAGTATGATTTTTCAAAGATGTACTCGTTTTCCTAGGATTTGTTGTGAGTGCTACAGGAATTAAAGTTGATCAACCCAAGGAGCTTTCATGGTTTGGCTAGTTTTTACTGAAGATTTGTCCAGGATTTTAGCGCCATTGTAGCACCTTTGACCAAAGTCGTAAAAAAAATAGTGGCTTCAAATGGGGGGAAGCACAAGAAAAATCTTTTACTTTATTAAAAGAAAAATGAACTAATACACTTTTGCTAGCTTTGCCTGAAAAAACTTTTGAAATTGAATGTGATGCTTCAGGTGTAGGGCTGGAAGATTAAATTTTTACCAAAGATTAGGGCAAGGTTAATCTAAAGAGAACAAGGTTTTCAAAGTTTGGAATTGATTTGGAGTTTAGATGTACTCGGCTTGTTTGAATAAGCTGCTGGAAAATTTTTTAATTTTGGCCGGTTTGTGTTTCTGTTGGTTTCAAAAATGGAAACTAAGGTATTTTCTCCAAAATTATATATATACTCATTGAAATGTAATGCATACTTACAAAAGAGGTGTGGAAGCACACCATGGCCGGTTTTAGCAGCAATACAAAACAAGTCCTTCATGGTGAAGCAAACCACATGTGCAAGGTAACTTTTCACCATGCTTCTTAATTTGTTGACAAGTGTTGCTGCCTAATTACGTGCTTCATGTTGAAGTAGTCCTCATGCATGATGACACATGTCCTTTCATGCATTGGATGAGAGAGAGGCCGAATGGTTGAGCTCCATGTCACCATCCTTGTCACCAAGGTGCTTTCCATGTCATCAAGGTGCTTCCCTAAACTTCCTAAAACCCTAATTTGGCTAATACATTTTAATTTATACATTTTGGTGTCTTTGTGCAGCAACTTATCAAGCCTAGATTACACAAAAATGGTTTTCATAAAACACAAAAAACAAACATGAAAGTTGATACGAACCTAGGACAACCTGCTCCTAAACCTGTATTATATTAGCCCGGATCTTAATTAAGTTCAAGTTCTAATGGAATGGACCTCGACCCCTAACCAACCTGTGGTTAGAAACCTTGGTATAATGTAGACGCCACAATAGGGGATGGAAAACCTATTGATAAGTCAAGCTAAAACAACCAATTCTCTAATGGTGTTTTAGGTGTTCTCAAATAACAAAGAGATAATTAATCTCACAAGTATTTTCTTAATCAAATCAAAGTTTTTTTATTATTGAAAAATAAGCCTTTAAATAGGCTTGAAAGAAACAAAATAACCCTAAAAAAAATAAGTCAAAACCGGACTCCTATAGGAATTATGAAACTTGACCGAATTCTAATATGTCCTAAACTAAATTTGATTAATTAATTCCTTTATTTTGAATTAGGAATTAATTAATTTACAATGAAAATAATAAAATAATAGGTTTCCTAAACTTATTTGTCCAGAAAATAAATAAATAAAAGCCAAAAAGTAATAGTAGTTTCCTAAAACAAAAAGTAAAAACAAATTAGGAAACTAAAAATGCTAGCTTTTTTTATCAAGTTGAATTTGATCAATCTTTGACGTCTTTGAGCTTCAAATCAGCTTCTAGATGCTTTTTAGGATGCCAAATAAGCTGAATATGAAGTCCCACACATTGCCCATGCTTGGAAAAATAAGAAAAGGCTAATACAGTAAAATACAGTAAAGCCAGCAAGCAATACAGCAAATTCGGCCAAATTGTTGATGCTGTCCGTACAAGCCCTTTTTGATTGCATTTGAGGCTGCTTTAACTTGATTCCATGACCTATTAGGCATATGTATTGAACCCATAAACCATTGGAACCATTTCATGCTTCCCGGACTCCAAAAATGTACCAAAATCGTCACCCGGGTCCGTATCCGCTTCCACCACTTGGATGCTTAGAATAGACTTTGTATCTTCAAGTATGGACAAGCTCTGTTGAGTTTGATTACCCCCTGTATAAATACTCCCAGGTTGTCCTTAAATCTCTTAATTTTAGCTCTTGTGATTGGCCTAGTCTTCATCCCCCCAGCGGGTTATCGGTTGAGCGGGCTCTGGCGGAATCACATCAAAAGTGACCCTCGGCCAAGGCACCTTGCTTGGTCTCGGGTTGAGGGTGTTCGTGGCTCGCAATGCTATGATTCTCTAACGCACCTCCTTGGCAATTTTAGGCATGATATGTAGAAGACTCCTAAGCATTTGAAGTCTTCCTTTTGGCAATGGTTTTGTGAGGATGTCGGCTAGCTGGTCTTGTGTTGAACAATGCATCAAATTGATTTCATTGTTTCTTTCAGCCTCTCGGATGTTATGGTACTTCACATGGATATGCTTGGCTCTTCTGTGTTATATTGGATTTTTGGTGATGGATATGGCTGAAGTATTATCACAATAAATGGTGGTTGCATTTGTTTGCTTGCAATCCAAATCATCAAGGATTTTTCTTAGCCAAATTGCTTGGTTTGATGCTGCTGCTACGTAGATGTATTCAGCTTCTACTGTTGATTGTACCGTGGTTCCTTGCTTGTGTGATATCCATGAAAATGGACCTAAATTAAACATATAAAAGTATCCAAAGGTGCTATTCATGTCTTCCAAGCTACCTGCCCAATCACTATCACTATACCTAACTAATTCACACATGTTGCCATGCTTGTATAGGATTCCAAAGTTGGCCGTGCCCTTTACATACCTTAGGACTCTTTTTGCTGCTTGGTAATGGCTTTGTGATGGTGCACTCATGAACCTTAATAACACACTTATAGCATACATAATATCAGGTCTTGAAGCACACAAATAAAGCAAGCTTCCAATTAAGCTTCTATAAACCGAAGCATTCACTTTCTCACTTCCATTATCAAGTTCGAACTTTGCATTTTGAATCACTGGTGTTTCAACAACTTGGTATGTTCTAGGTGAAACTTATCAAGTAAATTCAAAGCATATTTTTCTTGAGATAGAATTATACCTTTACTTGTTTGCTTAATCTCCAAACCTATAAAGTAATTCATTAATCCAAGGTCGGACATCTCAAAGGTTTCCATCACTTTATCTTTTAACTTTTGAATGCCTTTGATATTGCAGCCTGTTATGAGCAATCATCAACATAAAGAGAGATTACTATTGTGTCTTCATGTGAGTTGGCTTTCATATAGAGTGTAGGCTCATTATCACTTATGGGAAAGCCTTCATGAGTGAGGTAGTCATCAATTCTTGCATACCAAGCTCTTGGAGCTTGTTTAAGCCCTTACAAAGCTTTATGAAGCTTGTACAGTTTCTCTTCCTCTCCGTCCATGACAAAGCCTTCATGTTGCTCAACGTGTACCTCTTATTCTAATATACCATTTAGAAAAGCTGATTTCATATCCAAATAGTATATTTTCTAAGATTTGTTGGCAGCATATGCAAGTAAAAGCCAAATGGTTTCATGTCTTGCCACCAGTGCAAAAGTCTCCATGTAATCTATACCATATTGTTGAACATAGCCTTTTACAACCAGCCTTGCTTTGTGTTTGTTCAAGGTCCCATTAAGGTTTAGTTTGGTCTAAAAACCCATTTGACACCTATTACATGTCCTTTCTTTGGTCTCGGCTCCAAACTCCAAGTTTTGTTCTTTTCTATCATGTGAAGCTCCTCCTCCATTGCAGCTTGACATTCTTTGTGTTGTGAAGCCTCACTATGTGTTGTAGGATCAGATGTTGCCATCCTTGCACCTGCATAAAGTTCTACAATTGATTTTGTGCATCTCTTCCCTATATAATCTTCATTGGCCGGGTCATCATCATCTTCATCATCATTGACAACATCAAAATCACTTTGATCGGTGGAAGGAGATCTTGATTGACTATAAGTGTTTACTTCCCCTTTATGCTCCTTCCAACTCTAATATGAGTTATCATCTATAAGAACATCTCTAGAGATAACAGCCTGCAACTTAGACACATCAAAGATTCTATAGCCCTTTGAAACCAAGCTATAGCCTACAAATATACCAATACTTGCTTTCTTATCAAGCTTGGTTCTTTTAGGGTCATGGACATGCATATAAAAAATGCTTCCAAAGACTTTTAATGAGAAATTGAAGGTTCAAAACCATACCACAATTCATTTGGAGCTTTAGACTCAATTGCCTTACTTGGAAGTCGGTTTAGAAGGTATACATTTATGTTGGCAGCTTCAACCCAAAATTTCTTTGGCAAGCACTTCTTAAACAGCAAGCATTTTGACATCTCCATGATGGTTCTATTCTTCATTTCACTCAGTCCATTTTGTTGTGGTTTGTATGGAGTAGTGAGTTGATGATGCCATTTGTCTTGCAAATATCTTGCAAAGCTTTGGAAATGTACTCTCCACCATTGTTGATTCGAATCACCTTCATGGTTGTTTGTGCTTGATTTTCCACAAGTGTTTTGAACTCTTTAAATGTGGCTGTTACTTCTGATTTTTGTTTGAGGAAGTATATCCAACACTTTCTTGAATAATCATCAATAAAGATGATAAAACACCTCTTCGTGCATGAGTTGCTTCATTCATTGTTCCACACAAATTGGAATGCACCATTTGTAACTTTTCCTTTACTTTGCCGATCGTTGTCAAAGGAAATGGTTGTCTTTTGATTTTGCCAAGTGACATGTTCGGAAAATAGCTTCATCTTCATGGATTTGTTGTAAATTCTCAACAATTTGTTGAGTATGCATTTGCTTCATGCTGGCATAATTGTAGTGGCTGAGCTTTCTATGCCATAATCTTGAATCTTCTTGGACTTTGGTATTCATAGCCATTTGATTTTGTTGATTAAAATCAATTACAAAGCTATTATCCTTCATATGGACAACTAATACAATTATGTCATCCTTAGATATTCACAACTTGTATCTAAGAACTTCAAAACGTATCCTTTCTTCATAAGTTGTGGCACACTTAGTAAATTTTTGGACAGGTTTCTTACATATAAAACATTGGTAAATAATTGTACCTTTTAGTGTTTTAATGACCAAATCTCCTTTTCCTTGGGCCTCCATGATTTGTCCATTTGCTCCCCTAATTTTTGTTGTAGTTCTTGAGTTGAACTTAACAAACAAGTCATGATTGTCGCACATATGATTTGTGCACCCGCTATCCAAAATCCATTGGTCTTTGGTTGAGCTTGCAAGGTTGCAAGTTGCTGTAAAGGTATGTTCATGCTCTCCACTTGATTCTTAGGTTCATAAGCATGTCTTGCCTCTTGCCTTTGGTTCTTTTGCTTGCAAACTCTTTCCATGTGATCGAATTGCTTGCAAATTTTACATTGAGCATTCAGGCTCAACCACTGTATCTTGGATGTGATACGAACCTAGGACGACCTGCTCCTAAACCCGTATTATATTAGCCCGGATCTTAATTAAGTTCAAGTTCTAATGGAATGGACCTCAACCCCTAACCAACCTGTGGTTAGAAACCTTGGTATAATGTAGACGCCACAATAGGGGATGGAAAACCTATTGATAAGTCAAGCTAAAACAACCAATTCTCTAATGGTGTTTTAGGTGTTCTCAAAGAACAAAGAGATAATTAATCTCACAAGTATTTTCTTAATCAAATCAAAGTTGTATTCTTATTGAAAAATAAGCCTTTAAATAGACTACAAAGCCACGAAATAAAACCCTAAAAATAAAGAAAAACCAGCCACCACACATAAAGAAACCTAGTTGGCTGAAACTATACTTCCTTTCCTAATCTAAGTTTGATTAATTAATTCCTTTATATTAAATTAGGAATTAATTAATTTACAATGGAAAGAATAAAATAAAAACCTTCCTAAAGTTATTTTTCCAGAAAATAAATAAATAAAAGCCAAAAAGTAATGGTAGTTTCCTAAAACAAAAAGTAAAAACAAATTAGGAAACTAAAAATGCTAGCCTTTTTTATCAAGTTGACTTTGATCAATCTTTGACCTCTTTGAGCTTCAAATCAGCTTCTAGATTCTTTTTAGGATGCCAAATAAGCTGAATATGAAGTCCCACACGTTGCCCATGCTTGGAAAAATAAGAAAAGGCAAATACAGTAAAGCCAGCAAGCAATACAGCAAATTCGGCCAAATTGTTGATGCTGTCCGTACAAGCCTTTTTTTATTGCATTTGAGGCTGCTTTAACTTGATTCCATGACCTCTTAGGCATATGTATTGAACCCATAAAGCATTGGAACCATTTCATGCTTCCCGGACTCAAAAAATGTACCAAAACCGTCACCCGGGTCCGTATCGGCTTCCACCACTTGGATGCTTCGAATAGGCTTTGTATCTTCAAGTATGGACAAGCTCTATTGAGATTGATTACCCTCTGTATAAATACTCCCAGGTTGTCCTTAAATCTCTTAATTTGAGCTCTTGTGATTGGCCTAGTCTTCATCCGTGTCGAGTCAGCACCCTAGCGGGTTATCGGTTGAGCGGCCTCGGGCGGAATCACATCAGGATGTGTGTCCTTGCTTCTTGCATATTATGCAAGGACCATAGGTGATCTTGGTCCCTCCTTGATTTTTGGTCTCCTTGCCTCTATTTTGCCTTTGAAAAAACCTTGGTTGCTAGATTGATTTGCCTTTGTTATTTGCTGCAAGGGCTGCTCCACTTGAGCTTGATTCACCTTGTAGCCGAAGACTCCTCCTTTGTTCCGTGGCTTGCAAGGCATTGATCAATTCAGCAATTGTGAGTTGTGTAAGGTGATGTGATTCTATCCGTGCCCACACATCCATCCATGTCTCGGAGGATATCCATACTTTGGAGGGCAACCATACCTCGGATACCTCAGAGGGCATCCATACGTCAGAGCACATCCACACCTCGGGGAGCATTTTTACCTCGGACAACATCAGTCCATCCATGTCTCGGACAACACTGGTGTCATCCATGTCTCGGACAACACCAGTTCCTTTGGACATCAACAGCACATTTATACCTCGGACTACATTCCACCTCGGCTATCAACTATCTCGAACATCTGATCTCGGACTTCGAACATCGGATGTAACTTAGCTCGGCCAGACACAACTTAGCTCGGACAGACATCCGTTAGCTCGGCTAGACACAACTTAGCTCGGACAGACATCTGTTAGCTCGGCCAGACACAACTTAGTTTGGACAGACATCAGTTAGGTCGGATAGGCCATAAGTTAGCTCGGACATCAGGCAGACATAAGTTAGCTCGGTTGAAGACATAATTTCCACCTAGATGTCAAAGTCAACTCGTTACTATTTATTTATTGCGATTGACTTTCTTTCTTTTTGGGTTTTTATTTATTTATTTTCTGGACAAATAACTTTAGGAAGGTTTTTATTTTATTGTAAATTAATTAATTCCTAATTTAATATAAAGGAATTAATTAATCAAACTTAGATTAGGAAAGGAAGTATAGTTGCGGCCAACTAGGTTTCTTTATGTGTGTGGCCGGTTTTATCTAGGGTTTTTAGGGTTTATTTTTGTCTCTTTCAAAGCTTATTTAAAGGCTTATTTTTCAATAAGAATACAACTTTGATTTGATTGAGAAAATACTTGTGAGATTAATTATCTCTTTGTTCTTTGAGAACACCTAAAACACCATTAGAGAATTGGTTGTTTTAGCTTGACTTATCAATAGGTTTTCCATCCCCTATTGTGGCGTCTACATTATACCAAGGTTTCTAACCATAGGTTGGTTAGTGGTTAAGGTCCATTCCGTTAGAACTTGAACTTAATTGAGATCCGGGCTAATATAATACGGGTTTAGGAGCAGGTCATCCTAGGTTTGTATCATAAGGTCTCTTGTTTCCTCCAAAGTTGAGATCTTCGCTTCATATTTCTATAGAAGACATATAAAGGATCTTCTCAACAATCCTTTGGTCTGGAAAAGATTCACCATGTGATCGGATTTGGTTGACAATCTTCATAAGTTTGTTGGAAAACTCCTTCACGGTTTCAAGTTCCTGCATCTTCAAATTTTCAAATTCTCTTCTAAGGTTAAGCAGCTACACTTGTCTTGATCTTGTACTTCCTTGGAACTCTTGTTGAAGCTGTTCCCAAGCTTGTCTAGGAGTTGTACAAGTCATAATTCTAGTGAAGATGTCATCGGTCACAGCAGCTTGTATTGCTATGAGTGTTTTAAAAGGTCTTGCATTTTCTTTACTATAAAGTTTGATTTGATTCACAGAGCACCTACTCTTAATGGTTCTATCTCATAATCAACTATAACAAGTTCCCAATGGTCATAAGCTTGAAGATAGGCTCTCATTTTGATTGCCCAAACATAATAGTTTTGGCCATCAAGGATAAGAGGTGAAGGTACTGAAAAGTATGAGGATGCCATTGAAACTGGTTGTGTTTTATGAGTTTTCAATCGGTTTTTTAACACGGATTTATAGAAATAAAGTTATGATACAAATTTGAAAGGATTAGGGCAAGGATAATCTAAAGAGAACAAGGTTTTCAAAGTTTGGAATTGATTTGGAGTTTAGATGTACTCAGCTTGTTTGAACTATTTGTTGGAAAATCTTTCGGTTTGTGTTTCTCTTGGTTTCAAAAATGGAAACTAAGGTATTTTCTACAAAATTATATATATATATATATATATATATATATTCATTGAAATTTAATACATACTTATGGCATACAAAGAAGGTGTGAAAGTGCACCATGGCCGATTTTAGCACCAATACAAAATAAGTCCTTCATGGTGAAGCAAACCACATGAGCAAGGTAACTTTTCACCATGCTTCTTAATTTGTTGACAAGTGTTGCTACCTCATTGGGTGTTTCATGTTGAAGTAGTCCTCATGCATGATGACAC
This sequence comes from Ziziphus jujuba, assembly GCF_031755915.1. Classification (NCBI taxonomy): domain Eukaryota; kingdom Viridiplantae; phylum Streptophyta; class Magnoliopsida; order Rosales; family Rhamnaceae; genus Ziziphus; species Ziziphus jujuba. The sequence continues at coordinate 21,111,797 of NC_083384.1, forward strand.
ATGTCCTTTCAAGCATTGGATGAGAGAGAGGCCAAATGGTTGAAGTCCATGTCACCAAGTAGCTTCCATGCCACCATCCTTGTTACCAAGGTGCTTTCCATGTTATCAAGGTGCTTCATTTCCCTAAACGTCCTAAAACCCTAATTTGGCTAATACATTTTAATTTATACAATTTGGTGTCTTTGTGCAGCAACTTATCAAGCCTAGATTACACAAAAATGGCTTTCATAAAATACAAAAAAAAACATGAAAGTGACCCTTAGCCAAGGCACCTTGCTTGGTCACGGGTTTGGTGTAGTCATGGCTAACAATGCCGTGATTCTCTAACAGTACCTAGGAGGCTGAAAGAAACAAGGAGACAAACTTTGTCTATATCCAACACAAGATCAACTTGGAAATATCCTTACAAAACTATTGCTAAAGAAAAGACTTCGGAAGCTGTGGAATCTATTATTTATCATTCATAATATTGCCAAGTAGGAGTGTTGGAGAATCATGGCATTGTTAGCCATGATGATGAGCAAAGCCGAAACCTAATAAAGCAGCAAAACTTGTCATTCATAATATTGCCAACTTGAAGTACTTAATAAAGCAGCAACACTTGTCAAAAATTTAGGACGCATGTAATGAAGTTACCTTTACATATATACTTGCTTAACCATGAAGCACTTTGAAATTATTGGTACTTAGGTTCAGCCATGGTATGCTTTCACACCACTTTTGTAAGCTATAAATATGCACAATATTTCAATTAATGAATTGAATTTTGGTTTTGGCAAAATACTCTTAGTTTTCCCTTTAAAATAAAGAGAAACATCCATACCAGTTGATGCGAATTCGTCTGTGCCCGCACAATCGATAACCCGTTGGGTTGCTGACCCGATATGGATGAAGACCAGGCCGATCGCTAGGGATTTACTAAAAGGTTTAGGGACAAATTTGCTGCCTTTATCCAGGGGGAAATTCATTCTCAAGAGCACTTATCCATATCCGAAGATCCAAGACCTATTTTGGGAATACAAGTGGTAGAAGCCGATACGGAACCGGGTAGCGGTTTTGGAGCATTTATGGAGTCCGGACAGCAAGAAATGGCTCCAAATCTTTATAGATACAATAAATATCACTAATATGTCATGGAAACAAGTCAATGCAGAAGTAAGACCAACTTGTACAGACTTGTACGAACAGCTTCAAAATTTGGCCGAAAATTGCTGTATTGCTTGCTAGCTTTACTGTATTTTACTGAGTTGGCTTTTTCTGTTTCCTCCAAGCAAGGGAAACGTGTGGGACTCCATAATAGTTTTATTTGGCATCCTACAAAGCATATTGAAGCTAATTTGGAGCTCAAATTGGTCAAAGATTGGTCAAAGTCAACTTAGTCATAAAGCTAGTATTTTAGTTTCCTAATTTGATTCTCCTTTTTGTTTTAGGAAATTACCATTAGTTATTTATTTATTTATTAATTTGATGGAAAAATAAGTTTAGGAAAGTTATTATTTTATTATTTTCATTGTAAATTAATTAATTCCTAATTCAAAATAAATAAATTAATTAATCCAAATTAGATTATGAAAGGAGGAGGCTTTCGGCCATATTAGGATTCTTCATCGCATGGCCAGTTTTTCCTTCTTGATTTAGGGTTTTTTTTTTTTTTTTTCTCTTAGCCTATAAAAGGGCTTGTTTTTAGAAAGAACACATTTTGTCCATTCGTTACCTTGACTTTTGTTGCAACTCTTGTATTGAACCTCATAAACAGATCGTGATTGTTACACATGTGGTTGGTACAACCACTATCCAAGATCCATGAGTCTTTGGTTGTGTTTGCTAGGTTATAGGTGGCTGTGAATGTGTGTTCATGCTCTTCACTTGACTCCTCGAGTTTTGGAACTTGTCTAGCTTTTTTCTTTGGTTCTTTCTCCTGTCAACTTTCTCCATGTGATCAAATTGCTTGCACATTTTGCATTGAGCATTTGGTCTCCACCAACATAGCTTAGTTATGTGTCATTGCTTTTTGCATATTGTACAAGGACCATAAGTCTTCTTGTTCCCTCTTTGGTTCATGATGTCCTTGCCTCTAAAACTTTTTGTTTGTTCCGTGTCTTGTAAAGCATTGATCAATTTAGTAAGTAAGATCTGTGAGATATCTCTTGTCTCTTTCAAAGATGAAATCTTTGCTTCATGTTTCTCTGGAAGGCATATGAATATCTTTTCAACAATCCTTTGATAAGGAAAGTTTCCACCTTGTAACTAGATTTGGTTCACTATCTTCATGATTTTGTTTGAGAATTCTTTCACTATTTCATGCTATAACATTTTCAGATTCTTAAACCCTTTTCTAAAGTTGAGCAGATGCATTTGTTTTGTTCTTGTGGTTCCTTGGAACCCCTCTTGAAGCTTTTCCCAAGCTTTTCCAAGTGTTGTGCAAGTCATAATCCTTGTGAGGATATCATCACTAATAGTAGCTTGTATTGTTATGACATCTTTATAAGGTCTTGCGTTTTCTTCACTATGGAGCTTAATTTGGTTTACACTCTCCCTGGATTCAAAGGTTTTGGTTCATAATCATATTCTACCAGCTTCTAAAGGTCACAAGTTTGAAGATAGGCTTTAATTTGATTAACCAAACTGAGTAATTTTGGCCATCAAAGAAAGAAGGTGAATGATACGAACCTAGGACGATTTGCTCCTAAACCCGTATTATATTGGCCCAGATCACAATTAAGTTTAAATTTTGAATGGTCACCTTAAACCCTAATCAACTTATGATTTAAAACCTTGGTATATGATAAAGATGCTACAATAGATGATCGATGTCCTATTGATAAGGCAAATTAAAACACTTGATTTCTATTAAGTATTTTAGGTGTTGAAAGAGAACAAAGAGAATTCTTTCTCACAAATAAATTTCTGAATAATATCTCTTATTGAAAGATAGGCCCTTAAATAGGATAATGTTTACAAAGCAAAAACCCTAAATCACATTAGGAAAACCAACCACAGATTTAGGAAACATGATGTTGCTGAATTTCATTTACTTTCCTAAACTAAATTGGATTAATTATTTATTTATTTTGAGAATAGGAATTAATCAATTTTAGAACCAAAATAATAAAATTAAAACTTTCCTAAAGTGATTGGTCTGGCAAACAAATAAATAAAAACCCAAAATAAATATTATTTCCTAAAATAAAAAGTCAAGGTTCAAATTAGGAAACCAATTTACTAGTTTTACACCTAAGCTAGCATTGCCAAATCACCAGTTAGTTTAGGCTCTAAATCAGATCCAATATGCCATGTATGATACCAAATAGGATTAATATTGGTTCCCATATGTTGCGCTTGATTGGAATAAGAAAAACTTGCTTGAACAATAAGACACATCAATCCAGTTCCAAAATGGTGCATTTTCGACCAAAGTGTAGGCTTATGCGCACATGCCTCATTTGAATAGCTTAGCTTTAGCCTTAATATGATTTCATGGCCTCATGATGATCTTAATCTCAATCATAGGCTAACAAACTAATCTCTTGCTACCCGAAACCCATAGATGCTCCAAAACAGCTTACCTGGTCCATATCTATCTTCATAACTTAGATGTTTAAGACGGGCTTTAGATCTTCAAGTATTGTCATGCCTTCTTGAGTTTGAATCACACCTTGTATGAAGCTAACCAGGTTGTGCTTAAATCTTTTAGCTTGTGTGATACGAACCTAGAACGACTTGCTTCTAAACCCGTATTATATTAGCCCAGATCTCAATTAAGTTCAAGTTCTAATGGAATGGACCTCAACCCCTAACCAACCTGTGGTTAGAAACCTTGATATAATGTAGACGCCATAATAGGGGATGGAAAACCTATTGATAAGTCAAGCTAAAACAACCAATTCTCTAATGGTGTTTTAGGTGTTCTCAAAGAACAAAGAGATAATTAATCTCACAAGTATTTTCTTAATCAAATCAAAGTTGTATTCTTACTAAAAAATAAGCCTTTAAATTGGCTACAAAGCAACCAAATAAAACCCTAAAAACAAAGGGAAAACCAGCCATACAAAGTAGTTTCCTATGGTGGCCGAAATTCTCACTCCTTTCCTAATCTAATTTGGAATAATTAATTCCTTTATTTTGAATTAGAAATTAATTAATTTACAATGAAAATAATAAAATAATAACTTTCCTACACTTATTGTTCTAGACAATAAATAAGTAAAAACTAATCTGACAAGTATTTTCTCAATCAAATCAAAGTTATTTCTTATTGATCACTAAGCCTTTAAATAGGCTTTGAATAGACAACTTAAAAACTCTAGAACATAAAGAAAACCGGCCACCACACATAAAGAAACCTAGTTGGCCGAAACTATACTTCCTTTCCTAATCTAAGTTTGATTAATTAATTCCTTTATATTAAATTAGGAATTAATTATTTTACAATGGAAAGAATAAAATAAAAACCTTCCTAAAGTTATTTGTCCAGAAAATAAATAAATAAAAGCCAAAAAGTAATGGTAGTTTCCTAAAACAAAAAGTAAAAACAAATGAGGAAACTAAAAATGCTAGCCTTTTGATCAAGTTGACTTTGATCAATTTTTGACCTCTTTGAGCTCCAAATCAGCTTCTATATGCTTTGAAGGATGCCAAATAAGCTGAATATGAAGTCCCACACATTTTCCATGCTTGGAAAAATAAGAAAAAGCCAACTCCGTAAAATACAGTAAAGCCAGCAAGCAATACAGCAAATTCGGCCAAATTGTTGATGCTGTCCGTACAAGCCCTTTTTGATTGCATTTGAGGCTGCTTTAAATTGATTCCATGACCTCGTAGGCATATGTATTGAACCCATAAAGCATTGGAACCATTTCATGCTTCTCAAACTCCAAAAATGTACGAAAACCGTCACCCGGGTCCGTACCAGTCTCCAGCGCTTGTATCAGCAAAACAGGTATTAATTCTTTGGTCATGATCATTCCTTCTTGATTATGATTTATCCTTTGAATAAGCATGGGAATTTTATCCTTGAACTTCTTGGTTCGAGCTCTAGTGATTGGTCCCACCTTCATCCGTAACGGATCGACACCCCAGCAGGTTATCGGTTGTACGGGTTCGGGCTGATTCGCATCATTCCCCTCCTCTTGGAAAGGATTTGTCCTCAAATCGAAGTCATCACCTGCATCAAAAGGAGATAAATCAACAACATTGAACGTGGCACTAACATTATACTCACCCGGTAGATCAAGTTTGTAGGCATTGTCGTTTATCCTCTCCAAAACTTGAAAAGGTCCATCACCCCTCGGCATGAGTTTTGATTTCCTTTGTTCGGGAAATCTTTCTTTCCTTAAATGCAACCAAACCAATTCTCCTGGGTCAAACACTATTACAACAAAATCCAGAAATACATGCTCATTATGGTAAAAATTACACTTTTTAAAGTTAGCAAACAATATTTCCCAAATTTTCAAATTTCCACTACGTAAAGCTCTCAACAATGCGGATAAAGTTCTATGCAATAAAGACATCTTTAAATAAGTATTTTTAAAATTCATGACCAGTAATGATTTCTTATTCATAATTACTTTATTAACATCACCTTCTTTCATTCTAATTTGATGATAACCACTCCTAAGATCAAATTTAGTAAACATGCAAGCACCATGTAACTCATCAAGCATATCATCTAATCTAGGAATGGGATGTCTATATTTAATGGTGATGTTATTTATAAACCTACAATCAACACACATTCTCCATGTACTATCTCTTTTTGGTACTAACAAAACAGGTACAGCACCTGGACTTAAACTCTCACGAATATAACCTTTGTCAAGTAAATCACTTACCTGTTTTTGCAGCTCCTTTGTTTCTTCGGGATTGCTCCTATAAGCTGGTCTATTTGGTATGGAAGCCCCTGAAAGAAAGTCCATTTGACATTCTATCCCTCGAATAGGTGGTAGTCCACTTGGAATCTCATTTGGGAAGACATCTCCAAATTCCTTCAAAAGAGAAATCATTGAACTTGGCAATTCAAGTTCTTCAAAGTTAGTTTGATCATTAAAATAATTTTCTTTATAAATCATTACCAGAAAAGGTTTCTTACACTCAATAACCTTATTAATATCCCCTAAACTCAAATAAAAGTTACTACTTGACCTTTCTTTTCTTTCTTTTTCTTTTTCCCCCTTGGATTGGTGCAAACCTTCGAATTTCCCTTCCTTCTCCAAGCTCTCGGGTTTGCCACTTTCTTTCCCCTCGCTTTCAGTTTTTCTTTGATCTTTCCACTCAATATGAGTCTTAGAAACCTTACCTTGATCAGCAACCTCAATCTTACCTCCTTGAAAGGATGGTGAAGCCGTTGGTGCCGTACTTTCTTTTTCCTTGAGCTTTTCGGCTTCTCTCCTTTGTTGCATTTGTATTTGGTCTTTGTAAACCTTTTTAGGAGATAATGGTTCCAGCTTGACCTTCTTCCCTTTAAACCTGAAAACAATACTATTTTATCGACCAAAATGAGTAGCATCTTTATCAAATTACCATGGTCTGCCTACTAGTATATGTCCAGCAATCATGGGTACAATATCACATAAAACTACATCCTCATATCTACCTATATTAAATTTTACTTTGGCTTGTTTGTTTACTTTCATCTCACCACTATCATTAAGCCATTGTAATCTATATGGTTCAGGATGTTTTATTGTTTTTAATCCCAATTATCAACTACAAGGTTACTTATTACATTAATACAACTCCCACTATCTACAATCATGCTACAAATTTTACCTTGTATTTCACAACGAGTATGGAAGACGTTCTCTCATTGAATTTGTTCTTCATCCTTGTAAACAGCAAATACCCTCCTTGAGACCAAATTTAGCTCAACATTTGATGTGTTTAATGGTTCGGCCTCATCATTAAGTCCTTCATCTTATTGTTCAATTTCAGCCAAACTAGCCTCACTTTCGGATTCCACCTTTCCATTACCCCTAATTACCATTAGCCTTCTATTCGGGCATTGGCTGGCTATATGTCCTCTTCCTTGGCACTTGAAACAAATAATTTCTCTTGACTTTTGAGGTTTAGGTTCAGATTTTACCTCACCTTTAATGGCTTGGGCATATTCGGTTTTAAATTCTCTTCTTGGCAGTTGGTAGCTTCTTCACCAAGTTTCGGCTTCAGCTTGCTTTCATAAGTGGAATTGTTTTTCCAGCCACTTGAACTTGTCCTTCCAAAGTATTGTTGTAATTCAAGCTGGTTGGCAATGTCACGGTTTAACCCTCCAAGAAATCTTGCCATTGTTGCCTCCCTATCCTCATTCATATTCAGCCTCATCATTAACATCTCCATCTCTTTATAATAATCCTCCATGGACCTACTTCCTTGAGACAAAGATTGAAGCCTTTGATGCAGCAACCTATGGTAATGGGATGGCACAAACCGTTTTCACTTGGCTCCTTTCATTTAACATCATGTCAAGATTAAATCATCACCAACTCTCCTTCGGGTATTTTGCTCATTCATCCACCATTGGAGTGTATAATGTCCAAACTCCATTGCTGCCAACTTCACGTTCTTACCTTCCGAATAGTTGTGGCAGTCAAAAATCATCTCCATTTTCTTTTCCCACTCCAAATAAGCTTCGGGATCATTTTTACCCATAAAAGGTGGGATGGTAACCTTGATATTTCCCAAATTATCATCTGTATTTTCCCTTCTATATCTTCCACGGCCAGCTCTATCTTGGACAGCAAAAGTTTTGTCCATACCTTCCTCAAAGTCTCCACTGAATGGCTCCTCATCAAACTCCTCTCTCGGTCTCTCGCGACCTCCTCGTCCTCGGCCTCGTCCTGCATGGAATTCTTGCCTATTTCTTGTGTTCAGCATTCCTTGTGAGGCTTCTATCTTTCCCATTCTTTGATTCATATGCTCAACTTGAGCACTAACCCGCTATATTGACTCCAAAACAGCTCTCATGTCCACTTGGTCTCCACTCCCTGTAGCTCGGGCATCGCCATGGAATGCTACGGACTCTTCCTCATTGATCCTCAAGGGTGGATCTCCTCTTCTTATTCTAGAATCTGCCATGTTAGTAAAATACTGCAAAAATAAAATAAATCCTCACAATATTCACTCCCTCACGTGTTTCACTCAAACAAGGTCTCGACACTCGTGTTTGCACACTAGTTTCGGCTTTTACCCTCTTTTAATCTCACATACTCTTGCCTTTTTCCACTCAATGACTTATCTCAAAGTTCTAATTAAAACGCCTACAAAACAGCAATTAGATCACTAGTATGTTTTAATTAAACTTATCAACAAAACAGTAAGCAAAAATAAACAAATACCGAACGGAATGAAAATATCTATTTTCAGTTTTTCTAGACAAAATAAAGCAAATTAATGAGAAAATTTTGGAATTTTGAAGAACTGGACCAGATGGTAATATATTATGAGTTCAAGAATAAAATTCTAGAAAAAGAAATTCAAATACGAACAAGAATCAAAGAGAACAAAAATATAGAAAGGTGTTGGTTGTTGTTCTTGTAATTAAAGTTTTGTATCAAATCCTTTAACTAATTTTAATCCAAATAATTGATGCACCCAAAATCCAAATATCCAGCAGCAAAAATAATTCCCCAGCAACTCAAATATTGAATAAATAATCAAAAGAAACCAGCAGCTTCAACAAATTTTTAGCAAACAAATCAAACTCCAACAAACCGAATTTTTTTTTTTTTATTCGGCTTTACCTCTTCTTCTTTTTTTTTTTTTTTTCACTCACAGAACAACTGCAGTAGCAGGAATAATTACCAAAATTGCAATTCCAACTCCAAAACAAACACCAAACCCCTGACCTCACAGTAAACACAAATGTGCAGTTTTTTTTTTTTTTTAAATGTTGCCGCAAACTCTTTTTTTTTTTTTTTAATAGATGAATGCAAATATTTAAGACTAAAACAGCAAAGAAAAATCAACAAAAACCAAAATTAACAAGAACAATGATGAAAAAAAAAACAACCAACAAACTAGGAAACAAAAATACGATAAAACTAGGAAATCCTAATTCAACTGGGAATGATTTATTTTTTTTTTTATAGATGCAGAACATGTAAGGGATGGATGAAACCTTGACCTAATGCTAAAATAAAGATAGATCAAACCTGAACAAAACTTAGCTTTGATACCAAATGATACGAACCTATGACGACCTGCTCCTAAACCCGTATTATATTAGCCCGGATCTTAATTAAGTTCAAGTTCTAATGGAATGGAGCTCAACCCTTAACCAACCTATGGTTAGAAACCTTGGTATAATGTAGACGCCACAATAGGGGATGGAAAACCTATTGATAAGTCAAGCTAAAACAACCAATTCTCTAATGGTGTTTTAGGTGTTCTCAAAGAACAAAGAGATAATTAATCTCACAAGTATTTTCTCAATCAAATCAAAGTTATTTCTTATTTATCACTAAGCCTTTAAATGGGCTTTGAAAAGACAACTTAAAAATCTTAGAACATAAAGAAAACCGGCCACCACACATAAAGAAACCTAGTTGGCCGAAACTATACTTCCTTTCCTAATCTAAGTTTGATTAATTAATTCCTTTATATTAAATTAGGAATTAATTATTTTACAATGGAAAGAATAAAATAAAAACCTTCCTAAAGTTATTTTTCCAGAAAATAAATAAATAAAAGCCAAAAAGTAATGGTAGTTTCCTAAAACAAAAAGTAAAAACAAATTAGGAAACTAAAAATGCTAGCAAGATCAAGTTGACTTTGATCAATCTTTGGCCTCTTTGAGCTCCAAATCAGCTTCTAGATGCTTTTTAGGATGCCAAATAAGCTGAATATGAAGTCCCACACGTTGCCCATGCTTGAAAAAATAAGAAAAAGCCAACTCAGCAAAATAAAGTAAAGCCAGCAAGCAATACAGCAAATTCGGCCACATTGTTGATGCTGTCCATACAAGCCCTTTTTGATTGCATTTGAGGCTGCTTTAACTTGAATCTATGACCTCTTAGGCATATGTATTGAACCCATAAAGCATTGGAACCATTTCATGCTTCCCGGACTCCAAAAATGTACCAAAACCGTCACCCGGGTCCGTACCAGTCTCCAGCGCTTGTATCAGCAAAATAGGTCTTGGTTCTTTGGTCATGATCATTCCTTCTTGATTATGATTTATCCTTTGAATAAGCACAGCAAGGTTATCCTTGAACTTCTTGGCTTGTGCTCTACTGATTGGTCCCACCTTCACCCGTAACGGATCGGCACCCCAGCGGGTTGTCGGTTATACGGGTTCGGGTCGATTCGCATCATTGTGCCCTCGTGATTGGTCCTGTCTTCAACTGTACAGGATCAACAACCCAACAGGTAGTTGATTGTATGAGTATGGGTAGACTCTCATCATTCTCCTCATCCTGAAAAAGATTTTCCCCCAAATCAATGTCATCACCTATAGAAAATGGAGATAAGTCAGCAATATTAAATGTTGCACTCACATTATACTCACTTGGTAAGTCAAGTTTGTAAGCATTTTTGTTAATCCTTTCTAAGACTTGAAAAAGTCCATCCCTTCGCGGCATAAGCTTTGACTTTCTTTGCTCTAGAAACCTCTCATTTCTTAGGTGCAACCAAACCCAATCTCCAAGTTCAAGTACAACCTTTTTTGGCCTTGGTTAGTTTTCTTGGCATAATTTTCTGTCCTCCTCTCAATATTTGCTTTTGTCTTTTCATGAATCTGCTTAACAAAATCAGCTTTTTGTTTGCCATCTAGATTAGCACGTTCATTGAAAGGCAAATGTGTTAAATCTAATGGAGTCAAAGGATTAAAACCATAAACAATTTCAAATGGAGAATATTTAGTAGCTAGATGCATAGAGCTATTATAAGCAAATTCTACATGTGGCAAACATTCCTCCCATGTTCTTAAATTCTTACTAATTAATGCCCTCAATAATGCAGACAAAGTTCTATTTACTATTTAAGCTTGTCCATCAGTTTGTAGATAACAAGTAGTTGAAAATAAAAGTTTAGTCCCTAACTTAGCCCACAAAGTTTTTCAAAAGTAACTTAAGAACTTAGCATCTCTATCCGAAACAATAGCGCTAGGCATATCATGAAGTCTAACTATTTCCTTAAAGAATAAATTAGCTACATTAGATACATCATCAGTTTTATTACATGCAATAACATGTGCCATCTTAGAAAATCCATCGACAACTGTAAAAATTGAATCTTTTCCATTCCTAGCCCTAGGTAAATGAAGAACAAAATCCATAGATAAATCAACCCGAAGATATTATGGAATCAATAAAGGTAGATACAATCCATGCGGTTTCAACCTAGCTATGGATCTTTAGCATTTTAAACATCTCTCACATATTATTTCCACATCTCTCTTCGTATGAGGCCGATAAAAATATTTTTGTAGTAAGGATAAAGTTTTAAGAACACCAAAGTTACCCATTAAACCCCCACCATGACCTTCCCTAACTAGTAACTCCCTAATGCTGTAATTAGGTACACAAAGTTGATTTTTCCAAAACAAATATCCCTAAAAATGTAGAATCTATTATAACCATGCTTAGCACAATTTTTAAATATTTCACCAAAGTCACCATCATGCTCATAAAGTTCTTTCAATTGTTCAAATCCAAGCAATCTAGCATCAAAGGTAGAAAAAAATACGTACCTTACGGATAATGCATCGGCAACCACATTTTCCTTACCTTTCTTATAGCGGATGGCATAAGGAAAAGTTTCAATGAATTCAATCCACTTCCCATGCCTTTGGTTGAGCTTCCCTTGGCTTTTAATGTTCTTCAATGATTCATCATCTGTATGAATCACAAATTCCTTTAGCATCAAGTAATGTTGCCATGTCTCCAAAGCTCTCACCAAAGCATACATCTTTTTGTCATAGGTTGGATAGTTTAGTGCAGCTCAATTTAACTTCTCACTGAAGTATACTATGAGCCTTTCTTCTTGCATTAAAACAGCTCAAATACTTACACCCAAAGCATTACATTCAATTTCTAAAGTTTTAGAAAAATTTGGCAAAACTAATAAATGAGCATTAATTAATTTTTCTTTAAACAAATTAAAAGACTTCTCTTGTGCTTATCCCCATTTGAATCCAACATTCTTCTTGACAAATTCGGCCAATGGTGCTGCTATGGTGCTAAAATCATTGACAAATCTTTGGAGAAGCTAGCCAAACCATGAAAACTACATAATTCGTATAGATGTAGATTTCGGCCACTCTTCTATGGCTTTCACCTTGGATTCGTCAACTTTAATCCCTGCAGCATTTATAACAAATTCTAGGAAAACAAGTTTATTTTTAAAAAAAATTACTTTTTCATATTAACAAATAATCTTCCATTCTTAAGTACTTTCAAAACTAGCCTAAGATGTTCTACATGTTCATCAAGATTTTGGCTATACACTAAAATGTCATCAAAATATACAACCATAAATTTTCCAATCAATGGACGCATGACATGATTCATTAACCTCATAAAAGTGCTAGGTGCATTAGTTAAACCAAAAAGGCATTACTAACCATTCATACAATTCATATTTAGTCTAATTGCGATTTTCCATTCATCCCCTCTTTCATCCTAATTTGATGATACCCACTCCTAAGATCAATTTTAGAGAACATGCATGCACCATATAATTCATCAAGCATATTATCTAATGTGGGAATAAGATGCCTATACTTAATGGTTATATTATTTATAGCTCTACAATCTGTACACATGCACCATGATCCATCTTTCTTAGGTACTAATAAAACAAGGACAGCACATGGCTCATGCTTTTACGAATGTAACCATTTTCAAGCAATTCACTTACCTAGCTTTGTAGCTCCTTTGTCTCATCGAGATTGCTTCTATATGCAGGCTTATTAGGAATTACAGCTCCAGGAATAAAATCACTTGGATGCTCAACCCCTCGAATAAGTAGTAAACCACTCGGAATTTCCTCCAGAAAGATATTGTCAGGTTCCTGCAAAATAGAATAATAGAACTTGGCTATTCAAGCTCTTCAAGATTAGCTTGATGATTTAAACAAGCATCTAATCATGACCAACACAGGTTTCTTACTCAAAAACGCTTTATTAATATCACTTAAACTAAGATAAATTTTTTTTCTTTTTCTTTGTTTCTCTTCGATTTTTCTTCCCTTGTAACACTCTCGGCTTTTTCAATTTATTTCTCCCTATCAGCTTTCTCTCCCTTGTTCACCTCATTATCGGGTTTAGAATACTTACCTTGATGTGGATGTTCAGTCTTACCCTATTGGATAGGTGGTTAATCCGTGGGTGCCACACTTGACTTCTTGATGAGCCATTTGGCCTCCCTCCTTTGTTGCATTTGTAAATTGGTCTCTAATACCTCCTTTGGAATTAATGGCTCAAACTTAATCTTCTTACCTTTGAATCGGAATACAATGGCATTCTCTTTACCATAGTGTATGGTATCTTTATCAAATTGCGATGGCCTTCCCAACAAAATATAACCAGCATGTATAGGCATAACATCACATGATACAACATTCACATATTTATCAACGCTAAACTTTACCGTGGGTTGTTTTTTTAATTTCATTTCTCCACTACCATTTAGCCATTAAAGTCTATATGCTTCAGGATGTTTGATTGTTGCTAGACCCAGACTCAATTACCACATTACTAATTACATTAGCACAACTTCCATTATCAATTATCACACTATAAATATTACCTTGGATCTCACATCGGGTATGGAAGATATTTTCCTTTCGGACTTGATCCTCATCCTTATAAATTGTCAAGACCCTCCTTACTACCAAACTCAATTTGGTCTTTAAAGCTTTGAGAATCTCAGCTTCCTCTTATTCTTCATCCTCAATTGTTTCATCTATAAATTCAGTTTCAGCTTCGAATCCCTTACTTTCAGACTTCAATTCTCCATTGCCTTTCAGCACCATAATTATTTGGTTTGGGCATTGGTTGGCAACATGCCCTCATCCCTAGCACTTAAAACAAACAATATATTGAGTTCTTGAAGATTTAGGATCAAATTTACCTTCCAACTTGGGTGCTTAAGTGGAATCCGACCTTGTATCCCTCCTTGGTCGATTGGAACTATCACCTACAAGCTTTGGCTTTGTTCTTGATTTAACTATGGGATTGCTTCACTGATGCGAATCCATTCATGCCTGCACAATCGACAACCTGCTGGGTTGCTGACTCGATACAGATGAAGACCAGGCCCATATTTAGGACTCAAGCTAAGAGGTTTATGATACGAACCTAGGACGACTTTCTCCTAAACCCGTATTATATTAGCCCGGATCTTAATTAAGTTCAAGTTCTAATGGAATGGACCTCAACCCCTAACCAACCTGTGGTTAGGAACCTTGGTATAATGTAGACGCCACAATAGGGGATGGAAAACCTATTGATAAGTCAAGCTAAAACAACCAATTCTCTAATGGTGTTTTAGGTGTTCTCAAAGAACAAAGAGATAATTAATCTCACAAGTATTTTCTTAATCAAATCAAAGTTTAAAATTTTATTATTAATGAAAAGTAGGCCTTTAAATAGGCTTTGAAAGAAACAAAATAAACCCTAAAAACCCTAGGAAAAACCGGCCACACAAAGAAGAATTCTACCTTGGCCGAAACTTTCCTATTCCTAAACTAATTTGGATTAATTAATTCCTTTATGTTGAATTTAGGAATTAATTAATTTACAATGGAAATAATAAAATAATAACTTTCCTAATCTTATTTGTCCAGAAAATAAATAAATAGAAACTAAAAAATAATGGTAGTTTCCTAAAACAAAAAGTAGAATAAAATTAGGAAACTAAAATACTAGCTTTTTGCCTAATTTGACTTTGACCATTCTTTGACCAAAGTGAGCTCCAAACCAGCTTCAATATGCTTTGTAGGATGCCAAATAAGCTTATTGTGAAGTTCCCCACGTTTCCCTTGCTTGGAAATATGAGAAAAGGTTAATACAGTAAAATACAGTAAAACCCGCGGAGAATACAGCAAATCCGGCCCTTTCCTTCTCCTTGTGCGCAAACCACCTTGTTGGTCAGCTTTGAAGCTGCTTTGGCTGGTTTCTATGACTCATCCTCCATATGAATTGAACCCATAAAGATGGGGTTCCAATTCATACAACCCGGCCTCCTTATTAGCACCAAAAACGTCACCCGACCCTGTTTTGGCTTCTATTGCTTGTATGAGTAAAACAGGCCTTGGTTCTTTAGATGTGGCCAACCCCTCTTGGCTATGACTTATTCCTTGTATGAAGACAGCAAGATTGTCCTTGAACCTATTGGCTTGGGCCCTAGTGATCGGTCCCACCTTCATTTGTAATGGGTTAGCACCCCAGCGGGTTGTTGGTCGAGCTGTCTCGGGTGGATTCGCATCAGTTTAGGGAAAAATTTGCTGCCTTTATCCAGGGGTAATTCATTCACAAGAGCACTTGTCCATACTTGAAGATCCAAGACCTGTTTTGGGCATACAAGTGATGGAAGCTGATACGGACCTGGGTAGCCATTTTGGTGCATTTATGGAGTATGAGCAGCAAAACATGGTTCCAAGTCTTTATGGATTCAATAAATATCAGTAAGAGGTCATGGAAAAAAGTCAAGGCAGAAGTAAAACTAACTTGTATGGGCAACTTCGAAATTTGGCCGAAAATTGCTGTACTTTCTGCTAGCTTTATTGTATTTTGTTTAGTTGGTTTTTTCTCTTTCTTCCAGGAAAGGGCAATGTGTGGGACTCCATAATAAGCTTATTTGGTGTCCTACAAAGCATATTGAAGCTGATTTGGAACTCAAATTGGTCAAAGATTGGTCAAAGTCAACTTTGTCAAAAAGCTAGTAAAGTTTCCTAAATTGATTCTACTTTTTGTTTTAGGAAATTACCATTACTTTTTGGATTTTATTTATTTATTTGCTGGAAAAATAAGTTTAGGAAAGTTATTATTTTATTATTTTCATTGTAAATTAATTAATTCCTAATTCAAAATAAAGGAATTAGTTAATCCAAATTAGATTAGGAATAAAGGAGACTTTCTGCCATATTAGGATTCTTCATTGCATGACCAGGTTTTCCTTTTTTTTTTTAGGGTTTTATTTTCTTTTCTCTTAGCCTATAAAAGGGATTGTTTTTTAGGAAGAACACACCATTAATAATATTCAGAATTTATTTTGTGAGAGTGAATTTCTCCTTATTCTTTTGAACACCTAAAACACCATTAGAGAGTGAATGTTTTAGTTGTAACTTATCAATAGGACTTCCATCAGCTATTACAGCGTCTTCATTATATACCAAGGTTTATAATCACAGGCTGGTTAGGGGTCGAGGTGACCATTAGAACTTGAATATACTTAAATCTGGGCTAATATGATACAGGTTTAGAAGCAGGTCATCCTAGGTTCATATCATTTGGTATCAGAGCCAAATTTTGTTCAGGTTTGATCTATCTTTATTTACTTTTTGTTTTTTTTTTTTGTGTTAATATGCAATTTTAGCATTAGGTCTATGTTGCTTTTATCATCGTACACATTCTGCATATTTAAAAATAAATAAATTCATTCCTAGTTAAATTAGGTTTTCCTAGTTTTACCGTATTTTTGTTTCCTAGTTTGTTGGTTATCTTTTATAATTGTTCTTATTAATTTGGTTTTTGTTCATTTTTCCTTACTATTTTAGTCTTAAATATTTGCATTCATATATTCAAAAAAAAAAAAAAAACTTAACAGATATAAAAAAAAAAAAAAAAAAACTGCACATTTTTATTGTTGTTGTTGGAGGCCACAAGTTTGGTGAGTTTTTGCTATTGGAATTGCAAATTTTTGTGTTGATAAAAAAAAAAGGAAGAAGAAGAGCCGAATAAAAAAAAAAATTCAGTTTGTTGGAGTTTGATTTGTTTGTTGGAAATTATTTGAGCTGCTGTTCGGTTGATTATTTATTCAATATTTAAAGTTGCTAGAGAATTATTTTTGTCGTTGATATTTGAATTTTGGGTGTTTAAATTATTTGGATTAAAATTAGTCAAAAGATTTGATACAAAAACTTGAATTACAAGAATAACAACCAACACTATTATAAATTTTTGTTCTTTTTAATTCTTGTTTGTGTTTGAAATTCTTTTTCCAAAATTTTATTCTTGAATCCTTAATCTCTTACCATCTGGTTCAGTTCTTGCTAATTCCAAAATTTTCCTCATTATTTTGCTTTATTTGCCTAGAAATCTGAAAATTAGGATTTGTTAAATTCATCAGTATTGCTTGCTTTTTGCTACTGTTTTGTTGATAAGTTTAATTAAAACATGCTTGTGATCTAATTGCTATTTTGTGGGTGTTTTAATTAGAACTTTGAGATAATTCATTGAGTGGAAGAAGGCAAGAGTGTGTGAGCTTCAAAGAGGGTAAAAGCCAAAACTAGTGTGAAAACACGAGTGTCAAGACCTTGTTTGAGTGAAACACGTGAGGGAGTGAATTTGGTGAGGTATTATTTTATTTTTGCATTATTTATACTAACATCACAGATTCAAGGGTGAGAAGAGGAGATCCACTTTTAAGAATTAATGAAGAAGAGTCCGTAGGATTTCATGGTGGTTCCCGACCTATGGGGAGTGGTGAGCAAATGGACATGAGGGCTATATTGGAGCAGTTACAGCAAATGAATGCCCGATTTGATAACATAGATCAAAGGATGGACAGGATAGAAACATCATCACAAGGAGGGCGAAATATAAGATTAGATGCTCATGGAGGCTGAGGTCGAGGTCGTCGAGGTTGAGGACGACCAAGGGAGGAATTCAAGGGAAGTAACTTTGCAGGTGACTTGGATGAGGGGTTTGATGAAATTTTTGAACCTTAAGAAAGGCCAATCTGTGGGAGACCGGCAAGGAAAGAAGACGATGATCTAGGGAATATGAAGGTAAAACATTCCACCTTCCATGGGAAAAAGTGATCTGGATGCATATTTGGAATGGGAGGAGAGAATGGAGATGATTTTTTAGTGTCATAATTATTCGTAGGCCAAGAAGGTGAAGTTGGTAGCAATGGAGTTTGGTCATTATGCACTCCAATGGTGGACCAATGAGCAAAACACCCGAAGGAGAGTTGGTGATGACTTGATCACTACATGGCGACAAATGAAAGGAGCTATGAGGAAACGATTCGTACCATTACACTATCATAGGTTGCTGCATCAAAGGCTTCAATCTTCATCTAAAGGAAGTAGGTCTGTGGAGGATTATTACAAAGAGATGGAGATGCTTATGATGAGGTTAAGCATGAATGAGGATAGAAAAGCAACCATGGCAAGATTCCTAGGTGGCTTGAATTGTGAGATAGCCAATCAACTAGAATTGCAACAATATGTGGAATTGGAGGAGATGTTGCATGTGGCTATTAAACTTGAGCATCAATTTAAGAGGAGGGGTACAAGCTCATGGTTTGGAGGAGGTTCAAGCAGCGGGAGGTCAAGTCCAAGTGCCTAGAGAAGTAATCCCACCTTTGAAGCAAGACAAAAGTCGAAACAGGGAGAAGAAAGCACCACTCAGCCAAAAAAGGAGTCCAAAACCGAATCTGTCGAAGCACACAAAAATGAAGTTTAATAGCCACAACTTCAAAATTTGGCCGAAAATTGTTGTATTTTCCACTAGCTTTATTGTATTTTGCTAAGTTGGTTTTTTCTTTTTCTTCCATGAAAAGGCAACATGTGGGACTCCATAATAAGATTATTTGGCATCCTAGAAATCATATTGAATCTGATTTGGAGCTTAAATTGGTCAAAGATTGGTCAAAGTCAACTTAGTTAAAAAGCTAGTATTTTAGTTTCCTAATTTGATTATACTTTTTGTTTTAGAAAATTATCATTACTTTTTGGATTTTATTTATTTATTTTGGTGGAAAAATAAGTTTAGGAAAGTTATTATTTTATTATTTTCATTGTAAATTAATTAATTCCTAATTCAAAATAAATGAATTAATTAATCCAAATTAGATTAGGAAAAGAGGAGACTTTCGGCCATATTAGGATTCTTCATTGCATGGCCGTTTTTTCTTTTTTGTTTTAGGGTTTTATATTGTTTTTTCATAACCTATAAAGGGATTGTTTTTGTGGAAGAACACACCATTAATAATATTTCAGAATTTATTTTGCGAGATTGAATTTCTCCTTGTTCTTTTGAACACCTAAAACACCATTAGAGAGTGAGTCCCTTAGTTTTGACTTATCAATAGGACTTCCATCATCTGTTGTGGCGTCTTCATCATATACCAAGGTTTTTAATCACAGGTTGGTTAGGGGTCAAGGTCACCATTAAAATTTGAATATAATTAGATACCGGCTTATATAATACAGGTTTCGGAGCAGGTTGTCCTAGGTTCATATCATTCACCAAACACTAGAATTAGTGATACAAACTTAAGTCGACTCGTGCCTAAACCTGTATTATATTAGATAGGATCTCAATTAAGTCAAGTTCTTATGGAAAACCTTAACCCCTAACCAACCTGTGATTAGAAACCTTGGCATAATGAAGACGCCACGATAGCTTATGGAAGTCCTATTGATATGTCAAAACTAAAACACTCATTCTCTAATGGTGTTTTAGGTGTTCAAAGAGAACAAAGAGAATTCTGTCTCACAATTAATTTTTTCAATAATATTGATGGTGCATTCTCATTGAAATATAACCCTTAAATAGGTCAAAGTCACAAAGCAGTAAACCCTAAAAATCTAAGAGAAAACTGGCCATACAATGTCAATTTCCTAATGTGGCCGAAATTCCATTGATTTCCTAATTCTAATTTTGATTAATTAATTTGTTTATTTTGAATTAGAAATTAATTAATTTACAATGAAAATAATAAAATACTAACTTTCCTAAGTTGATTTTTCCAGCAAATAAATAAATAGAAACCAAATAAGAAATCAATTTCCTAAAACGAAAAGTCAAAATCAAATTAGGAAATTAGTTAACTAGTTTGATCACTAAGCTATCTTTGACCAAATCCTAGGTTGCAAAGGCTCCAAATCAGCTCTCATATGCCATGTAGGATTCCAAGTAGAATTATTTATGAGTCCCACATATTGCCCTTGCTTGGAATAAAGAGAAAATGTCAAATCAACAAAATACAATAAAACCAACAACAAATACACCAAAACCAGCCAACTATTCCCTTTATGCGCAAATGCCCATTGTGGTTGCTTTTAATTCTACCTTGGCTTGATTTCATGACCTCTTAATGATATTCACTGAATCCATGAAGTGTTGGATCCATTCCATGCTGCTCCGAGTCCATATGTACATGAAAACAACTACCCGGATCTATATCGACCTCCACCACTTGGATGCTTAAAACAGGCTTTGTATCTTCGGGTATAAACAAGCCTTTTGGAGAATTGATAAGTTCCTGTATAAATACAGCCAGGTTTTCTTTAAATCTATTGGCTTGACCCCTAATGATTGGCCTATACTTCATTCGTATTGAATCAACACCCCTAGCTAGGGGTAGGCATGGATTTGATTGGTTCGGTTTTGGACCAAAATACAATCCAATCCATAATTATCGGTTTTACTAATATAGAATCCAAAACAAACCATTAAAGTATTAAATCCAAACCAAACCAAACCATTTATGATCGGATTGGTTTGGATTGGTTAATCGGTTTGAAACTTACTAATTTATAAATATATAATACAAATAATTTTTTTTTTCAAATATAAAATATAAATATAATTTAAGGACATATGCTAAAGCTGCTGTGAGTCTTTAAGCAGAGGAGCATATGGTCGAATCGAAGCTTGGCTTGGTTAATGGTTATGGTGATGGAGTGGTGGTGGGCGGCGACGAAGGTAAATGTTTAGTTTAGGGTTACAATTTACAATTTAATTTGCGATTTGGGATATAAAAAAATACATATATATTAAAATTAATATATAAAAATGGAAAAAAAAGTTAAAAATTGATATATAAAAATGAAAAAAATATATTAAAATTAATATATGAAAATGAAAAAAATAAAAAATATATAATTTTTTAATTATATAATATATTATTTGTATTGGATTGGATCTATATTTCCAATCCATAACCAATCAAATCCATATAATTTATAATATTTTAAACCCAATCCAATCCAATTGATGTAAAAATTCAATCCAAACGGTTAAAAATGGATCGGATTGGACGGATTAAACAGGTTGGATTAGATTTTGCCCACCCCTACCCCAGCGGGTAGTCAGTTGTGCAGGTACGGGCATATTCTCATCATTCACCTCCTTTTGAAAAGGATTTGCCCTTAAATCAAAATCATCACCTGCAAAAAAAGGAGATAATTCAGTAATATTAAATGTAGCACTAACATTATACTCACCTAGTAGGTCAAGTTTTTAAGCATTCTCATTAATCCGCTCCAAAACTTGAAAATGTCCATCTCCTTGCGGCATAAGCTTTGACTTTCTTTGTTCAGGAAACCACTCCTTTCTTAAATGTAGCCATACCCAATCTCTTGGTCTAAAAACAACCTTTATTTAGCCTTGGTTAGCATTCCTTGCATATTGCTTAGTCATCCTCTCAATTTTTACCTTAATCTTTTCATGAATCTGCTTCACAAAATTAGCTCTCTTTTTTTCCATCTAGATTAGCACGTTCACTTAAACGTAAAGGTGTTAAATCCAATGGAGTTAAAAGATTAAAACCATAAACAATCTTAAATGGTGTATATTTAATAGCTGAATGTAAAGACTTATTATAAGCAAATTCAACATGTGGCAAATATTCCTCTCATGTTCTTAAATTTCTCCTAATTAAAGCCCTTAAATATGCAGACAAAGTTCTATTTACTACTTTAGTTTGTCCATCAGTTTGTGGATGAAAAGTAGTTGAAAATAAAAGTTTAGTTCCTAACTTAGCCTACAAAGTTTTTCAAAAGTAATTTAAGAACTTAGCATCCTTATTTTAAACAATTGTTGTCGGCATACCATGCAACCTTACAATTTCATTAAAGAATAAATTAGCAACATTAGATGCATCATCAACCATTTTAGAAAATCTATCCACAACAACAAAAATTGAATCATTACCTATCCATTATCTAGGTAAACCAAGAATAAAATCCATTGACAAGTCCACCCAAGGAAAAGTAGAAATCAGCAAAGGATGATACAAACCATGCGGTTTCAATTTGGACTTGGCTTTTCGACACTTCAAGCATTTTTCACTTATTTTCTCCACATCTCTCTTCATGTTAGGCTAATAAAAATGTTTTTGAAGTAAGGATAAAGTTTTTAAGACACCAAAATGACCTATTAAGCCGCCATTATGGCCTTCCTTCATGAACAATTCCCGAATGCTACAATTAGGCACATAAAGTTTATTTTTCCTAAAACAAATAACCCTCAAAGATGTAAAATTTATTAAAACCATGTTTTGTATGGGTCCTAAATATTTCTCCAAAGTCACTATCATGCTCATAAGGTTCTTTTAATTGTTCAAATCCAAGCAATCTAGCATCTAAAGTAGAAAAGAGTACATACCTTTGAGATAATGCATCGGCAATCGCATTTTCTTTACCTTTTTTGTAGCAAATTATATAAGGAAATGTTTCAACGAACTTAATCCATTTAGCATGCCTTCGGTTGAGCTTCCATTGACCTTTAATGTGTTGAAATGTGGTGATCTTGCCACAATGTGCAAGGTAGTTCGGTTACACTTGCACTCTTTGTTTTGCAACATCAAAGACCAAACATTATTTATGTTTATGCATTTTATTTTATCTTGTAATGTTTAATAACAATATCCTTTTTGTAATGCCCTAAGCTCATTATCTAGCTTAAGGCCTTTTTTGTCTAGTTGCTGGAATTGTATTTCCAGCAACATAAGTCCACTTCCTTGGATGCCGTTTGAAGTAGGTTTGGTATTTGGACCTGAATTTTGGATATGATAAACTAGATATGCAGAGGAAGCAGTAGCAAAAAGAATGGCCCAAATTGGAGCTGGGAAGGCTGAGTTAAGCCCAAAACAATTTGACCCTTGTGCAGTTTTATTGTCCAGAAAACTGGGCAAAACTGCCTCGGGTTTGATTACTTTTGAATGGGTAAATGGACTTTGTTTTATCTGGTTTTTGGGTAGAACATAGTTTAATATTCAAAAAGGCTTCCCTCCAATTTTCAAGTCAAATGGAGCTGGTTTTCAAATTCGAATGCCTTAGACAAGCTGAACTGCCCATTAAAGAAGGTTTCTTGCATGCCCAGCACATTGATTAGAGTTAGTTGAGGTAGTTTGGCTTGGTTGGTTACTTTTAATGCTTTTGTATTTATTGCTCAATATGGCAGCATGCCTTATTGTCTTTTTGATGTATTTAAAAGTATGAAAATTGTAATGAAAAACGTGGAGAAAGAAAATATTCAAAAACAGATTTTGACAAACAACATTTTTGGCTCTCTCTCTCTCAACTACTACATTTTTGGTTTCTTCTTCTTCCCAAAAGCTAACAACCTTCTCAAGAACCCTAAACCTCCATTAAAACCAGAAACAAAACCTAAACAAACCCAAGAAAAAAAAACAAAATCATACCAAGAACCAACAACAATCATTCTTGACTAACACCTTGAATGATTGTGCTCTAGGGTACAACAACATAAACCTACACCAAATTCCATCATAATGTGCTTCAAAGATTCATGATCCATATGAATCACAAGCTCCTTTGGCATTAAATAGTTCTGCCATGTTTCCAAACCTTTCACCAAAGCATACATCTCTTTGTGGTAGGTCAAGTAGCTTAGTGCAGCTGTATTCAGCTTCTCACTAAAATAGGCTATGGGTCTTCCTTCTTGCATTAAGACAGCTCCAATACCTACACCCGAAGTATCACATTCAATTTCAAAAATTTTATCAAAATTAGGTAAAACTAGTAAAGGTGCATTAGCTAATTTTCGTTTCAACCAAATAAAAGATTTATCTTGTGCTTTCCTCCATTTAAAGCCAACATTCTTCTTTGCAACTTAAGTCAAAGGTGTTGCGATGGTGCTAAAATCCTTGACAAATCTTCGGTAGTAACTAGCCAAACCATGAAACCTCCTCACTTGGGTAATGGAGGTGAACTTTGGCCACTCTTGGATTGATAAACTTTAATTCCTGCAGCACTTACAACAAATCCTAGAAAAGCCAACTCATCTTTACAAAAATCACACTTTTTCATGTTACCAAACAACCTTTCCTTCCTAAGAATATTTAAAACTTGCCTAAGATGTCCTACATACTCATCTAGATGTCTACTATACACAAGAATATAATCAAAATAAAAAACCATTTTCCAATGAATGGACGCCTAACATGGTTCATTAATCTCATGAAAGTACTAGGTGCATTAGTTAAACCAAAAGGCATTACTAACCATTCATACAATCCATACTTAGTTTTAGATGCGGTTTTCCATTCATCACCTTCTTTCATCCTAATTTGATAATATTCACTCCTAAGATCAATTGTTGTAAACATACATGCACCATGCAATTCATCTAACTTGTCATCTAGGAGGACCTGCGAACCTAAGACAACCTGCGCCTAAACCCATACTATATTAGTCCATAACTAATTATGCTCAAGTTCTAATGGTCACCTTGACCCCTAACCAACCTGTGATTAGAAACCTTGGTGTAATGAAGACGCCACAATAGGTGATGGATTTCCTATTGATAAGTCAAACTAAAACACTCACCCACTAATGGTATTTTAGGTGTTCAAAGAGAACAAAGAGAATTCAATCTCACCAATAATTTTCTATATATTATTAATTGTGTGTTCCTAAAAAACAAGCCCTTAAATAGGCTAAAAAAGTTACAAAAGAAAACCCTAGAAACTAAGACAAAGCTGGCCAGCATTAGGAAACTAAAGTATTGGCCGAAATTTGCAACCTTTCCTAATCTTAATTTGATTAACTAGTTCCTTTATTTGAATTAGGAATTAATTAATTTACAACCCAAAATAATAAAATTCCAACTTTCCTAAAGTTATTTGTCCAGCAAATAAACAAATAAAAACCAAAAGTAAAGGTAATTTCCTAAAATAAAAAGTAGAAATCAAATTAAAAAACTAAAATACTATTTTTTTTACTAAGTTGACTTTGACCAATCTTTGACCAATTTAAGCTTCAAATCAGCTTCCATATGCCTTGTAGGATGCCAAATAGGATGATCATGACGTCCCACATATTGCCCTTGCTTGGATCAAAGAGAAAAAGCCAACTCAGCAAGAAAAATAGTAAAAATCTACCAACTTCTCTCTCATGTGCACAAGTCTTAAATGACAGATGTGTAAAATCAACTCGTAATTGCACCAATTGTTTTCAAGTAATAAAATGGAAAAATAGGGTTGTCGTACCCAAGGGATTAAGAATTAAGTACCAATGATAATTAGATTTTGTTAATATTTGAACTAGCAATTAAGATGGCAATTGAAAATTAAATAAACTAAATTAAACAAAAAAAAAATTAAAATTAGATCAATTTCAAGTAAAGAGAGTGAATTTAATAATTATGAATACTAGGGCATTTGATTTCAACACTAACTATTCTAATTTGATTACTTAAATATGTGAATTTAATTAACTAGTGATTTTGTTAACCACACTTAATCACAAAGTTAATCAAAAGTAGTTTCCACTCACAATTGACAATTGCTGCACTTGGAAAAAATTTGTACAATCTCATATGGTCTACTCCATCTTTATCTTAATTTTCCTGGAAACATTTTAAGTCTAGAGTTATAAAGATGTACCTTTTGTCCAACATGAAAGTTCCTCTTTTTAATCATCTTGTCATGCTATCTCTTTGTCTTTTCTTTATAAATCTTTGCATTCTTAAAAGCATCCATCCTAAATTCTTCAAGTTCATCCAATTGCAATAGCCTATTCTTGCCTATGGCCTCTTGATCAAAATTGAGAAACTTGGTTACCCAATATGCTTTATGCTCCAATTCCACGGGAAGATGACATTCCTTACCAAAAACCAATTTATAAGGAGAAGTACCAATGGGGGTCTTGTAGGCGATCCGGTATGCCCAAAGTGCATCATGTAGCTTTAAGCTGCAATCCTTTCTTTAAACATTGACCGTCTTCTCCAAAATCCTCTTTATTTCCCTGTTTGAAATTTCTACTTGCCCACTAGTTTGTGGGTGGTAAGGAGTAGCAATTTTATGTTTAACACCATATTTAGCAAGAAGGGATTCAAATTGTTTGTTACAAAAATAAGTGCCGCCATCACTAATGATTGCTCAGGGTGTACCAAATCTAGTAAAAATATATTTTTTTTAAAAAATTCACTACAACTTGTGCATCATTAGTAGGTAGTGCACTAGCTTCAACCCATTTAGAAACATAATCCACAGCAACTAAAATATATTTATCACCACAAGAAGAAGGAAAAGGACCCATGAAATCAATACCCTAAACATCAAACAATTCTACCTCAAGGATATTCTTCAATGGCATCTCATTCTTCCTTGATATGTTCCCGGTTCTTTGGCACCTATCACACCCTTGCACGTAAATATTAGTATCTTTAAACATAGATGGCCAATAAAATCCAGAATTCAAAATTTTTGCTATGGTTTTTCTAGTCCCAAAATGCCCCCCATACTCACTAGAATGATAACTTTTAATAATGGATATTGTCTTTTCTCTAGGAACACACCTCCTAATTATGCCATTGTCACACTTCTTAAAACGATAGGGGCCATCCCAAAAGTAATACCTACTTTCCTTAAGAAACTTATGCTTTTCATATGGTTTTTCCAAACTAGGCGGCATAATATTAGTAACCAAATAATTAACAATGTCAGCATACCAAGGTACATCAAACACACCATCAACCCTAAGCATTTTCTCATCCGGAAAACACTTTTCTATGTCTCTTTTTCTTTTTCCTCACTCAATTGCAACCTAGACAAGTGATCAGCTACTAGGTTTTCTACTCTTTTTTTATCCAAAATTTCTAAATCGAACTCTTAAAGTAACAAAACCCATCTAATTAACCTAGATTTAGACTCTTTCTTACTCATGAGGTACTTAATTGCACTATGATCGGTATCGACAATGGTCTTAGAACCTAACAAATATGCTCTAAACTTATCAAAAGCAAAGACAATGGCAAGCATCTCTTTCTCAGTAGTAGCATAATTAAGTTGAGCATCATTTAAAGTTCTAGAAGCATAATAAATAACATGCAGTTTTTTGTCTTTCCTTTGTCCCAAAACAGCTCCTATAGCATAATCAATAGCATCACACATAATTTCAAAAGGTAGATTCCAATACATAATGAGAGCACATATTAATTTTTCTTTCAAAAGATTAAAGCACGCATGCATTCATCATAAAAAACAAAGGGAACATCTTTATTCAACAAGTTACAAAGAGGTTTAGTTATCTTGGAAAAATCCTTAATAAATCTCCTATAAAGCCTGCATGGCCAAGAAAACTCCTAATACATTTTATTGAAGTCCGTGGAGGCAATTTCTCTATAACTTCTATTTTAGCTTTATCTATCTCAATTACCTTTTTAGAAACCTTATGACCTAAAACTATGCCCTCTTGAACCATAAAGTGGCATTTTCCCCAATTAAGCACACTATTCATTTCTTTACACTTTAGAAGAACCTTAGATAAATTTCGCAAGCAAGAAATAAAAGAATCACCAAATACACTAAAATCATCCATAAAAATCTCAATGATATCTTCTATCATATCCGAAAAGATGGACAACATACACCTTTGAAAGGTTACAGGTGCATTGTATAAATCAAAAGGCATCCTTCTATAGGCAAAAGTTCCATAAGGACAAGTAAAAGCAGTCTTTTTTTATCATCAAGGGCAATAGCTATTTGATTGTAACCCCTATAACCATCTAGAAAATAATAATATTCCTTACTAGCTAACCTTTCTAACATTTGATCAATGAATGGCAAAGGAAAATGGTCTTTTCTGGTGGCCTTTTTAAGCTTCCTGTAATCAATACACACTCTCCACCCAGTAACTAACCTAATAGGAATAAGCTCACTCTTATCATTCTCTTGCACAGTCATCCCACCTTTCTTAGGAACTACTTGAATAGGACTTACCCAATTACTATCCAAAATAGGATAGATAATCCCGGCATCTAAAAGCTTTAAAATATCACCACGAACCACTTCCTTAAGATTAGGATTAAGCCTCCTTTGATGTTCTACAGTTGGTTTATGGTCTTCCTCCATAAGTATTTTGTGCATACAAATAGAGGGGCTAATTCCCATAATATCAGCTATAGTCCAGCCTTGTACAGTTTTATGTTCCCTTAAGACTTCTAAAAGTTTGGCTTCTTGGTCCTCACTAAGGGCGAATGAAATTATTACCGGAAGGGTATTACTAAATCCTAGAAAAGTATATTTTAAATGACTAGGTAGTGGCTTCAAATCAATTATAGGTGGGTGCTCCACACTCGATATCTTTCTAGGTCCACTCTCACCTAAATCCTCAAACTTTCCAACATAATCTACGTCACAGTGGGTGGCTATATCTATGATGTTACACTCTTGTTTTTCTTCTTCTTCACATGGTCTAAATAACTCACTCAATCCTAAGGGATCTAAATTACTTTCCTTTGCCATATCATTTACCAATTCATCACATGCATCAATAAGAAAGCAGGAAGAATTTTCATCAAGATTAGGAAATTTAACAACATTAGGGATTTGAAAACTTACCTCCTCATTAAGTACTCTAAGGAGTACTTGCCTTTGTTGTACATCAATGAGGGCACATCCGGTTGCAAGAAATGGTCTTCCAAGAATGATTGGAATGTTGTCATCTTCCTTCATATCAAGTATCACAAAGTCTGTAGGGAATATGAACTTGTTTACTTTTACAAGTACATCCTCCAATATTCCCCTTGGCCTTTTGATGCTTCGATCCGCCATTTGAAGAGTCATTGTGGTAGGCTTCACATCTCCCACTCCAAGCTTCCTGTAATGCTATATGGCATCAAATTAATACTAGTACCTAAATCATAAGGAGCCATAAAATTATAATGTCCAATGTTACACGGGATATCAAAGCTTCCCTAATTTTTTAACTTAGGTGGAATCCTATGGTGTAACCTAGCACTACTCTCCTCACTTAAAGCTACTAACTCATAATTCTCCCACCTCCTCTTGTTTGACAATATCTTCTTCATAAACTTAACATAGGAAGGCATTTGTTCTAAGGCATCTATGAAAGGGATATTTACATGCAATTGCTTAAATACATCAAGAAACTTTTTAAATTGATTATCTAACTTTGCATTCCTAAACCTAAATGAGAAAGGTGGAGGTGGGGTCTTCTTGTAGGCTTGATTCTTCTCCTTATCTTTGCCATGCTTGTTAATAGGTTTACTTAGGTAAGGTGCTGGCTCAACATTTTGTGATTCAATCGGTGAGCTCTCGGCCTCTCTTGCATGTGGTGGTATGTACTTTGTTGGTGGAGACTTCATGGCATCACTTGAAACTTCATCTTTTCTCCTATCAGCCTCATTATGCTCCACATTTGATTTTGAGTTGTCATGTGTGGCCAAGTGTGATGTTGAGTCTATGGGGCTCTCCTCATCTTCATCATCAAGAATCATCATCCCTTCATCACTTTCTTTAGGCTCGGCAACTTGCTTTCCACTTCTTAATGTAATGGCTTGAACCTACTCCGTTAGGCTCTTCTCCGTTTGGCTTGGCAAAGTTCCTTGACTTTTTTGGAATTGAGTTGCAAATTGACCTATTTGGTTCTTCAAGCTTTTGGGTGGTTCTTTGCATGAAAGAATTAGTATTATGAGATAACTCTTTCAAGGATTGTTCAAGAGAAGAAATTTGAGTTTGAGCGTGAGAAGAATTTTGATTTTGATGTGCAAGTGGCGGCTTTTGGTAGAGTGGAGATTGGAATTGTTGTCTTTGAAACCCTCCGCTTTGTCCTTGATTAGATCCTTGCTGGTTGTTGTTAGACCATGAAAATTTTGGGTGGTTCCTCCATCCTGGATTATATGTGTTAAAATAAGGATTGCTTTGTTACTTTTGAAAGTTCCTTACAAAATTAACATCGTCAGAAGCAAAGGGATTTCCAATTTGCCAATCCACATATTATGATCATGAGCACCACATAAATCACAAAATAAAAAATTATTAGTAGATTGGATAGAATTCACCCCTATTTGACCAAATTGAGTGTTCAAGGTCTTCATGAATTGGTTTGCAAGTTGAGCCCCTAAGTTGTTAATATCAACATCTTCTGTGGCCTTTACTTGACTTCTTCCATTTAGTCTCCTCTCACTTGGATATTGGTAGTTATTATGGGCCATCTCTTCGATTAATTCAAATGCTTCTTATTGCCTTTTCTTCATTAAAGAACCTCCTGCAGCTACATCTACCAATTGTTTGTTACCATAATCTAGACCATTATAGAAAATCTGTACCTATATCCATGTTGGAAATCCATGGTGTGGGCATCTTCTTAATAGTTCCTTGAAGCGCTCCCATGCATCATACAAAGTCTCTTGGTCGCATTGACAAAAATTATTCATATCACTTTTCAATTTTGCGGTCTTTAATGGAGGAAAAAATTTGTCTAGGAATTTTGCCTCCATAGCATCCCATGTAGTGATAGTACCTGCAAGCAAAGAATTTAACCACACTTTTGCCTTGTCTCTAAGAGACCAAGGAAAAAGTTTTAATCGAAAAGCATCATCAGAAACACTATTTTGTTTAGACGTATTACACAATTGAAGAAAACTAGAAATATGCATGTTAGGATCTTCATGAGGCAAACCACAAAATTGAACATTATTAAGCAAAGAAGTAGCAGATGCTTCTATTTTAAATTGTTTGCTTCAATGGGTGGTCTCCTTATGCAAGACAAATCACCAACTTTCTTGTGAGTGGCATACTTGCATATGGGCAAATTATCTTCTCTTTGGTTGGCCATTGCACCTTCTTGAGTTCCTTGGTCTATACGTACCCAAGTACCCCTTATGGCTTGTTTTCTAGGTGCTGGTTTATTTTCCAAGTCAACCTCCTCCTTGAACTCTTGATCACCACTATGACTCATACACAACACCTAATTCCTAAAAAGAGAGCAAGGAAAATAAATTAGAAAGAAAATTAGAAAATTGAACAAGAAAACAAAAATTGGAATTCTAATGCTGTTAACTAACCTAAAAATTAAAATCAATTAGCAATAAAGAAAAACAAACTAACACTTAACTAAAAGATAAGTGAAAATAACTCTAGGAAATAAGGAACCAAAGGAAAAGAATGCAAAAATTAAACCTTTTTGTGCAGGTATGCTTTTAAAGTAAACAATTATGCCAAATTAAAATTTCAACTAAAAGTAAGCTAAACCTAATCTTATTCAACCAAACAAATAAATAATAATAATAATAAAATCCCTAAGTATGCTAAACTTATAACCTAAACACCAATAAATTAAAAACGCAATTTTGGTTTCAAGTACCACAAAATAAGTATTAAAATTCAAAGCAAGTTGGCCAAACAAGTAAAGAATTAAAACCTTAGCATGCACCACTAAAACATAAATTAAGAAATAAATATAAAAAAACTAAAATAAGAAAAGAATGTTTAAAATACTACTAAACCCAATCCGAATTAATATTAATGCCTTAATCCCCGGCAACGGCGCCAAAAACTTGACGTGTAAAATCAACTCGCAAGTGCACGAATCGTTTTCAAGTAATAAAGTGGAAAAATAGGGTTGTTGTACCCAAGGGATTAAGAATTAAGTACCAAAGATAATTAGATTTTGATAATATTTGAACTAGCAATTAAGATGGCAATTGAAAATTAAATAAACTAAGTTAAACAAAAATAAGAAATTAAAATTAGATCAATTTCAAGTGAAGATAGTGAGTTTAATAATTATGAATACTAGGGCATTTGATTTCACTACTAACTATTCCAATTTAATTACTTAAATATGCGAATTTAATTAACTAGTAATTTTGTTAACCACACCTAATCATAAAATTAATCAAAAGTAGTTTCCACTCATAATTGATAATATTCACATAAACTAATTTATTCCTTCTGGCCTATAAATTAAATTATGCAAATTCATCAAGCATAGATTAAGCAAATAATATGGTATGAGACATAACTATTTTCCAATCAATTATGCATGCATGCAAATCATTGGAGATCCATAATATTATCCTTTTCCAAGCTCAAATATTATTAAAATCATTCATTCCTTCCGGCTTATGAAAGAATTAAGGATACCAATAATTTATTAACAAAACATATTACTAATTAAGCAAAACTCAACATTTATTAAAATAATTAAACCTTCATAATTATGGCTACTTCATAACCCTAGCTATGAAATTAGTTCATGCTAAAAATAATTTCAACATCCATAATTATAAAGAAAAAAAAAACAATAATATTTACAATGAAAGAGCTTTAAAGAGAAGAGAAAAAAAACTATTGAAGAAATCTTCCTCCAAAAGCTCTCCAAGTCATAGCTTTCTTCTCCAAGCAAGCCCACGTCTCTATGCCCCCTCCAAACTCTCCAATTGATCTTCTAAAACTCTAAAACTTTAAAATCCTAGAATCTTTAAGAGAACCTTAAAAACTCCCAAAATTTTGTTTGTTTCTATTTAAGCCTCATAAAAGCTCTTAAATAACTCTCTAAACTTGTATATCTTCCTTCAATGTGGTGGGAGCTATATATTTATAGGACCTTGACAATCTTTTTCTCTCTTTAATTTCAATGTGGGAGTCTTGGAAGATACCTTTTTTACGCCATCAAAAGGGTTGGACGAATTTCATGTGTACAAAAAAAACTTGATATTCCTTGCTCTCCAGTACTTTCCTTTTCTCTAATTCCTCCTAAAAAAATAGTTAATTATTCTAATTTACCCTTAATGAAGCATGTGACATGACATGTACCTCATTAAAGATAAATTAACCTATTATTGCCCCTTGTCTTTATGTTGGCCCTCAAACTGCCTTGATTCCCTCTTTTGATCAATCGTGGAGATATAACTAGAATATCTGTTTTTATAAATTCTAAATTTTAAATGACGATAACTCTTTGCTCGCACCTTGAAATTCAAAATTAAATGAGACATTTAAGATCGTCAGATCATGATGATTCATATGACATCCACTTCCATCATGAAATTCCCGATAGAATCTTTATGGAATTTTCAAGGTATATTTTTTGAATCTTTTTAATGCTTAGTCCGTTCGAGCTTAAATCTTGCTTCCCACCATAATTCAACCCAAGGAATTCATTTTTATGGTTGTTTTCTTGAAATTCTTCCTCCGTCACCTAGATTAAGAAAAATACATAATTGAGTATCTTTCATAACAAATTAACACAAACTAACAAATATTAAGCTATAAATATGGCATAAAATCATCAATATTTTAGGTCTAACAATGACCAGCTTAGCTTCGGTCTTGATCAGTTCCCATGAATTCTTAATGATATCAAGTGAATTCAAAAATATTTGACCCCATTTCCCACTGCCTGAAATTCATAAATGCATCAATACCGCTACCCGAGTCCGTATCTACTTTCACCACCTGTATGCTCAAAGCAGGCCATGTTTCTTTAGGTGTGGGCAAACCTTCTTGAGAATGAATTACTCCTTAGATAAAGCCAGCAACATTTTCCCTAAACCTCTTAGCTTGAGCCCTAGTGATCAGCTCGATCTTCATCTGTATCGGGTCAACGCCTCAGTGGGTTGTCAGTTGTACGGGCACAGGTGGATTCTCATCATTCCCCTCCTCTTTAAAAGGATTTTTTGCCCTAAATGTAGCATATAACATTATACTCACCCGGAAAATCAAGCTTGTAAGCATTGTCATTTATCCGCTTAAAAACTTGAAAAGGTCTATCTCCACACGGCATAAGCTTGGACTTTCCTTGCTTGGGAAACCTTTCCTTTCTTACGTGCAACCAAATCCAATCTTCAGGTTTAAAGACAACTTGTTTTCGGCCTTGATTAGAACTCCTTGCATGTACTTTTCTCCTTCTCTCAATATTTACATTAGTCTTGTCATGAATCTGCTTCACAAAATCAGTTTTTTGTTTTCCATCTAGATTAGCACGCTTACTTAAAGGTAAAGGTGTTAAATCTAATAGAGTCAAAGGATTAAACCCATAAACTATTTCAAAAGGAGTAAACTTAGTCATTAAATGCAAAAACCTATTATAAGCAAATTCAACATGTGGCAAACATTCCTCCCAAGTTCTCAAATTTCTACTAATTAATGCTCTTAACAATGCAGACAAAGGCCTATTCACTACTTCAGTTTGCCTATGAGTTTGTGGATGACAAGTAGTTGAATATAAAAGCTTAGTACATAACTTAGCCTACAAAGTTTTCCAAAAATAACTTAAGAACGTAGCATCCCTATCCAAAACAATGGTCCTAGGCATTCCATGCAATCTCACAGTTTCTTTGAAAAATAAATTAGCAGCATTAGATGCATCATCAGTTTTATTACATGCAATAAAATGTGCCATCTTAGAAAATCTATCCACAACAACAAATATTGAATCCTTACCTATCCTTCACCTAGGCGAACCAAGAATAAAATCCATAGACAAATCGACCCAAGGATAGGAAGGAATCGGGAATGACCCATTAAACCACCCCCATGACCTTCCCGAACTAGTAACTCACCAATGATACAATTAGGCACACAAAGGTTGTTTGCTCTAAACAAATACCCCTTAAATATGTAAAATTTATTAAATCCATGTTTCAAACAAGTTCTAAATATTTTTCCAAAGTCACTATCGTGCTCATAAAGTTCCTTTAATTATTCAAAACCAAGCAATCTAGCATCTAAGGTAGAAAATAGTACATACCTTCACGATAATGCATCGGCGACCA
The DNA here is from genome assembly GCF_031755915.1 of Ziziphus jujuba. Classification (NCBI taxonomy): domain Eukaryota; kingdom Viridiplantae; phylum Streptophyta; class Magnoliopsida; order Rosales; family Rhamnaceae; genus Ziziphus; species Ziziphus jujuba. The sequence continues at coordinate 21,146,742 of NC_083384.1, forward strand.
CATTTTCCTTACCTTTTTTGTAGCAAATTACAGAAGGAAATGTTTCAATAAATTCAATCAACTTGTCATGCCTTCAGTTGAGCTTCCGTTAGCCTTTAATGTGCTTCAAAGATTCATGATCTATAAGAATTATAAATTCTTTTGGCATTAGATAGTGCTGCCATATTTCCTAAGCCCTCACCAAAGCATACATCTCCTTGTCATATGTTGGATAGTTTAGTGTAGCTCGATTTAATTTCTTACTAAAGTAGGCTATGAGCCATCCTTCTTGCATCAAAACAACTCCAATACCTACAGCTAAAGCATCACACTCAATTTTAGGTCTTAGAAAAATTTGGCAAAACTAGTAAAGGTGCATTGTATAATTTTTCTTTCAACAAATTAAAAGATTTTTTTTTTGTACTTCCTCCCAATTAAAGCCAACATTATTCTTTACAACTTCATTCAAAGGTGCTATGATGGTGCTAAAGTCCTTGACAAATCTTTGATAGAAACTAGCCAGACCATGAAAGCTCTTCACTTGTATGATTTGGCCAATCTTGGATGGCTTGAACTTTAGATTGATCAACTTTTATAACTGTAGCACTTATTACAAATCCTAGGAAAACAAATTCATCTTTGAAAAAATCACACTTTTTCATGTTAACAAATAATCTTTCCTTCCTAAGAATATTTAAAACTTGCCTTAGATGGTCCACATGTCCATCAAGATTTCTGCTATACACTAAAATATCATCAAAATACACAACTACAAATTTACCAATAAGTGGATGCATAACATGATTCATAATCCTCATGAAAGTACTAGATGCATTAGTTAAACCAAAAAGCATGACTAACCATTCATACAACCCATATTTAGCCTTAAATGCTGTCTTCCATTCATCACTTTCTTTCATCCTAATTTGATGGTATCCATTCCTAAGATCAATTTTAGAAAACATGCAAGCACCATGCAATTCATCAAGTATATCATGTAATCTAGGAATTGGATGGTTATATTTGATGGTGATATTATTTATAGCCCTACAATTAACACACATTCTCCAAGAACCATCTTTTTTAGGCACTAACAAAATAGGAACAGCACATGGACTCATACTCTCACGAATGTACCATTTTTCAAGTAACTCACCTGCCTTTGTAGCTCCTTTGTCTCCTCAAGATTACTTCTATATGAAGATCTATGGGGTATGGCAGCCCCTGGAACAAAGTCAATTTGATGTTCAATCCCTCTAATAGGTGGTAATCCATTTGGAATTTCATCTGGAAAGACATCTTCAAAATCTTACAAAAGAGAAAAAATTGAACTTGGCAATTCAAGTTCTTCAAAGTTAGCTTCATCATTAAAATAATTATCTTCATAAATCATGACCAGCAATGGTTTCTTACCCAAGATAGCCTTATTAACATCCCCAAAACTCAAATAAAATATTTTACTTTTCCTTTCTTTTCTTTCTTTTCCTTTCTCTCTCTCGGCTTTCTCTATTTTTTTCACTCCACTCTCAGCTTTCTCATGGTTTTTCCACTCGATTCAAGTCTTAGAATGCTTACCTTGAATAGCAAACTTGGACTCACCTTCTTGGATGGATGGTGAAGCCATAGGTGCCATACTAGCTTTCTCCTTGAGCTTTTCGGCTTCCCTCCTTTGTTGGTATTTGTAATTGATCTCTATACACTTCTTTGGAAGTCAATAGCTATAGCTGTACCTTCTTTCCCTTAAATGTAAAAATAATACAATTCTCTCGACCATAATGAATAGCATTTTTATCAAATTGCCATGTCCTACCTAATAGAATATGTCCGGCATGCATAGGCACAACATCACACAAAACAACATCCACATATTTATCTATGCTAAATTTAACTTTGGCTTATTTATTCACTTTCATCTCACCACTATCATTAAACCATTGTAATCTATATGGTTCTGGATGTTTAATAGTTGTTAAGCCTAAATTATCAAACTACAAATCTTACCTTGGATTTCACATCAGGTGTGGAAGATGTTTTCTCTTTGAACTTGATCCTCATCCTTGTATACAGCCAGCACACTCCAAGAAACCAAGTTTAATTCAACATTGATGCATGCAAGGTTTCGGCTTCATCCTTAAAGTCTTCCTCCTCTTGGTCGGCTTCATCTCCACTTTCCTCACTTTCTAATTCTAGTTCTCCATTACCGTTTAACACCATGATTCTTCTATTAGGGCATTGGCTAATGATGTTTCCTCATCCATAGCACTTAAAACAAACAATTTCTCTAGATCTTGAAGGTTTAGGATCAAATTTTACCTCTTTCTTTGGTTCTTGGATAGATTCAGCTTTTACATCCTTCCTTAGTCGATTGGAGCTCTCATCACCTAGCTTCGATTTTTGTCTTGCCCCAAAGGTGGGATTGCTTCTCCAAGCACTTGGATTTGATCTTCCACTGTCAGAAACACCCTCAAACTATGAGCCTACAACCCTCCTCTTGAATCGATGCTCTAATTTAATAGCCACATGTAACATCTCCTTCAATTCCACATATTGTTGCAATTCTAATTGATTGGCTATTTCATGATTCAAACCACCAAGAAACCTTACCATGGTTGCTTCTCTATCTTCATTCATGCTCAACCTCATCATAAGCATCTCCATCTTCTTGTAATAATCCTCCACAGACCTAATTCCTTGAGATAAAGATTGAGGAAAGATTGAAGTCTTTGATGCAATAACCTATGATAGTGTGATGGTATGAATCGCTTCCTCATGGCTCCTTTCATTTGACGCCATGTAGTGATCAATTCATCACCTACTCTCCTTTGGGTGTTTTGCTCATTAGTCCACCATTGGAGTGCATAATGGCCAAATTACATTGCTACCAATTTCACCTTCTTAGCCTTCAAATAGTTGGGGTAATCAAAGATCATATCCATACGCTCCTCCCATTCCAAGTAAACCTCCAGGTTACTTTTACCCGTAGCTCAGGAATCACCATGGAATCTGATGGATTCTTCTCAATAATTCTTAGTGGTGGATCTCCTCTTCTCAACCTTGAATCTACCATGTTAGTATAAATAATGCAAAATAAAATAAATTCTCACCAAAAATCACTCCCTCACATGTTTCACTCAATCAAGGTCTCGACACTCATGTTTTCACACTAGTTTTGGCTTTTACCCTCTTTAAGCTCACACACTTTTGTCTTTTTCCACTCAAAGAATTATCTCAAAGTTCTAATTAAAACACCTACAAAACAAAAATTGGATGGCAAGTATGTTTTAATTAAACTTATCAACAAAACAGTAGCAATAAGCAAGTAATACCGATGAATTTAACAAAATATAGTTTTCGGCTTTTCTATGCAAAATAAGGCAAATTAACAAGGAAAATTTTGGAATCAATAAGAATTGGACCAGATGGTAAGAAATTTAGGATTCAAGAATAAAAATTTAGAAAAAGAATTTCAAACACGAACAAGAATCAATTCGAACAAAATTAAATAATAGTGTTGGTTTGTTATTCTCCTTATTTAAGTTTTTGTATCAATTCCTTTAACTAATTATAATCAAAATAAATTAATCACCAAAAATTCAAATATCCAACAGTAAAATAAATTCCCAGCAACTCATAATATTACAATTTTCCAGCAACCAAATTGCAAACTCCAACTTCAACAATTGGCCTTTTGGTGTAGTTTTTTTTTTTTTTAATTCGGCTTTTTTTTTCACTCATTGATTAGCGAAAACAACTCTGGTAGCAAGAATCAACAATAAAATTGCAATTCCAACACCAAAAATTGCAATTGTTTTTTTTTTTTTTGTAAATCTATATATGTTGCCGCAAACACACTTTTTTTTTTCTTTTTTTGAATACGTGAATGTGAATATTTAAGATCAAAACAGCAAAGAAAAATCAACAATAACTAAATTAACAAGAACAATAATGAAAATCAACCAACAAAATAGGAAGCAAAAATACGGTAAAATAAGGAAACCTAATTTAACTAGGAATGAGTTTTTTTTTTTTTTTTTTTAAGATGCTGAATGTGTATGATGATAGAAGCAACCTTAACCTAATGCTAAAATTGCAGATTAACATAAAAAAAAATAAAGCAAATAGAGATAGATCAAACAAAATTTGGCTTTGATACCAAATGATACGAACCTAGGACGGCTTGTGCCTAAACCCATATTAAATTATCTCGGATCTAATTATTTTCAAGTTATAATGGTCACCTTGACCCCTAACCAACCGGTGATTAGAAACCTTGGTATAATGAAGACGCCACGCTAGGTAATGGATTTCCTATTCATAAGTCAAACTAAAACACTCACTCACTAATGGTATTTTAGGTGTTCAAAGAGAACAAAAAGAATTCAATCTCACAAATAATTTTCTGTATATTATTAATAGTGTGTTCTTCCTCAAAAACAAGCCCTTAAATATGCTAGAAAAGTTACAAAATAAAACCCTAGAAACTAAGACAAAACCAGCCAGCATAAGGAAACTAAAGTGTTGACCGAAATTTTCAACCTTTATGAATCTTAATTTGATTAATTAATTCCTTTATTTTAATTAGGAATTAATTAATTTATGACCCAAATAATAAAATTCTAACTTTCTTGAAGTTCTTTGTATAGAAAATAAACAAATAAAAACCAAAGGTAAAGGTAATTTATAAAACAAAAAGTAGAAATCAAATTAGGAAACTAAAATACTATCTTTTTGACTAAGTTGACTTTGACCAATCTTTGACAAATTTAAGCTTCAAATAAGCTTCCACATGCCTTTTAGGAAGCCAAATAGGATGGTCATCCAGTCCTACACATTGCCCTTACTTGGATCAAAGAGAAAAAGCCAACTCAACAAAATACAATAAAGTCAGCAAGAAAAATCGTAAAAACGGGCCAATTTCTCTCTCATGCGCACAAGCCTTAAATGACCAGCTTATCTTCGGTCTTGACCAGTTCCCATGACTTCTTAATGATATCAAGTGAATTCAAAAAGATTCGACCCCATACAAGCAGATGGAGATGCTTATGATGAGGTTAAGTATGAATGAGGATAGAGAAGCAATTATGGCAAGGTTCCTTGGTGGTTTGAATGGTGAGATAGCCAATCAACTCAAGTTGCAACAATATGTGGAATTAGAGGAGATGTTGCATGTGGCTATTAAGCTTGAGCATCAATTCAAGAGGAGGGGTGTAAGCTCATGGTTTGGGGGAGTTTCTGATGTGATTCTGCCCGAGCCCGCTCCACCGATAACCCGCTAAGGTGCTGACTCAACACAGATGAAGACTAGGCCAATCACAAGAGCTCAAATTAAGAGATTTAAGGACAACCTGGGAGTATTTATACAAGGGGTAATCAATCTCAACAGAGCTTGTCCATACTTGAAGATACAAAGCCTATTCTAAGCATCCAAGTGGTGGAAGTCGATACGGACCCGGGTGACGGTTTTGGTACATTTTTGGAGCCCTAGAAGCATGAAATGGTTCCAATGCTGTATGGGTTCAATACATATGCCTAAGAGGTCATATAATCAAGTTAAAGCAGCCTCAAATGCAATCAAAAAGGGCTTGTACGGACAGCTTCAACAATTTGGCCGAATTTGCTATATTGCTTGCTGGCTTTACTGTATTTTACTGCATTAGCCTTTTCTTATTTTTCCAAGCATGGGAAACGTGTGGGACTTCATATTCAGCTTATTTGGGATCCTAAAAAGCATCTAGAAGCTGATTTGAAGCTCAAAGAGGTCAAAGATTGATCAAAGTCAACTTGATCAAAAAGGCTAGCATTTTTAGTTTCCTAATTTGTTTTTACTTTTTGTTTTAGGAAACTAACATTACTTTTTGGCTTTTATTTATTTATTTTCTGGAAAAAATAACTTTAGGAATGTTTTTATTTTATTCTTTCCATTGTAAATTAATTAATTCCTAATTAAATATAAAGGAATTAATTAATCAAACTTAGATTAGGAAAGGAAGTATAGTTTTAGCCAACTAGGTTTCTTTATGTGTGGTGGCTGGTTTTCTTTATGTTCTAGGGTTTTATTTCATGGCTTTGTAGCCTATTTAAAGGCTTATTTTTCAATAAGAATACAACTTTGATTTGATTAAGAAAATACTTGTGAGATTAATTATCTCTTTTTTCTTTGAGAACACCTAAAACACCATTAGAGAATTGGTTGTTTTAGCTTGACTTATCAATAGGTTTTCCATCCCCTATTGTGGCGTCTACATTATACCAAGGTTTCTAACCACAGGTTGGTTAGGGGTTGAGGTCAATTCCATTAGAACTTGAACTTAATTAAGATCCGGGCTAATATAATACGGGTTTAGGAGCAGGTCGTCCTAGGTTCGTATCAGTTTCCAATAGTGGAGGATCAATTCCAAGTGGCTGAAGAAGCAATCCTACCTATAAAAGCAATCCAAAGCCGAAAATTGGAGAAGAAAGTTCAAATCGGCCAAGGAGAGAGACTAGAACGGAATCAATCCAAGCACATTAAAGTGAAGGTAAATCTGATCCTAAGCCTTCTAAAACTCATGAAATTTGGTGTTTTAAGTGTCAAGGATGAGGACACATCGCTAGCCAATGCCCAAATATGAGGATTATAGTGTTGAAAGGTAATGGCGAACTAGAATCCAAAAGTGAAGAAAGTGATGCTGAAACTGAAATTGAAGATGGAGAAGTCGTAGATGATGAGCATGAGGAACCCAAAACACTCCAACCTTTAAGGGCTGACTTGAGCTTAGTTGCAAGGAGGGTCCTTACTGCATACAAAGATGAGGATGAAGTACAAAGAGAGAACATCTTCCACACCCGATGTGAAATTCAAAGTAACATATGTAGTATGATCATAGATAGTGGGAGTTGTGCAAATGTAATTAGTAGCATGGTAGTTGAAAAATTAGGCTTAACAACTATTAAACATCCAGAACCTTATAGATTACAATGGCTTAATGATAGTGATGAGATGAAAGTTAATAAACAAGCCAAAGTAAAATTCAATATAGATAAAAATGTGGATGATGTGTTGTGTGATGTTGTGCCTATGTATGCTAGTCATATATTGTTGGGGAGGCCATGGTAATTTGATAAAGATGCCATACATTATGGGAGAGAGAACTAGATTATTTTTAAGATTAATGGAAAGAAGGTTAAGCGGGAGTCATTGTCCCCGAATGAGGTTTTTAGAGATCAACTGCAAATGCAACAAAGGAGGCAAGCCGAAAGGCTCAAAGAGAAGGCTAGTATGGTACGAAGGGTTCCAACATCCATTCAAGAGGGGAAAGGTGAGCTTGCTATCCAAGGTAAGTCCTCTAAAACCCAAGTTAAGTGGAAAAATTTAAACAAATCTGAGAGTAAGAAAATTGGAGCAAAAGCCGAGAGTGATGCAAAATTCAATGAATCCGTGAGTGAGAAACGGAAAGAAAGAAAAGAGAGGAAAAATAGATATTTTTATCTTAGCTTTGGTGATGTTAATAAAGTAATTATGAATAAGAAATCATTGCTGGTCATGAATATTAAAGACACTTATTTAAAGATGTTTTTGTTGCATAGAAATTTATCTGCATTATTGAAAGCTTGACTTAGCGGAAATTTGAAAATTTGGGAGAGATTATTTGCTAAAATTAAAAAGTGTGATGAGCTTGTATTTCTAGTATTTGTTGTGATAGTCTTTGACCAGGAGATTGGTTTTGGTTTCAACCAAGGAAGCAGAGGTTTCCTGGACAAAGAAAGTCCAAGCTTATGCCGCGAGGAGATGGATCTTTTCAAGTTAAGGAAAGGATTAATGAAAACACCTACACACTTTATTTACTTGGTGAGTATAATATGAGTGCTACATCAAAAGATGCTGATTTGTTTCCTTTTTCTGCAGGTGATGGACTAGATTTGAGGACAAATCCTTTTCAAGAGGAGGGGAATGATGTGATTCCGTCCGAGCCTGCACAACCGATAACCCGTTAGGGTGCTGATCCGATATGGATAAAGACCGAGCCAATCAGAAGAGCTCAAATTAAGAGATTTAAGGAAAACCTGGGAGCATTTATATAGGGGCTAATCAATTCTCAATAGAGCTTGTCCATACTAGAAGATACAAAGCCTATTCTAAGCATTTAAGTGGTGGAAGCGGATATGGACCCGGGTAGTGATTTTGGTGCAAATATGGACACCGAGCAGCATAAAATGGTTCCAACTCTTTATGAATTCAATACATATGTATAAGAGGGTTTTGAATCAATTCAAACCAGCTTCAAAGGCATTCAAAAAGGGGTTGTACGGACAGCTTCAAATTTGGCCTATTTTCACTGTATTTTGTGCTGGTTTTACTGTATTTTGCTGAGTTGGCTTTTTCTCTTTCTTCCAATCAAGGGAAACATGTGGGACTTCATGGTCAGCTTATTTTGCATCCTACAAAGCATATTGAAGTTGATTTGGAGCTCAAATTGGTCAAAGAATGGTCAAAGTCAACTTAGTAAAAAAGCTAGTATTTAGTTTCCTAATTTGATTTTATTTTTTGTTTAAGGGAATTAGTCTTTTATTTTGATTTTTATCTATTTATTTTCTGGAAAAATAAGTTTAGAAAAGTTATTATTTTAGTATTTCAATTGTAAATTAATTAATTCCTAATTCAAAATAAAGGAATTAATTAATCCAAATTAGTTTAGGAAACTACACAAAATTAGGCACTTTCCTTTTCTCTACTTTCCTTTTCTCTACTTTCTTTTTCTCTGCACTTTGAGTCTAGTTTTGAATTAATTTTTTTAGGGTTTTTGCTTTTAATCTTAGCCTATTTAAGGCTTATTTTCAATGAGAAATCAGGCTTGAATTTATACAGAAAATTACTTGTGAGATTGAATTCTCTTTGTTCTTTTGAACACCTAAAACACCATTAGAGAGTGAGTGTTTTAGTTTCACTTATTAATAGGACTTCCATCACCTATTGTGGCATCTTCATTATATACCAAGGTTTCTAAACACAGATTGGTTAGGGGTCAAGGTGACAATTAGAACTTGAACATAATTAGATTCGGGCTAATATAATACGGGTTTAGGAGTAGGTCATCCTAGGTTCGTATCATTAAGTCCCTGTGCAGTTCCATCTCTCATTGTGGCAAAGAAAGATCAAACTTGGAGAATGTGTGTCGATAGGAGGGCCATTATTAAGATAACAATTTAGTATACATTTCCTATCCCTCAGTTAGAAGACATGTTGGACAAATTAGAAGGCTCTCAAATCTTTTCTAATATTAATCTTAAAAGTGGCTATCACCATATACGAATTTGACCTGGTTGAATTGAAAACTGCTTTTAAGACAAAAGAAGTTCTTTATGATTGCCAAATTATGCCATTTGGCCTCTACAATGCACCTAGAACTTTTATACAACTAATTCAAACCTTTCATTGGACATTTTGTTATTATGTACTTTGATGATATTGTCGTGTATAAAAAAAAAAAACAAATATGAGCCCTTACTCCAAGTTCGAAAAGTATTTCAAGTGCTACGAGAACACAAACTGTATCTTGTATACAGCAAAAATGAAGATGAGCACTTACTCCAACTTTGAAAGGTATTTCAAATGCTACAAGAACACAAACTGTATATCAGCATCCAAAAATTTAAGTTTGTCATTAATAGCTTACTATTTTTGGCTTCATAATGATCAAAAACAGAATACACATAGACCCAAAGAAAATTAAGCCATTCTTAACTATAAGCCATTTAAAAATGTGATTGAACTCTGTAGTTTTAATGGCCTTGCCACCTTTTACCAAAGACTCACTAAAAATTTCTATAAGATAGATGCCCCTTTAACTACTAGCCTTAAGAAAAATGAATTCTGATGGAAGCAAGCATAATACAAAATTTTTTAACTTGATGAAACAACGACTCATTCAAGCCTTGTCCTAACTTTACCAAATTTTGACAAAGTATTTGAAGTGGATATCGATGCCTCTAAGGTAGGAATTAGGTAGTCTTAATTTAAAAGGGCAGACGCATTGAGTTCTTCTGTGATAAATTATGCCCTGCTTAACAAGATAGACTACTCATAAACAAGAATTGTATGCAGTTATTTGGGCTCTCAATCAATGAACATTACCTTATGCAAAAAGATTTCATTCTACATAATGATCACCATCCTCTTAAGTATCTCACTTGGAAAAAGAAACCCAATGACCTCCATTCTCGATGGCTCAAATTTTTGTAAAAAACTTCATTATGCTTTTAATAACAAAGTTTGCCATAAGAACACTGTAGTTGATACCCTTAGTTGTAAGTACACCTTACTTACTATTTTGAATTTCAATCTACAAGAATTTACTCAGATTAAATATTTATTTGTTGATGATGGAGATTTTTCATTTATATGTGAACAATGTAAATAACATAATAAGATGGAGTATTATGATATTGTTGAAGGATTCCTATTCAAAATTGATTCCATATCGAAGACTTCTTTTTAATAGTTCATTATACGAGATGTACATTAGAAAGCATTCGCTACCCATGCTGGATGAGATAAAACAACAATGCCATAACTGAATGTTTCTTCTAACCCAAAATGAAACCAAATATTGCTTCCCATGATGCTCGATGTTCCATATGTTGGACAGCCAAAGGCCACTCCCAAAATGTTAGCCTCTATACACCGTTACCAATTCCTTCCGCTATTTAGGAAGATTTATCCATGGATTTTATTACCAACGACCATTCAGCAAGCTGACTCCATTTTTGTTGTTGTAGATAGATTCTCCAAAATGGACAATTTTATTTCATGTAAGAAAGCTTCTGATATGAGTTACGTAGCTATTCTCTTTTTTCGTAAGGTAGTACATCTTCATGGAAATCCAAATCCATTACCTCTTATGTTAGGACTAAAATATTGATGATTTTATGCCATATTTATACATAAATATTTGTTAGTTTGTGTTAATTTATTTTGGAAAGATACTTAATTATCTATTTTTCTTAATCTAGGTGAGAGAGGAAGAACGTCAAGAAAACAACCATCAAAATGGATTCTTTGGGTCGACTTATGGTGGGAAGCAAGAATAGAGCTCAAATGGACCAACCATTAAAAAGATTCCTTGAAGACTCCATAAAGATTCTATTGGGAATTTCATGGTGGAAGTGGATGTCATATGAATCCTCACGATCTGACGATTTCAAATATCACATTATTTTTGGATTTCAAAGTGCGAGCAAAAGGATATTATCATTTGAAGTTTGGAATTTATAAAAGGAAAATTATAATTAGATCTCCATCATTAATTAAGAGAGGGAATCAAGGCAATGTAAGGACCAAGATAAAAACACTTAATAGTTGGTTTATTTATCATTAATGAGGCACATGTCATGTCACATGCTTCATTAAGAGTAAGTTAGACTAATTAAATATTTTTTTATAAGGAATTAGAGAAAAGGAAAGTAGTGGAGAGCAAGTAATATTAAGTTTCCTTTTTATACATGACATTCATCCAACCTTCTTAATGGCTTAAAAAATGTATCTTGCAAAACTCCCACATTGAAAATAACGAGAGAAAAAGGTTCCCAAGGTCCTATATCTATAGCCCCCACTTCATTGAAGGAATATACACAAGTTTAGAGAGTTATTTAGGAGCTTTTAGGAGGCTTAAGTAGAAACAAACAAAATTTTGAGAGTTTCTTAAGTTCCCTTAAGAGTTCTAGGGTTTTAAATGTTAGGGTTTTGGGAGATCAATTAGAAAGCTTGGAGAAGGCATGGAGATGTGGGCTTGCTTGGAAACGAAGGCTGCAATTTGGAGAGCTCTTGGAGGAGGATTTCTTCAACAGTTTTTATTCTTTTCTCTTTTCTCTTTAATTGTGAACTTTATTGATGAGAATTCGCCCATGCCCGCACAACTGACAACCCACCAGGGTGCTGACCCAATATGGATCAAGATCGGACCAATCACTAGAGCTCAAACTAAGAGATTTGATGATAAAAAGGCTTGTCAATACCCAAAGATACAAAGCCTGTTTTAAGCATCCAAGTGGTGGAAGCTATTACGGACCCGGGTAGCTGTTTTAGTGCAAATATAGACTCCGAGCAACAACAAATGGATCCAATACTTCTTAGATTCAATGGATATCACCAAGAGACCATGGAATCATGTCAAGGTATAATCAAAAGCATCTAAAACCAGCTTGTACGGACAACATCTCAGTTTGGCCAAAAATGTGATCTTTTTGAACACCTAAAACTCCATTAGAGATTGAGTGCTTTAGTTTTGACTTATCAATAGGACTTCCATAACTTATTATGGCATCTTCATTATACCAAGGTTTCTAATAACAGGTTGGTTAGGGGTTAAGATTTTCATAAGAACTTAAATTTAACTAAGATCTGAGCTAATATAATACGGGTTTAGGAGCAAGTCGACCTAGGTTTGATCTATCTTTATTTTCTTTATTTATTTTTTGTTATTTTGCAATTTTAACATTAGGTTAAGGTTGTTTCGTACTCCTACAAGTTCCACATCTTAAAAAAAAAATTCATTCATAACCGAAATTTGGTTCCTTGTTTGACCGTATTTTTGCTTCCCAGTTTGTTGGTTGTTTTTCATCGTTGTTCTTAGTAATTTAGTTTATTGTTGATTTTTCTTTGCTGTTTTAATCTTAATTAGTTGCATTCATATATTCAAAAAAGAAAAAAAGAAGAAGAGAGTTTTGAAAGCATATTGCATAAAAACCTAAGCTTGTAATTGTTTTTCCTTTTGTTGGAGAATCGAGTTTGTTGAATTTTACATTAAAGTTTGCAGATTGTATTGTTTTTGGTACTTCTGGGATTTGTGTTAGCCTTATTCTATTTGTGATAAAAAAAAGAATAAAAAAAGAGGGTTTGCGGAAACACACGAAAAAAAAAAATTACAAAATTCGTAAGTTGAATTTTGGAGGTCACGGGTTGGTTGAAATTTTGGTGTTGGAATTGCAATTTTTGGTGTTGATTTTTGATATGGGAGTTGTGTTTTATATTCTATGAGTAGATATTTAAAAAAAATAAAAAAAATAAAAAAAAGAAGAAGAAGAAGAAGAAAAGTCAAAGAAAAAAAATTAAAAAAAAAAATCATAAAAGGCCGATATTTAGTTGAATTTGGAGTTTGAATTTGTTTGCTAGAAATTTGTTGAAGCTGCTGAGTTGTTGTTTATTTAATCAATATTTCGTGTTACTGGAAATTCAATCTTGCTGCTGGATATTTGAATTTTGGGTGCTAAAATTGTTTGGATTAAAATTGGTAAAGGATTTGACACATAAAACTTGAATTACAAAGAACAAAAACCAACAACTATCCTATATTTTTGTTCAATTTGATTCTTGTTCATGTATAAATTTATTTCTTTAAATTTTATTCTTGAATTCTTAGTTTCTTACCATTTGTTCCAATTCTTATTGACTTCGAAATTTCCGTTGTTAATTTGTCTTTTTTTGGCTAGAAACCCGAGAATTAGGTGTTCAAAAATTCACTCGGTATTGCTTGCTTTCTGCTACTGTTTTGTTGATAGGTTTAATTAAAACATACTTTTGATCTAATTGTTGTTTTGTGGGTGTTCTAATTAGAACTTAGATATAATTCTTCGAGTGGAAAAAGATAAGAGAGTGTGAGCTTAAAAAGCCAAAACTAGTGTGTAAACACGAGTGTCGAGACCTTATTTGAGTGAAACATGTGAGGGAGTGAATTTGGTAAGATCTGTTTTATTTTTACTAACATGGCAGATTCAAGGATGAGAAGAGAAGTAGGTGATGGATCATTGAGAATTAATGAAGAGGAGTCCATAGGAGTCAAAGGTGATTCCCGAGCTATGGGGATGGGAGATGAGCACACGGACATGATGGTGGTCTTGGAGCAATTACAGCTGATGAATGCTCGCTTTGACCACCTAGATCAAAGGATAGATAGGTTGGAAACATCACAAGGAGAGCCAAATCCAAGGTTAGATGTACATGGAGGCCGAGGTCAAGGTCGAGGAGGCCAAGGGCGAACTAGAGAAGAATTCAAGAAAGGTAACTTTAGAGATAATTTTAAAGAGGAAACTGATGATATTTTTGAAGTCCAAGGAAGACCAATCCATGGGAGACCAGCAAGGAATGAGGATGATGATCTTGGAAATATTAAGGTCAACATACCACCTTTCATGGGAAAAAGTGATCCGGAGGCATACCTAGAGTGGGAGGAGCGAATGGAGATGATATTCGATTGACATAACTATTCAGAGACTAGGAAGGTAAAAGTGGTAGCAATTGAATTTGGACATTATGCACTCCAATGGTGGACCAATGAAAAAAATACCCGAAGTAGAATAGGTGATGAATTAATTACTACTTGACGACAAATGAAGGGAGCCATGAGGAAGTAATTTGTACCGACTCATTACCATAGATTGCCACATCAAAGACTCCAATCATTATCACAAGGTAGTAGGTCCACGGATAATTATTACAAGGAGATGGAGATGCTCATGGTGAGATTGAGCATGAATGTCAGGACCCATCCAAAATTCTCACCGGAACCTCAAACAAGGCCTGATCCCATGGAAACTCTGCAGGATCCTCAAGTAGGAAATTCGGTAGCATCCCCCCTAAGGGTTGGACTTACCACAAAATTTCTTGCACAGAAAACACACTTCTATATGCACGACCTTACTACAATTTAATTCCACAATTTCCAGCACTTCAAATAAAAAATAGGGAATAAGTGCAATATTAATTAATAAATCTAGTGTAGAATACAGAGCATCACATTATCTACAGTTGATAATAGGATTTCTTACTACACCAGATAGAATAAAAAAATTTACAAGATTGAAGGAAAAGAAAGAAGGGTTTCTTGAAGTGCATCAATGAATGATGACGTCGAATTCACTTCGGACGATCACGTCTACTAACCTGGCTCTAAAGAAACAAATTAAACAAAATATGAGATGCTAATCATCTCAGTGAGCAACCCTGTCTACTATAATAATAATAATAGTCGTATAATAATGTAATAATTTGGCTAATCAATAATATTAGAAAATAACATTTTCCCTCAAAATCCTTACAACTCACTCAGTTGGAAGTGTTCCCCTTTTGAAAAGCATTTCACAAAACCCAACATTTTATATAACCCAAAAACCAATAAAGTAATTAACCAATAAAACAAATAGAATACAAATAAATTTAGAATCTAAAATTTAACACTTCTAGATTAATATAATAACAATTAGTTGAATTTATAATAATTATCATAAGATAAAATCCAATCATAAATAAATTAACCAAGCCAACATTTAATTCAACACATAATCATGACATTTATTAATCAAGCCAAGGGAATAATCAAGGAATACTAATAAATAAAATGTAGATAATATGCAACAAGTCAATTTAGTAATAAAGGGGTTCAACGTAAAACAAAATTGATTTTAATAAATAATTTCTAAAATTTATGCTCAATAATTTAATAAAATAATACGAGGTACCATAGAAAATCTTTTGGATAAATCTTAAATTTATGTAAGCCTTGAAAACATGTAAAATATATATTTTTGACACAATTTAAATAATAATAAAATCATAATTAAATACTTTTAATTTAAAATATAATTTTGAAAACTTTTAATTTTTGAAAATCGGATCAGGAAAATAACTTAACGTATGCACTATATACCAATGGTGCCTGATGGTGTCCAACATCCCAAAGCACTGCCTGACGGGGAGGTTATGGAGAGAAACCTACATGCAAGCTACCCTGGCATCCTAGCAGTGCCGATGCTATAAACCTCAATCCCGGCCATAGAAAGGGGTGGCTATGGCCAATCTCAAACTTGCCTACCCTCAGTTTAATGGCAGCCACGGGAAAGTATAAACCTGCGCCCTCATCACATCCACAACTATCAAACACTGGTACTATGTAGTGCGTCTTAAAAACCATATAAATATATATATACCATTTTCAAATACCAAAATCTTATCATTACCATTGGATTTAATATCTATCTCCACATCCATAAATTCACGTTAAAATCCATTATAATTTCATTGATGCAAATATATCAAAATCCTAGTGGCATAAAATCAATCCATAATCTTAAATCCAACAGTATATATATATATATCCTAAATTTTCCAATACCATAAAATAATTTTCGCACCATTGTTTCAATGCGTAATAAATTGAAATAAATATTTTCTTCAAATCGTCCAGATTCAATACAATTGAAATCACATTGAAATTCATATAAAAATCCATATATGCCTGAATTCATATAAATATAGTTTTATCAAACATAAATTAACCGCAATTAATTTCAACAAAAAAAAAATTAAATATAATTTCTTCAAAAACCCAAAATATAAATTTTGATGCATAAGTCCACATAAATCATCATCAAAATTTAATTGATAATCTCTTTAAATATTAAACATAACACATTTTTCAAAAATCAATTAATACCGTATGTATGTATTTTCACAACCTTAAAATATAATTTGGTAGCATCTCATATTATCATAAACAGGCAATATAATTTATATAACCATTTTTTTAATTTTATATCAAACATAAATATCCAACACATAATCAATTAATATAAAAGATACATAGTTTAATGCCCGAAAACAAATTTCAAGGTGAGTCACTCACCTTGAGCATGCTTATCAACCAAAATCCGCTACAGGATCATTTTCACAACTCACACGTGCTACTAAAACATCAAAGTCATACAACACCGACTAAAATATTATTTTAATCGGACAACTTATATAAGTGTACCAGGGCAATTAACACAAATGGTATCCAAAATTCACAAATAATATACCGAATCGAAGCTTAAAATGCGAGAGTTAAGAATTGGGACTTACCTTCCTGAGATTGGACTTGTGGTGGCCATATTCTCACCAGAAAGCTCTCAGAATTAGAGTCCTCACATCTCACATACCACCATGAACTGGAGGAAACCAACCTCAAATTTGTATTCAGGGAGGTCAAATTAGTGGGAAAGGGTAGATGAGGTGATCGGGAAGTCACCGAAGTTGGATTTTCTGACGAGCAGCCGTGGTCACCAAAATCCACCACCGCCGGTGGTGCGTCCGGTAGCCAATGGCCGTGAAATTTAGTGGGGAGGTAGACCTGGTGATAGGTAAGACAATGGGGCCAGCGATGAAACAAACAAAGGTTTGGTTTGGGAAAAATTTGCCAGAGAAGAAAAATGGGCCATCGCCGAAAAATGTCTCAATCCATGTGCGTCGCTAGCAATCTGGGCTTTAAATTTAGGTGGCTGGTCAATTTTCAGATGGGCATCATGGTGGCAGGAAAAGAGTACACGACAGTTGGCTGGTCCTCCCTCTTTATCCACTTTCTCTTTCTCTTTCTCCTTTTCTCTCCCCCTCTTTTCCCTTCTCACCCAATCAAAATGCCTGTGGGTGCCACTGTGCACTCACGGGTTGGTCCAAAATTGTGACATGTGGCACACTATTCACATACACACATATTGATGAATAGTAAATGTTATCTCGGAAAAACTTCATGAGTCCGTAACTTTCAAACCACATGTCCAAATTAGATGTGCCATGTTTATGAACTCGTATTGATGAGTTCTTCACAACCATACATGAGTGAAAGCTCAATTTTGCAAGAATAAAAAGTTAACTCCTATACCCTCGGACAGTTCATACCTCAACTTGTTTTACTTATAACTTTCAAATCGTAGCTCCTTTTTTAACGTGCTACTAGTCTATGAACTCGGGTCATATGTACTTCATCATGGTGCCTCGATCAGCCTAGAATATTATCCAAATCAAAAAGTCAAAGTTTGACCCCTTTTTGCCAACGATGGTCAATCCTAGTCAACTTCGATCAACTTAAGAAAATTTCGGTTTACTTCGGGATAGGGTGTTACATGAATGAGGATCGTGAGGCAACCATGGCAAGGTTGTTGGGCAGTTTGAATCAAAAGATAGCCAATCAAGTTGAATTGCAACAATATGTAGAATTGGAAGAGGTGTTTAATGTGGGCATCAAGATTGAAAACCATTTCAAGAGGAAGGTACAAGCTCATGGTTTGGAGGAGTTACAAACAGTGGCAGGTCAAATCCAAGTGCTTGGGAAGCAATCCTGTCTATGATTTAAAGCCAAAATCGAAGTAAGGCAAGGAAAGCACCAACCGACCAAGGAGAGATGATAGGGTCGAGCCTACTCAAGCACATAAATCTAAAGGTAAAACTGATCTTAAACCTTCAAGAACTAGAGATATCGTTTGCTTTAAATTCCAGGGCTGAAGACATATTGTCAAGCAATGCCCAAACTGAAGAATCATGGTGCTGAAGGACAATGGCGAGTTGGAATATGATAGTGATGAAGCTGAAGTTGAGTCCAAGCATGAAAAGGAAGAAATTGGAGATGAACCAAAAAACCTAAAGGCTTCGAATTCTGAATTGACCTTGATGGCAAGGAGAGTGTTGAGTGTATACAAGGATGTGGATCAAGTTCAAAGAGAAAACATCTTCCATACCCGATATAAAATTCAAGGTAATGTATGTAGTATGATAATTGATAGTGGAGGTTGTGCTAATTTAATTTGTAATATGGTAGTTGATAAATTAGGATTAGCAACCATCAAACATAAGAACCATATAGATTACAATGGCTTAATAATAGTGGTGAGATGAAGTAAATAAACAAGCCAAAGTAAATTTTCGCATTGATAAATATGTGAATGCTGTATTGTGTGATGTTGTTCCTATGCATGTGCGTCATATTTTGTTAAGTAGACCATGGCAATTTGATAAGGATGCCATACATTATGGGAGGGGGAACTCCATTGTATTTAAATTTAAAGGAAAAAAAGGTTAAGCTGGAGCTATTAACTCCAATGGAAGTGTTTAGAAACCAACTTTAAATGCAACAAAGGAGGGAGGCCGAAAAGGTTAAAGAAAAGGCTAGTATGGCACCCACAGCTTCAACAACTGTTCAAGGAAACAAGGCCATGCAAGAACAACCAGGTAAGTGTCCTAAACTCAATGTTGAGGGGAAAAACAATGATAAAGCCAAGAGTGAGAAGAAACTTGAAAAAGTCGAGACTGAGAAAAAAAAAAAAAGAATCCATGAGTGTGAAAGAAAAAGAGAGGATAGAAAGGAAAAAGAAAATTTTTTATCTTAGCTTAGGTGGGCTTAAAAAGACATTTGTGAGTAATAAACCTATGCTAGCTATGATTTATAAAGATGTTTTTGTTGTATAGAACTTTATCTGCATTGTTGAGAGTTTTACTTAGTGGAAATTTGAAAATTTGGGAGAGATTATATGTTAACTTTAAAAAGTGTGATTTCTGCAAAGATAAATTGGTATTTCTAGGATTTTTTTATTATAGTGTTTGACCCAGGAGATTTGGTTTGGTTGCACTAAAGGAATGAGAGGTTTCCCGAACAAGGTCCAAGCTTATGCCACGTGGAGATGGACCATTTCAAGTTTTGGAACGGATTAATGAAAATGCTTGCAAACTTGATTTACCGAGTGAGTATAATGTTAGTGCTACATTTAATGTTGTTGACTTATCTTCTTTTACTGCAAGTAATGATTTTTATTTGAAGGCAAATCCTTTTCAAGAGGAGGGGAATGATGAAAATTTGCCTGTGCCTTCACAACCGACAATCCGCTGAGGTGCTTACTCGATACGGATAAAGATTGGGCCAATCACTAGAGCTCAAGCCAATAAATTGAAGGACAACCTGGCTGATTTTATACAGGGACTGATTAATTCTCAAAAGGGCTTGTCAGTATCCAAAGGTACAAAGCTTGTTGTAAGCATCCAAATGGTGGAAGCCATTACGGACCCAGATAGCTATTTTAGTGCAATTATGGACTCTGGGCAGCAATGAGTGGATCAAACACTTATTTTATTCAATTTATATCACCAATATACCATGGAATCATTTCAAGGTAGAATCGAAAACATCTAAAACCAGCTTGTACGGAAAACATCTCAATTTGGCCGAAAATGTGCTGTTTAGCCGCTGGCTTTGACTTTTCTTCTTGTTCAAGCAAGTTTGACTTATTCCAATCAAGGGGCAATGTGTGGGAATCATTATTAATCATATTTGGAATCCTACATGGCATATGGAAACTAATTTGGAGCTCAAACAAGCTGGAAATTGGTCAAAGATACCTTAGTAGTCAAACTAGTCAACTAGTTTCCTAATTTGATTTTGACTTTTTGTTTTAGGAAATTAGTTCTATATCTGGTTTTATTAATTTATTTGCTGGAAAAATCAACTTAGGAAATTTATTATTTTATTATTTTCATTGTAAATTAATTAATTCCTAATTCAAAATAAAAGAATTAATTAATCCAAATTAGTTTAGGAAAGTAGGTGAATTTCAGCCAACATGTTTCCTTTTCTCTTTGGTGGCCGATTTTAATCTAAATTTTTAGGGTTTATTGTTTTGTCACTCAAGCCTATTTAAGGGCTTATTTTTTAGGAAGAACACATGTTTAATAATATTCAGAAAATTAATTGTGAGATAGAATTCTCTTTGTTCTTCTTGAACACCTGAAACACCACTAGATAGTGAATGTTTTAGTTTTGACTTATCAATAGGACTTCTATAACCTATTATGGCATCTTCATTATACCAAGGTTTTTAATTATAGGTTGGTTAAAGTTAAGGTTTCCATAAGAACTTGAACTTAATTGAGATCCGAGCTAATATAATACGGGTTTAAGTGCGAGTCGACCTGGGTTCGTATCACTTATTATTTTTAATAATTATGGATGTTGAACTTATTTTTTCCATGAACTAATTTTCATAGCTAGGGCTATGATGTAGCCCTAACTATGAAGGTTTAATTATTTTAATATATGTTGAGTTTTATTTAATTAGTAATATGTTTTGTTAATAAATCATTAGCACGCTTAATGTTTTCATAGACCGAAATGAATGAATGATTTTAATAATATTTGAACTATGAAAAGGATAATATTATAGATCTACAATGATTTACATGAATGCATAATTGATTGGAAAATAGTTATGTCCCATGCTATATATTTGCTTAATCTATGCTTAATGAATTTGCATGATTTAATTTATAGGCCAGAAGGAATAAGTTAGGTCATGTGAATATCGTCAATTGTGAGTGGAAAGTAATTTTGATTAATTTTGTGATTAAGTATGGTTAACATAATTACTAGTTAATTAAATTCACATATTTAAGTAATTAAATTAGAATATTTAGTGGTGAAATCAAATGCCCTAGTATTCATAATTATTAATTTTACTCCCTCTTTACATGAAATTGATCTAATTTTAATTTATTGCTTCTGTTTAATTTAGTTTATTTATTTTCGATTGTCATCTTAATTTTTAGTTCAAATGTTACCAAAACCTAATTATCTTTAATACTTCATTCTTAATATCTTGGATACGACAACCCTATTTTCCACTTTATTACTTGTAAAACAATTTGTACACTTGCGAGTTGATTTTACACAGCATCTGATCATGATGTCAAGTTTGTAAGCCATTTTTAAAAGGTCTTATGGAAAAAGTTTCAAACCAAATTGCAATACAATAGCCTTTACCACCTTCAAACTAATGGACAAACAGAAGTGGCCAATCGTACTATTGTAAATATGCTTAATATCTTAGCATTAGACAAATCGAAACAATGGGACTCCATTATTCCTCAGGTTGAATTTGCTTATAACAACATGGTCAATTGCTCCATCAATTTGTAGCCTTTTGCTATAGTTTATGCCTAGGTGCCAAACAACACTACTAATTTCATTCTTTATTCCCATGCCTCATCACAAAGGAGTTACCACTTTTGCAGATAACTATGCTCAATTTCACCAAGAAGTTCAACATAGCATCAAACAAGCAAATCTTATAAAGTAGATGCTAATGCTCATTGCTAGCACAAGACTTATTAGGAAGGCAATGGCCATGGTTTACCTTTGTAAGGAAAATTTTCCAATTAGGAGCTATAACAAATTATAGCCCTAAAAAATTGGCCCTTTTGTCAAAAAAGTTGGGTGATAATGCGTACCATGTCACCCTTCCTAATGATCTCAAAATCTCTCCAGTTTTTCACATAGCTAACCTTAGCCTTTAATTTATTCTTGATGGCTCTCCTACTATTCTTACACCACTCAATGACAAGTTCCCAAAAACTAGGGAGGAAATGATATAGTCAGATAAAATAATTGAGCCTCTCAATGGTAACTTGAAGATACCAGAAGCCAAAATTTAAATTTATAACCATTGGAAAATGTCTCGTGCCAAATTTAAAACTCACATGACCACTTCAAAGTTCAAGTTCTTAATCCATACTATTTCATCCACTTTAAGGATTTTCTTCTTATCTGTGGTTTTTTTTTTCCTTAGCCAAGAAGAATTAGTTTTATTATCTGTCCAAAACCATTATTGAAAATGCTGCATTTTTATGTGTCTAGGCAAGAATTAAGCCAACTTCAATTTGCTAGTTTTGCCAAAATCTTTTCTTTCTAGCTTTTCTTTGTAAAACAAAGACTTAAAGCTTAAGTTTTCTAAGGAAGAACACTTGACATCAATTACTCCTAGATCTGCCAATGGGTTAATAATTGGATTTTCTTAGTTTGTTAAGCTCCTGCATATTATAGTTAAAAGTGCTTTTTGAAAGAAGAAGTTGTTCTCATACTTAAGCACCTATATGTGGAGTTAATCGTGAAGATTGTTTTACATTGCACCTTAATGATTCTAGTATTAATTCAGTAAAATTGGATTATTGGGTTGCACGCTGGATGGGGAGTGGTGCAAAATTGGACTATCTAAATAGGGTAAGAAAAAAAAAAGTAATTGGTGGAGATTTATATGGTATTAAAGATTCAAAGTGAAATTAAAATATTTTTGTGGGAAGCTTGCACTATAAGTGATTCTTTTTGTTGCCAAAATATTTCAAAGGAAAACCAAAAGAATTATGGTATGTGATTTATGCCATAGTAATGATGAATCAATTTTCATGCATTGCAGGGTTGTTCTAATGCTAAATCAATTTGGAAGATGGCTAAATTATATGGGTTTTCAAGGAAAGAAATCATTGCTTCTTTTTGGATTTGTGCTATGAAACACTTACTAGATTGTATAATTTTCATCGAGAATGATTTCCTTACTTTAGTTGCACAATAAGAAGTAGGTGGAATCCAATTATTCATGAGGATTTTGCAAAATTTGTTAAGGTGTTGCATAATAGCCTGGCTGAGTTGCACTTGTAATATAAAGGAAGCAAATCAGTCATCTATGGTGGTAAATGATAATTTAAAATTTTGTGTTAGCAATTTCCAAAACCAAGTGATTGAGGGATCAACGTGGATTGATCAATTTTTAAGGATGCAAGAGACATTTGGTGTTGGTTTTGTGATTAAAAATGATAAAGGGAAGTTAACGGTAGCTATTGCAAAACCTTGTAGGAAATTATGCAGTCCGTTAACAGTGGAACTCATGGCTATTAAGGAAGCTTCGTTATCTTTTAGGTATTCGGGTTTTAGTGAAGGAAATATCATTAATGACTCAAAAATGTTAATGGTTATTCTTTAAAATGGTGAGGTTTTTATAGGGTTTGTTTATTGAACGTGATTGGATTGGACAAGATTGGACTAATACACTTGTTTATTAATAGAAGATATTAAGAGTTTATTATTTTCTTGTGAAAATTTTAGAGTTTATTTTGATTCAAGAGAATCAAAATCATATTGCTCATGAGTAGCTCCATATGCTTTATCAATTTAGTATTTTAAAACCTGGATGGAGGAAGGTTTTAATTGGTTATCTAAATGTTTTTACAAATGGATGTAAATTTTAGTTCTATTTCTATAATGAATTATTTTTATGTTAAAAAAAATTTTACATACACTGCTTTTTTCCTTCTTTTTATCATTACTAGAAGAGGGGGCATATCTTGAGTAAATGATCTTATGAAGTAGGTATGAGGAGCTTATCAACCTCATTTGATAAAATTGAATGCTTAGATTAGGCTATTAATCTACCAAGTGTACACAAATCATTATTTGATCAGTTTACATTTAGTTTTATTTATCATTTCATTGGTTCATTTATTAATATCTAGCTTAGATTAATATTTTTAACTAATAAACTTATGATGCATATACATTTAGTGGATTTCTTAGTAGACTAGAATGTACCATAAACATTACTCTATTGGGTAATCCAATTAAGAATGGATGAAAAGAATGGTTACATTATTCGAAACCTTTTCTGCAGATATTTTTTTTTCCAGTAATAAAACAACATTACTAACCAAAACAAATAATAATAATAATAATAATGACATTAATTTACAATCTTAAAGTATCCTTAGGTCTCGCGCAATTATTTAGGTGAAATATTTTAGCTTCTTATATAAATAAGAAAATAAAAAGGGTTAACTGTACTTTAGTATCCTAAACTTTAAAAGTTATGCGATTTAGGCCCTAACCTTTGAGATTGTGCTGTTTGAGCCCTAGTGACAAAACACACCCTAGGAATCCCACCAAGATTCTTAGGTGGCCCTGTCTAGGGAAAGTCCTATTAGACAATCCTACAGAGTATTCTACATAACCTTCTTCTAAAGTATGGGCAACATAAACATTTTTACAAATAAACCTCACCTGAAAAGTATCAACATAATCCCCAAACTACAATTCATTGACCACATTAGCCATAAAGTCGAAACCTAAACTTAAAAGTAATACCACTAGTATCCAAATGTTACTACAATCATTATCAATGTATATCAGAGCAATCAATAAAAGTCTGTAGAATTCAAATCAATGCAAGTGAAAAGAATAAAACAAATGAATTAAAAGATGCAAGAGAAATATGGGACATTATTTTTGTGGATCACCACGATAGATGTGAGGTGACAGGAACAACTATCAGCCAACATTGAAGACCTAGAGGAATGAACTTAAACCAATAGCACTTGTGATAAAGATATCTTAGTGAGTGGATTAGTTAATAGAAGAAAAATATTTGTTTAACCTTAGAAAATCATTTCCTTTCAAACCTTACATTTCCCTCTTTGAAAAATTCCCCGTTTGAAAATTATTTCACAAAACCTATTATTATAATTCCAAAGGTTTATTAAATAAAATTTGATACTTGATGAATAAATCAAATTTGATACTTGATGAATAAATCAATGTTTAAATCCACCTTACTATAAACAATTAAATAGGCTAGAAGCATCAATAACTATGTACATAGAATATTGTACTTAAGCACAAACCATATAAATATCACTATAGAAAATAACTTAATAACATAAGTAAACCACCAAATTTATCTACTTAAATACAAAAAATTTCATAACTAAAACATTTTTACAGTTTCCAATCCTTGAATATGTAACTTTGTCTATCATGTTGTATACCAAGTATTGACATCTTGTTCTTAACATCTCACAATGCCACAAGTCAATCATGGAGGCAGGAAAACTTATCACGGTCCTTTAGTGTCCTGAAAGCATTTTGGTAGGATCTTATCATCACTCTCTATAGTATAGGATAACAATTTATGAATCATGGTCATAACCAATATCCAATATACCCACTAGGATTGTATGGTCTACAAATGTCATCATATCTAATATCATCGTTTGTTCATCTGATCCATATACATATAAATATATATTCCATAGTTTCAAATCTCAATCTCATCAACCATTTCAGATAAACCAACATTTTTCATGCCATAAAATCAAATAAGTAACAATTTGACTAAAACATTCATTCAAATATCAGAACAATTAAACATCAACATTCCAAATGCTAGACTAACCAATATGTCAAAATTTATTGAATAATATTGTTAAGTTCCACTATTTTCAATCCATGATTTCCATTTCATAAAATTCAGGTTAATAGCAATTGGATTAAAACATAAGCTCAAAAACCTAAAAAGTTTGAGTAGTAAGATTCAAAGTTTACCATGAGCATATGAAAGCTTGGAATTATTTAAAATGTTATAAAAAATCACATGAAATAATAACATTTATATTTATATGTTCATATAGCTAAACATATATATAATCATAATTACTCATAATTCATGTGTGGATTTAATATTTAGGAATTAATTAATTTACAATGAAAATAATAAAATAATAACTTTTCTAAGTTGATTTTTCCAGCAAATAAATAAATAGAAACCAAATAATAGACTAATTTCCTAAAACAAAAAGTCAAAATCAAATTAGGAAACAAATTGACTATCTTTCTAACTAAGCTGTCTTTGACTAATCTTTGACCAATTTAAGCTCCAAATCAGCTTCCATATGCCTTGTAGGATGCCAAAAAGGATGACTATTGAGTCCCACACGATTCCCTTGATTGGAACAAAGAGAAAATGCCAACTCAGCAAAATACAGTAAAGCTAACAACAAAAATCCAGCAAAATCGGCCACTTTTCCTTTTATGCGCTCAAGCCCTTTTTGATTGCTTTTGATTCTACCGTGGCTTGATTCCATGACCTGTTATTGATATTTATTGAGTCCATAAAGTGTTGGAACCATTTCTTTGATGCGAATCCACCCGAGACTGCTCGACCGACAACCCGCTGGGGTGCTAACCCAATACAAATGAAGGTGGGACCGATCACTAGGGCCCAAGCCAAGAAGTTCAAGGACAATCTTGCTGTCTTCATACAAGGAATAAGTCATAGTCAAGAGGGGCTGGCCACATCTAAAGAACCAAGGCTTGTTTTACTCATACAAGCAATAGAAGCCAAAACAGGGTCAGGTGACGTTTTTGGTGATAATAAGGAGGCCGGGTTGTATGAATTGGAACCCCATCCTTATGGGTTCAATTCATATGGAGGATGAGTCATAGAAACCAGCCAAAGCAGCTTCAAAGCCGACCAACAAGGTGGTTTGCGCACAAGGAGAAGGAAAGGCCGGATTTGCTGTATTCCTTGCTGGCTTTACTGCATTTTATTGTATTAGCCTTTTCTCATACTTCCAAGCAAGGGAAACGTGAGGAACTTCACAATAAGCTTATTTGGCATCCTACAAAGCATATTGAAGCTGATTTGGAGCTCAATTTGGTCAAAGATTGGTCAAAGTCAATTTAGTCAAAAACGCTAGTATTATAGTTTCCTAATTTTATTCTACTTTTTGTTTTAGGAAACTACCATTATTTTTTAGTTTTTATTTATTTATTTTCTGGACAAATAAGTTTAGGAAAGTTATTATTTTATTATTTTCATTGTAAATTAATTAATTCCTAATTCAAAATAAAGGAATTAATTAATCCAAATTAGTTTAGGAAAAGGAAAGTTTCGGCCAAGGTAGACTTCTTCATTGTGTGGCCGGTTTTTCCTAGGGTTTTTAGGGTTTATTTTGTTTCTTTCAAAAGCCTATTTAAAGGCTTATTTTTCAATAATAATACAACTTTGATTTGATTAAGAAAATACTTGTGAGATTAATTATCTCTTTGTTCTTTGAGAACACCTAAAACACCATTAGAGAATTGGTTGTTTTAGCTTGACTTATCAATAGGTTTTCCATCCCCTATTGTGGCGTCTACATTATACCAAGGTTTCTAACCACAGGTTGGTTAGGGGTTGAGGTCCATTCCATTAGAACTTGAACTTAATTAAAGATCCGGGCTAATATAATACGGGTTTAGGAGCAGGTCGTCCTAGGTTCGTATCATTTGGTATCATAGCTAAATTTTGTTCAGGTTTGATCTATCTTTATTTGCTTTATTTGTTTTTGTGTTATTCTGCAATTTTAGCATTAGGTTAAGGTTGCATCCATCCTATACACGTTCAGCATCTTAAAAAAAAAAAAAAAAAAAATTCATTCCTAGTTGAATTAGGATTTCCTAGTTTTATCGTATTTTTGTTTCCTAGTTTGTTGGTTCTCTTTTATCATTGTTCTTGTTAATTTAGTTTTTGTTGATTTTTCTTTGCTGTTTTAGTCTTAAATATTTGCATTCATATATTCAAAAAAAAAAAAAAAAGAAAACAGGAAAAAAAAAAAGTTTGCGGCAACATTTAAAAAAAAAAAAAAAAAAAACTGCACATTTTGTTTATTTGGAGGTCACGGGTTTGGTGTTTGTTTTGGAGTTGGAATTGCAATTTTGGTAATTATTCTTGCTACTGCAGTTGTTTATGTTCTGTGAGTGAAAAAAAAAAGAAGAAAGAAGGTAAAGCCGAATAAAAAAAAAAAAAAAGAGGAAAAAAAAATTATTTCGGTTTGTTGGAGTTTGATTTGTTTGCTGGAATCTTGTTGGAGCTGCTGGTTTTTTTTTATTATTTATTCAATATTTGAGTTGCTGGGAAATTATTTTTGCTGCTGGATATTTGGATTTTGGGTGTTTAAATTTTTTGGATTAAAATTAGTTAAAGGAATTGATACAAAACTTGAATTACAAGAACAACAACCAACACTTTTCTATATTTTTGTTCTCTTTGATTCTTGTTCGTATTTGAATTTCTTTTTCTGGAATTTTATTCTTGAACTCATAATCTACTACCATCTGGTGCAGTTTTCAAAAATTCCAATGTTTTCCCATTATTTTGTGTTTTCTTGACTAGAAAGCCGAAAAATTAGGATTTGTTGGATTCTTTCGGTATTGCCTACTTTTTGCTACTGTTTTGTTGATAAGTTTAATTAAAACATACTAGTGATCTAATTGCTGTTTTGTGGGTGTTTTAATTAGAACTTTGAGATAATTCATTGAGTGGAAAAAGGCAAGAGTGTGTGAGCTTAAAAGAGGGTAAAAGCCGAAACTAGTGTGTAAACACGAGTGTCGAGACCTTGTTTGAGTGAAACACGTGAGGGAGTGATATTGTGAGGATTTATTTTATTTTTGTAGTATTTTACTAACATGGCAGATTCTAGAATAAGAAGAGGGGATCCACCCTTGAGGATCAATGAGGAAGAGTCCGTAGCATTCCATGGCGATGACCGAGCTACCGGGAATGGAGACCAAGTGGATATGAGAGCTGTCTTGGAATCAATACAGCGGGTTAGTGCTCAAGTTGAGCATGTGAATCAAAGAGTGGGAAGACTAGAAGCCTCACAAGGAAGGCCGAATACAAGAAATAGGCAAGAATTCCATGGAGGACGAGGCCGAGGACGAGGAGGTCGCGAGAGGCCGAGAGAGGAATTTGATGAGGATCCATTCGACGGTGACTTTGAGGAAGGTATGGACGAAACCTTTGCTGTCCAAGATAGAGCTGGCCGTGGGAGATATAGGAGGGAAGATACAGATGATGATTTGGGAAATATCAAGGTTAATATCCCACCTTTTATGGGTAAAAGTGATCCCGAAGCTTATTTGGAGTGGGAAGAGAAAATGGAGATGATTTTTGACTGCCACAACTATTCGGAAGGTAAGAAGGTGAAGTTGGCAGCAATGGAGTTTGGCCATTATGCACTCCAATGGTGGACAAATGAGCAAAGCACCCGAAGGAGAGTTGGTGATGACTTAATTACAACATGGCGACAAATGAAAGGAGCCATGAGGAAGCTGTTTGTGCCATCCCATTACCATAGGTTGCTGCATCAAAGGCTTCAATCTTTGTCTCAAGGAAGTAGGTCCGTGGAGGATTATTACAAAGAGATGGAGATGTTAATGATGAGGCTGAATATGAATGAGGATAGGGAGGCAACCATGGCAAGATTTCTTGGAGGGTTAAACCGAGACATTGCCAACCAACTTGAATTACAACAATACTTGGAATTGGAGGAGATGTTGCATGTAGCCATTAAGCTTGAGAACCAATTCAAGAGGATGGGTGTTAGTACACGGTTTGGAGGAGTTTCTAGCAGTGGAAGGACAAGTTCAAGTGGCTGGAAAAACAATTCCACTTATGAAAACAAGTTGAAGCCGAAATTGGGAGAAGAATCTACCAACCGGCCAAGAAGGGAGGTCAAGACCGAATCTGTCCAAGCACTTAGAGGTGAGATAAAATCTGATCCTAAACCTCAAAAATCCAGAGAAATAATTTGTTTTAAGTGCCAAGGAAGAGGACACATAGCCAGCCAATGCCCAAACAGAAGAATCATGGTATTAAAGGGTGATGGTGAGCTGGAATCCGCAAGTGAAGAAAGTGGGGCTGAAACCGAGCAAGAGGAGGATTGCAATGAAGATGAAGCCGAACCTGTAGATACATCTAATGCCGAGTTGAGCTTGGTTTCAAGGAAAGTACTTGCTGTCTACAAAGATGAAGAGCAGATACAAAGAGAAAACATCTTCCACACTCGCTGCGAAATACAAGGTAAAATTTGTAGCATGATTATAGATAATGGGAGTTGTACTAATGTGATAAGTAATCTTGTAGTTGATAAATTAGGCTTGAAAACAATTAAACATCCAGAACCTTATAGATTACAATGGCTTAATGATAGTGGTGAGATGAAAGTAAACAAACAAGCCAAAGTAAAATTTAATATAGGTAGATATGAGGATGTAGTTTTATGTGATATTGTGCCCATGATTGCTGGACATATACTATTAGGTAGACCATGGCAATTTGATAAAGATGCTACTCATTGTGGTCGAGAAAATAGTATTGTTTTCAGGTTTAAAGGGAAGAAGGTCAAGCTGGAACCATTATCTCCTAAAGAGGTTTACAAAGACCAATTAGAAATGCAACAAAGGAGAGAAGCCGAAAAGCTCAAGGAAAAAGCAAGTATGGCACCAACGGCTTCACCATCCTTTCAAGAAGGTAAGATTGAGGTTGCTGACCGAGGTAAGGTTTCTAAGGTTCATATTGAGTGGAAAGACCAAGAAAAAGCTGAGAGAGGGGTGAGAAAAGAGAGCAAACCCGAGAGCACAAAAAATCTGGAAGTTTCCGCCAATGAGAGCCAAACCGAGGAAAGAAAAAAAAAAGAAAGAAAAGAGAGGAAAAACCAGAATTTTTATTTGAGTTTAGGGGGTATTAATAAGGTTATTGAGTGTAAGAAACCTATGCTGGTCATGCTTTACAAAGAAAATTATTTTAATGATCAAACTAACTTTGAAGAACTTGAATTGCCAAGTTCAATGATTTCTCTTTTGAAGGAATTTGGAGATGTCTTCCCAAGTGAGATTCCAAGTGGACTACCACCTATTCGAGGGATAGAACATCAAATTGACTTTGTTCCAGGGGCTGCCATACCAAATAGACCAGCTTATAGGAGCAATCCCGAAGAAACAAAGGAGCTGCAAAAACAGGTAAGTGATTTGCTTGATAAAGGATACATTCGTGAGAGTTTAAGTCCATGTGTTGTTCCTGTTTTGTTGGTACCTAAAAAGGATGGTTCTTGGAGAATGTGTGTTGATTGTAGGGCTATAAATAATATTACCATCAAATATAGACATCCCATTCCTAGATTAGATGATATGCTTGATGAGTTGCATGGTGCTTGCATGTTTACAAAAATTGATCTTAGGAGTGGTTATCACCAAATTAGGATGAAAGAAGGTGATGAATGGAAAACCGCATTCAAAACTAAATATGGACTGTATGAATGGTTAGTTATGCCTTTTGGATTATCCAATGCACCTAGTACTTTCATGAGGCTTATGAATCATGTAATGCGTCCATTTATTGGTAAATTTGTGGTTGTTTATTTTGATGACATTCTAATATATAGCCGAAATTTGGATGACCATGTGGATCAACTTAGGCAAGTTTTGCAAGTTCTTAGAAAGGAAAGATTATTTGCTAACATTAAAAAATGTGAATTTTGCAAAGAAGAGCTTGTGTTTCTAGGTTTTGTAGTAAGTGCTGCAGGAATCAAAGTTGACCAAGCTAAGGTGAAAGCAATTCAAGAGTGGCCGGTTCCTACTTCTATCACCCAAGTGAGGAGCTTTCATGGCTTGGCAAGTTTTTACCAAAGATTTGTCAAGGATTTTAGTACCATAGCAGCACCATTGAATGAAGTTGTCAAGAAGAATGTTGGTTTCAAATGGGGGGAAGTACAAGAAAAATCTTTTAATTTGTTGAAAGAAAAATTGTGTAATGCACCTTTGTTAGTTTTGCCAAATTTTTCTAAGACTTTTGAAATTGAATGTGATGCTTCGGGTGTAGGTATTGGAGCTGTTTTAATGCAAGAAGGAAGGCCCATAGCCTACTTTAGTGAAAAATTGAATGGAGCTGCCCTAAACTACCCGACTTATGACAAGGAGATGTATGCTTTGGTGAGGGCTTTGGAGACGTGGCAGCATTATCTTATGCCAAAGGAGTTTGTGATTCATACGGATCATGAGTCTTTGAAGCATATCAAGGGTCAAGGAAAGCTCAACCGAAGGCATGCTAAGTGGATTGAGTTTATTGAAACATTTCCATATGTGATCCGCTACAAAAAAGGTAAGGAAAATGTGGTTGCCGATGCATTATCCCGAAGGTATGTGCTCTTTTCTACCTTAGATGCTAGGTTGCTTGGATTTGAACAATTGAAAGAACTTTATGAGCATGATAGTGACTTTGGAGAAATTTTTAGAACCTGTTTGAAACATGGATTTAATAAATTTTACATATTTGAGGGATATTTGTTTAAAGAAAACAAACTTTGTGTGCCTAATTGTAGTATTAGGGAATTATTGGTTCGGGAAGGACATGGGGGTGGTTTAATGGGTCATTTTGGTATTTTAAAAACTTTATCCTTGCTGCAAGAACATTTTTATTGGCCTAACATGAGGAGAGATGTTGAGAGAATTTGTGAAAGATATTTGAAGTGCCGAAAAACAAAATCAACATTGAAACCGCATGGATTGTATAAGCCTTTGCCGATTCCTACCTATCCTTGGGTAGATTTGTCTATGGATTTTATTCTTGGGTTGCCTAGGTCAAGGACAGGTAAGGATTCAATATTTGTTGTGGTAGATAGGTTTTCTAAGATGGCACATTTTATTGCATGTAACAAAACTGATGATGCATCCAATATTGCTAACTTATTTTTCAAGGAAATTGTGAGATTGCATGGAATGCCAAGAACTATTGTGTCGGATAGGGATGCTAAGTTCTTAAGCTATTTTTGGAAAACATTGTGGGCTAAATTAGGTACTAAGCTTTTATTTTCAACTACTTGTCATCCACAAACTGATGGACAAACCGAAGTAGTAAATAGAACCTTGTCTGCATTGTTGAGAGCATTAATTAGTAGAAATTTAAGGACTTGGGAAGAATGTTTGCCACATGTTGAATTTGCATATAATAGGTCTTTACATTCAGCAACTAAATTTACTCCATTTGAAATTGTTTATGGTTTTAATCCTTTGACTCCATTAGATTTAACACATTTGCCTTTAAGTGAGCGTGCTAATCTAGATGGAAAATAAAAAGCTGATTTTGTAAAGCAGATTCATGAGAAGACCTGAGCAAACATTGAGAGGAGGACCGAGCAATATGCAAGGGTGGCTAATCAAGGCTGAAAATCAATGGTGTTTGAACCTGGAGATTGGGTGTGGCTGCATTTAAGGAAAGAAAGATTCCCCGAACAAAGGAAATCAAAACTCATGCCGAGGGGTGATGGACCTTTTCAAGTTTTGGAGAGGATAAACGACAATGCCTACAAACTTGATCTACCGGGTGAGTATAGTGTTAGTGCCACCTTTAATGTTGCTGATTTATCTCCTTTTGCTGCAGGTGATGACTTCGATTTGAGGACAAATCCTTTTCAAGAGGAGGGGAATGATGCGAATCCACCCGAGACTGCTCGACCGACAACCCGCTGGGGTGCTGACCCAATACAAATGAAGGTGTGACCGATCACTAGGGCCCAAGCCAAGAATTTCAAGGACAATCTTGTTGTCTTCATACAAGGAATAAGTCATAGTCAAGAGGGGTTGGCCACATCTAAAGAACCAAGGCTTGTTTTACTCATACAAGCAATAGAAGCCAAAACAGGGTCGGGTGACGTTTTTGGTGATAATAAGGAGGCCGGGTTGTATGAATTGGAACCCCATCCTTATGGGTTCAATTCATATGGAGGATGAGTCATAGAAACCAGCCAAAGCAGCTTCAAAGCCGACCAACAAGGTGGTTTGCACACAAGGAGAAGGAAAGGCCGGATTTGCTGTATTCCTTGCTGGCTTTACTGTATTTTACTGTATTAGCCTTTTCTCGTACTTCCAAGCAAGGGCAACGTGAGGAACTTCACAATAAGCTTATTTGGCATCCTACAAAGCATATTGAAGCTGATTTGGAGCTCAATTTGGTCAAAGATTGATCAAAGTCAATTTAGTCAAAAAAGCTAGTATTATAGTTTCCTAATTTTATTCTACTTTTTGTTTTAGGAAACTACCATTATTTTTTAGTTTTTATTTATTTATTTTCTGGACAAATAAGTTTAGGAAAGTTATTATTTTATTATTTTCATTGTAAATTAATTAATTCCTAATTCAAAATAAAGGAATTAATTAATCCAAATTAGTTTAGGAAAAGGAAAGTTTCGGCCAAGGTAGACTTCTTCATTGTGTGGCCGGTTTTTCCTAGGGTTTTTAGGGTTTATTTTGTTTCTTTCAAAAGCCTATTTAAAGGCTTATTTTTCAATAATAATACAACTTTGATTTGATTAAGAAAATACTTGTGAGATTAATTATCTCTTTGTTCTTTGAGAACACCTAAAACACCATTAGAGAATTGGTTGTTTTAGCTTGACTTATCAATAGGTTTTCCATCCCCTATTGTGGCGTCTACATTATACCAAGGTTTCTAACCACAGGTTGGTTAGGGGTTGAGGTCCATTCCATTAGAACTTGAACTTAATTAAAGATCCGGGCTAATATAATACGGGTTTAGGAGCAGGTCGTCCTAGGTTCGTATCATTCTTGCTGCTTGAAGTCCGTATTTGCACGAAAACAGCTACACAGTTCCGTATCAGCCTCCACCACTTGGATACTTCAAATGGGCTTTGTATCTTCGGGTATTTATAAGCCCTTATGAGAGGTAACTACTCCCTATATAAAGGCAGCCAGGTTGTCCTTAAATCTTGGCTTGAGCTCTAGTGATTGACCCGGTCTTCTTCCGTATCGAATCAGCACCTTAGTGGGTTGTTGGTTGTGCGGGTTAGGCGGATTCTCATCATTCCCCTCCTCTTGAAAAGGATTTGCCCTCACCCGATAAATCAAGTTTGTAAGCATTGTCATTTATCCGCTCCAAAACTTGAAAAGGTCCATTTCCATGTGGTATAACCTTGGACTTTCTTTGTTCAGGAAACCTCTCATTTCTTAGGTGCAACCAAACCTAATCTCCAGGTTCAAAGACACCTTGTTTTCGGCCTTGATTAACACTCCTTGCATATTGCTCGGTCCTTCTCTCAATATTTCCTTTGTCTTTTCATGAATTTGCTTTACAAAATTAGCT
Source organism: Ziziphus jujuba (assembly GCF_031755915.1). Taxonomy (NCBI): domain Eukaryota; kingdom Viridiplantae; phylum Streptophyta; class Magnoliopsida; order Rosales; family Rhamnaceae; genus Ziziphus; species Ziziphus jujuba. Next base: position 21,182,064 of record NC_083384.1, read on the forward strand.
TTTTGTTTTCCATTTAGATTAGCATGTTCACTTAATGGTGAAGGTATTAAATCTAATGGAGTCAATGGATTAAAACCATAAACAATCTGAAACGGTGTATATTTAGTGGCTGAATGCAAAGACCTATTATGACCAAATTCAACATGTGGAAACATTCCTCCCATGTTCTTAAATTTCTACTAATTAAAGCCTATAACAATGCAGACAAAGTTCTATGTACTACTTCCATTTGTCCATCAATTTGTGGATGACAAATAGTTGAAAATAAAAATTTAGTGCCTAAATTAGCCCACAAATTTTTCCAAAAATAACTTAAGAATTTAGCATCCCTCTCCGAAACAATTGTTCTAGGTATACCATGCAATCTTACAATTTCCTTAAAGAATAGTTAGTAACATTATATGCATCATCAGTTTTGTTACATGCAATGAAATGTGTCATCTTAGAAAATCTATCCACAACAACAAATATTGAATCCTTACCTGTCCTTGACCTAGGTAAACTAAGAATAAAATCCATAGACAAATCCACCTAAGGACAGGAAGGAATCGGCAATGGAAGGTACAAACCAAGCAGCTTCAACTTGGACTTGGATTTTTGGCACTTCAAGGATCTTTCACATATTTTCTCCACATCTCACCACATGTTAGGCTAATAAAAATGTTCTTACAGCAAGGATAAAGTTTTTTAAACACCAAAATGACCCATTAAACCACCACCATGACCTTCCCTCACCAACAATTCTCTAATGCTACAATCAGGCACACAAAGTTTGTTTTCCCTAAACAAATACCCCTAAAAAATGTAAAATTTATTAAAACCATGTTTTGAATAGGTCCTAAATATTTCTCCAAAGTCACTATCATGCTTATAAAGTTCTTTTAATTGTTCAAATCCAAGCAATCTAGCATATAAAGTAGAGAACAATGCATACCTTTGGGATAATGCATTGGTGATCACATTTTCCTTACATTTTTTGTAGCGGATGACATAAGGAAATGTTTCAATAAACTCAATCTACTTAGCATGCCTTCAGTTAAGCTTCCTTGGCCTTTAATGTGCTTTAAAGATTCATGATCCGTATGAATCACAAACTCCTTTGGGATTAAATAGTGCTGCCATGTTTCCAAAGCTCTCACCAAAGCATACATCTCTTTGTCATAGGTTGGGTAGTTTAGCCAACATTCTTCTTCACAACTTCGGTAAAAGGTGCTACAATGGTGCTAAAATCCTTGACAAACCTTTGGTAAAAACTAGTCAAACCATGAAAGCTCCTTACTTTGGTAATGGATGTAGGTTTCGATCCTTCTTGGATTGCTTCCACCTTGGATTGATCAACTTTAATACCTACAGTTGGATTGATCAACTTTAATACCTGCAGCACTTACTACAAATCCTAGAAAAACAAGTTCACTTTTGCAAAAATAACACTTTTTCAAGTTAGCAAACAACCTTTCCTTCCTAAGAATATTTAAAACTTGCCTAAGATATCCTACATGCTCATCTAGATGCCTACTATATACAAGAATATCATCAAAATAAACCACAACAAACTTTCCAAGGAATGGTCGCACAAAATGATTCATTAATCTCATGAAAGTGCTAGGTGCATTAGTTAAACCAAAAGGCATTACTAATCACTCATACAATTCATACTTAGTTTCAAATGTGGTTTTCCATTCATCACCCTCTTTCATTCTAATTTAATGATATCCACTCCTAAGATCAATTTTTGTAAACATACATGTACCATGTAATTCATCTAACATGTCATCTGACCTAGGAATTAGATGCCTATATTTAATGGTAATATTATTTATAGCTCTACAATCTACACACATGCACCATGAACCATCTTTTTTAGGAACTAATAAAACAGGGACATCACATGGACTCAATACTCTCACGAATATACCATTTATCACGTAATTCACTTGCCTACATTTGTAGCTCCTTTGTCTCCTCGGGATTACTTCTTTACGCAGGTCTATTTGGAATCGCAGCTCCCGATACATTCAATCCTCGGATAGGTGGTAAACCGTTAGGAATTTCATCCAGAAAGACATCATTAAATTCCTGCAAAAGAAAAGAAATAGAACATGGCAATTCAAGTTCGTCATGGTTAGCTTGGTCATTTAAATACACATCTTTATAACTCATAACCAGCAATGGTTTAGATGGCTTTATTAACATCTCGAAAACTGAGATAAATTTTTTTAATTTTCCTCTCTTTTTTTTCTTTTCCTTTCTCACTCACGGGTTGCCTTTTCTTTACCTCACTCTTCGCCTTTTCAGGTTGTTCTTCACTTTCTGCTTTTTCGACTTTTCTCACTCCACTTTCTGCTTTCTCATGATTTTTCCACTCAATTTGAGTTTTAGAATGCTTACCTTGGACAGAAAGTTTGGACCTACCTTCTTCGATAGATGATGAAGTTGTGGATGCCATCTAACCTTTTCTTTAAGCTTTTCGGCCTCCCCTCTTTGTTGCATTTGAAGTTGATCTATAAATACTTCCTTTGGAGTTAATGGTTCAGCTTAAACTTTTTCCCTTTAAATTTAAATACAATGGAATTCTCTCTCCCCTAATGTATGGCATCCTTATCAAATTTTCATGGTCTACCCAACAAAATATGACCCGTATGCATAGGAACAACATCACACAATACAACATCCACATATTTATCAATGCTAAATTCTACTTTGGCTTGTTTATTTACTTTTATCTCACCACTATCATTAAGCCATTATAATCTATACGGTTCTGGATGTTTAATGGTTACTAACCCTAATTTATCAACTACCAAATTACTAATTACATTGGCACAACTCTCACTATCAACTATCATCATACTACAAATGTTACCTTGAATTCCACATCGGGTGTGGAAGATGTTCTCTTTTTGAATTTAGCCCTCATCTTTGTGCACAGTTAGAACCCTCCTTGCCACCAAACTCAATCAGCCCTAGATGCTTTGAAAATGAATTACCCCCTGGATAAAGGCAGCAAGATTTTCATTAAACCTCTAAGCTTGAGCCCTAGTGATCGGTTTGGTCTTCATCTGTATCGGGTTAATACCCCAGCGGGTTGTCGGTTGTGTGAGCTCGGACGGATTCGCATCATTCCCCTCCTCTTGAAAAGGATTTGTCCTCAAATCAAGATCATCACCTGCAGAAAAAAGAGATAAATTAGCAACATTAAATGTCGTACTAACAATATACTTACCTGTTAAATCAAGTTTGTAGGGATTCTCGTTAATCCACTCCATAACTTGAAAAGGTCCATCCACACACGGCATGACCTTTGACTTTCTTTGTTTTGGAAACCTCTCCTTTCGTAAGTGCAACCAAACCAAATCTCCTGGGTCAAACACTATCACAACAAAATCTAGAAATCCATGCTCATTATGGCAAAAATTACACTTTTTAAATTTAGCAAATAATCTCTTTCAAATTTTCAAATTTCCACAAAGTAAAGCTCTCAACAAGGCAGATAAAGTTCTATACTACAAAAGCATTTTTAAATAAGCATCTTTATAATTCATGACCAACAATGATTTCTTATTCAAAATAGATTTATTAACATCCCCAAAAGTCAAATAAAAATTTTTATTTTTCCTTTCTTTTCTACCTTTTCCTTTCTCACTCACGGTTTCATTGAATTTTGCATCACACTCGGCTTTTTCTCTAAGTTTTTCTTTCTCGAGTTTGTTAAAATTTTTCCACTCAACCTGGGTTTTAAAGGACTTACCTTGGACAGCAACCTCACCTTTTCCCTTTTGAATGGATGGTGAAATCGTTGGTGACATAGTAGCCTTTTCTTGGAGCTTCTCTTTCCCATAATGTATGGCATGTTTATCAAATTGTCATGGCCTCCCCAACAATATATGACCAGCATGCATAGGCACAACATCACACAACACAACATCCACATATTTATCTATGCTAAATTTTACTTTGGCTTGTTTATACACTTTCATCTTACCACTATCATTAATCCATTGTAATCTATATGGTTTGAGATGTTTAATAGTTGTGAAGCCTAATTTATCAACCACAATGTTACTAATTACATTTGTATAACTTCCACTATCAATAATCATATTACAAATCTTACCTTGGATTTCACATCGGGTGTGGAAGATATTTTCCCTTTGAACTTGATCCTCATCCTTGTATACAGCAAGTACTCTCTTAGATACCAAGTTTAATTTGGCATTGGATGCATGGAGTGTCTCAGCTTCATCTTCAAGTTCTTCCTCTCCTTGCTCGGTCTCACACTCACTTTCTTCACTTTTCGATTCTAGCTCACCATTACCCTTTAACACCATGATTCTTCTATTCGGGCATTGGCTAGCGATGTGTCCTTATCCCTAGCACTTAAAATAAATAATTTCTCTAGATCTTGAAGGTTTAGGATCAGATTTTACCTTATTCTTTGGTGCTTTGACAGATTCGGCTTTGGACTCCCTTTTTGGCTGATTTAACTTTCTTCTCCAACTTTTGACTTTAGGTTGTTTTCAAAGGTAGGATTGTTTCTCCAGCCACTTGGATTTGATCCTCCACTATTGGAAACACCTCCAAACCATGAGCCTACAACCCTCCTCTTGAATTGATGCTCTAATTTAATAGCCACATGAAACATCTCCTCCAATTCCACATAATATTGTTACATATCTAGTTGATTGGCTATTTCACAATTCAAACCACCGACAAACCTTGCCATGGTTGATTCTCTATCTTCATTCATACTTGACCTCATCATAAGCATCTCCATCTCCTTGTAATAATCCTCCACAGACCTAGTTCCTTGAGATAAAGATTGAAGTCTTTGATGCAGCAATCTATGATAATGTGATGGTACGAACCGCTTCCTCATAGCTCCTTTCATTTGTCGCCATGTAGTGATCAAGTCATCACCAACTTTCCTTTGGGTGTTTTGCTCATTGGTCCACCATTGGAGTGCATAATGACCAAATTCCATTGCTGCCAATTTCACCTTTTTAGCCTCTGAATAGTTGTGGCAATCGAAGATCATTTCCATACATTCTTCCCATTCCAAGTAAGCCTCCGGGTCATTTTTCCCCATGAAAGGTGGTATGTTTACCTTGATGTTGCCAAGATCATCATCTACCTCCTCTCTCCTATGCCTCCCATGGCCTAGCCTATCTTGGACAGCAAGTGTTTCATCTGTTCCTTCCTTAAAATCATCTCCAAAATATTCCTTTTCAAACACCTCTCTACACTGTCCATGGCCTCCTCGACTTCCATGGAACTCTTGCCTCAAATTTGGTCCACCATGAAATATTTCTATTCTATCCATCCTTTGATTTATGTGGTCAAATTGAGCATTCATCCACTGCAATTATTCCAAGATAGCCCTCATGTCCGTTTGTTCACCACTCCCCATAGCGCAGGAATCACCATGGAATCCTACGAATTCTTCTTCATTGATTCTTAGTGGTGAATCTCCTCTCCTCAATCTTGAATCTGCCATGTTAGTATAATAATACAAAATAAAATATATTCTCCCTCACGTGTTTCACTCAATCAAGGTCTCGACACTCATGTTTTCACACTAGTTTCGGCTTTTACCCTCTTTTAGGCTGACACACTCTTGTCTTTTTTCACTCAATGAATTATCTCAAAGTTCTAATTAAAATGCACAAAAAATAGCAATTAGATCACAAGTATGTTTTAATTAAACTTATCAAAGAAATAGTAGTGAAAAGAAAGCAATGCTAAATGAATTAACAAAACCTAGTTTTCGGCTTTTAAGGCGAAATAAGGCAAATCAACAAGAAAATTTTGGAAATAATAAGAACTGGACTAGATGGTAAGAAATTAATAATCCAATAATGAAATTTTAGAGAAAGAAATTCAAACTCAAACAAGAATCAATTTGAACAAAATTAAAGAGTAGTGTCGGCTGTTGTTATTGTAATTCTAGTTTTGTATCAATTCCTTTAACTAATTTTAACCTAATAATTTTAGCACCTGAAATTCAAATATCCAACAACAAAAATAATTCTCCAGCAACTCCAAGAAATTTCCTAAATAATCAACAAATCAGCAGCTCCAAAAAATTTCCAGCAACAAATTTCAACACCAAATTCAACAAACCGAAATTTTTTTTTATTTGGCTTTTTTTTCTTTTTTTTTTCTTTTTTTTTTTAACTAACAGAACATAAGACAACTGTAGTAGCAATAATCAACACAAAAGTTCCAATTCCAACACCAAACAATACCAAACCTGTGACCTCCCAAACAAAATACAAATTGTGCAGTTTTTTTTTTTTTTTTATATATGTTCGGCTTTTCTTTTTTTTCTTTTTTATTTTTGAATATATGAATGCAAATATTTAAGACTAAAACAGCAAATAAAAATCAAGAAAAACCAAAATTAACAAGAACAATGATGAAAAACAACAAATAAACTAGGAAGCAAAAATACGGTAAAACTAGGAAATCCTAATTCAACTAGGAATGATAGAAGCAACCATAACCTAATACTAAAATTGCAAATTAACACAAAAACAAATAACAAAAATAAAGATAAATCAAACCTGAACAAAATTTGGCTCTGATACCAAAGGATACGAACCTAGGATGACCTACTTCTAAACTCGTATTATATTAGCCCAGATCTAATTATGTTCAAGTTCTAATTGTCACCTTGACCCTAACTAACCTGTGGTTAGAAACCTTTATATATAATGAAGATGCCACAATAGGTGATGGAAGGACTATTGATAAGTCAAACTAAAACACTCATTCACTAATGGTATTTTAGGTGTTTCAAAGAACAAAGAGAATTCAATCTCACAAATAATTTTCTGTATAAAATTCAAGCTTGATTTCTCATTGAAAATAAGCCTTTAAGTAGGCTTTGAATGAACAAAATAAAACCTTAAAAGGATTAGGAAATTTTGGCCAACGTAAAATCCAATTAGGAAATTGCCTAATTTCACACCCTTACCTAATCTAATTTGGATTAATTAATTCCTTTTTTTTGAATTAGGAATTAGTTAATTTACAATGAAAATAATAAAACAATAACTTACCTAAACTTATTTGTCCTGAAAATAAATAAAGAAAAACCTAAAGTAAAGGTAATTTCCTAAAGCAAAAAGTAGAAATCAAATTAGGAAACTAGAATACTAGCTTTTTGACTAAGTTGATTTTGACCAAGTTTTGACCAATTTGAGTTCCAAATCAGATTCTATATGCTTTTTAGATGCCAGATAAGATTATTATGGAGTCCCACATGATACCCTTGCTTGAAGGAACGAGAAAAAACCAACTCAGCAAAATACAATAAAGCCAGCAAGCAATACAACAATTTTAGGCCAAATTTTGAAGCTGTCCGTACAAGTTGGTTTTACTTCTGCCTTGACTTGTTTCCATGACTTCTTATTGATATTTATTCAATCCATAAAGAGTTGGAACCATTTATTGCTAGTTGGACTCCATAAATGCACCAAAATCGCTACCCGGGTTTGTATCGACTTCCACCACTTGTATGCCCAAAACAAGTCTTGAATCTTCGTATATGGACAAGTGCTCTTGAGAATGAATTATTCCCTGAATAACGGCAGCAAATATTTTCCTAAATCTCTTAGCTTGAGCCCTAATAATCGGCCTGATCTTCATCCGTATCGGGTCAGCAATCCAGCTGATTGTCGGTTGTGCAAGCATAGAAGGATTCGCATCACCACTACTACTCCTCATTGGGTTTGGGGAAAATTAACCCATCTCCAGCCATCTATGAGCAACAAATGGTGGCTAGACCACCAAATTTCACAACAAATGGTGGCCAAACACTTTCAAGATTAGCGACCTAAAATAGGCGGTTGCTGTTGACTTTCTCATTGAATTTTAACCAATTTCCCAAAAAAAACTTAATCCCCATGCCTTGTAGCAAAATTATCCATGGAAGTCCAACAAAACAGGCTGAGTTTTTGGCTAAATTACTACCGAGCTCCCTAGATCGATCTTTCTTCCTATGGCAATGTGATTTTTTATTGGTCAAAAATTTGTCGGATATTGTTTGTTTCAGGTCATGCCATATCTTCTCCCCCACATCCATTAGCACTTCTGTTCTTTCTACACATGAATTGAAAAATCTATCAATAGGTAATTTGGCCGATTTTTATGACATGTTTTTCAACTACCAGCAACACTTTTGAACCAATGTTAATACACCAATGTATTCCCTGTCTCTTGGGCTTTCTATTTATATAAAGTTTGTAAATTTTGGACATCGTTTGATAGTTTTTTTATTTTTGGATTAATTAGTTTAACACCAGATAAAATTAAACTGTGTTTGAAAAAACAATTAGATAAATTTGATGAAATTGAAGTTGGACTTATGTAATTATATGTTAATAGATCATATTAGAATGTTAAATTTCATTAAATTGGTCTTCAGATGAAAAACCCTAATTTTGGGTGTGGGAATTAAATTCTTATAGTAATTAGCCCCTTTTACGACAAATTTTTGCAATTGGAGTATTGCAAAAGCTATTTTAGGACATTTAATATGCACCAATTTCTTTAGTTTAGTTTTCGAAAGCCTAAAAAGTGTTTTTGTTATATTCTAGGCATCAAGATAGAGACAGGAGGTGAGCCGGCAGCAGATCAAAAGTGAGTTTTATCTCTATGAGTGGATTTATTTCCTAAACATTTTTAGGGCATACTGAATTGATGGTTCATGATATTCAAATGATGTGAATCCGCCGAAACCCACTCAACCAACAACCTGTTGGGGTGCCAACCCGATACGGATGAAGACCGGGCCGATCACCAGTGCTCAAGCTAAGAAGTTTAAGGACAATCTTAATTCATATTCAAAATGGCTTGTCCATACCCGAAAATCCAAGACCTATCTTGAGCATACAAGTGGTGGAAGCCAGTACGGACCCACGTAGCAGTTTTGGTGCAATTATGGAGGCCGAAAAGCATGAAATTGTTCCAATGTTTCATGTATTCAATACATATGTCTAAGAGGACATGGAATCAAGTCAAAGTAACTTCAAAGTCGTCCAAAAAGGGGTTGTACAGACAGTTAGGAAATTTGGACTGTTTTTGCTCTATTTTGTGCTCGCTTTATTGTATTATGTTGAATTGGATTTTGTTTTTCTTTCAAGCAAGGGAAATGTGTGGGACTTCATAATAAGCTTATTTGGCATCTAAAAAGCATATAGAAGCTGATTTGGAGCTCAAAGTGGTCAAAGATTGGTCAAAATCAACTTAATCAAAAATCTAGTATTTTAGTTTCCTAATTTGATTCTACTTTTTATTTTAGGAAATTACCATTACTTTTTGGTTTTTATTTATTCATTTGCTGGAGAAATAATTTTAGGAAAGTTATTATTTTATTATTTTCATTGTAAATTCATTAATTCCTAATTCAAAATAAAGGAATTAATTAATGCAAATTAGATTAGGAAAGGAGTGAGAATTTCGGCCACCATAGGAAACCACTTTGTATGGCCGGTTTTCCCTTTGTTTTTAAGTTTTATTTTGTGACTTTGTAGCCTATTTAAAGGCTTATTTTTCAGTAAGAATTAAGCTTGAATTTTATACAGAAAATTATTTATGAGATTGAATTTTCTTTGTTATCTTTGAACACCTAAAACACCATTAGTGAATGAGTGTTTTAGTTTGACTTATCAATAGGCCTTCCATCACCTATTGTGGCGTCTTCATTATATACCAAAGTTTCTAATCACAAGTTGATTAGGGGTCTAGGTGATCATTAGAACTTGAACATAATTAGATCTGGGCTAATATAATACGGGTTTAGGAGCAGATCGTCCTAGGTTCGTATCATCAAAGTTTTATGAAATTTTATATACATTTTGTAAAAGCTATCATTTCATGTCCAATTTTTAATATACTCACGATGAAATTGTGGATCTTGGTATTTGAAAGTTTTGGTAGTTGGATTGATTACTGTTATATTCACATGGTAATATTTTAGCATCAAAGAAATATTTATTAATTGATTATTTTATTTGGTTTATTTATATATGATTTGCATATGATATGTCAAATAGTTACATTGAGCTTTTATGTATGACTATAAGGAAATATATGATATTTTGTTACGTGATGTATGTGAAATACAGATTGGTGATACTGTGTGCCAAGCAATACCAAGGTTACAGATACAAATATGGATTCAGTTATGGATATAGTTATAATTATATATATATATATATATATATTACTCAACCTCCATATTATCACATAATGTGGAGGCTAGCTAACACGTTCTAGCTCTATGACAGCTCTTGGATGCTAAGGGTTGTATGACAGTTTCCCTTTTTCTCATTGGCTTTGTATTGCCTTAGGATGCTAAAGGTTGTATAAGAGGATTTCGTATGGGGCATGGTACACAGGTTCTAGTATTAGCTGAGTTATGGTTATAAAATTTATTTTGTTAAGCATAAGAAGTTAAGGCTGGTATCATATTTACAAATATATTTCAATGAAATATTAAATTTGCTATATTTTTAGAAAAAAATTCATAGATTTTGTGAAAGATATTTTCCAAAACTAGGGAATTTTCAATAGAGTGGAAGTGAAATTTTATGAGAATTATTTTAAAAATAAATGATTATTTTCATATTTTTATTTTATTCCGCCAGTTGAGCTTGTCTAATGGTTTTGTTTTTAAACTGATCTCATAGGCCTCAGCAGATAATTATGTTCATCAAGTCCAAGCATCTTCATTGTTTATATGATATTCGGCTGCTGATGTATTATTTATTTTTCTTTGACTCTAATAATAGCAAATATTCTTCTTTTTTTTTATTGAATTCTAATGTATACAATATATTAAGCATTTTTAACATTTTACATTGGTTCATTGTACTTCTTAGATTGTTTTAATGGATTAACGTAATATGTATGACTTTTATACTATTTTTAATTGATGATTTTTTTAAGAATTCCCTAAAAAAATGTTTATATTATTCCATATATATTATTGAATTTCATCCAATTACGGGATGTTTTATCAGATTTTCAATAGAAAACTTAGTATGGCTTTCCTAGATGGGACCGCTTTGTATGTCTGAGATGGACTTAAGAGTAGTCCTGTCTAAAATCCCAACAGAAAATTTTAATAGCCCCTAAAAGTGATCATATCCTTTATTTTTGCCAATAATATAATTTTAAAATAAAATAATACTTGATAAAAATAATTAATAATAAACAGTACAAAAATGCATAAGTAGGTGTAAAATGCATAAGTAGGTGTGCATTCTAGTTAAAACATTTTAGTTAAAAAAAAATTACTATTTTGGAAGAAAAAAATTAATTAATAATTTAACAAAACCTTTTTTTTTTTTTTTGGTGAGTAAGTTTAAAGATAAGTTTTTCTTGTGAATAATGCACCTAGTACATTTTTATTTTTCATAGTTAATTTTATTATATTTAAATTTTAATTAAAAATTTGACTATTTAAATCGCACAGTTGGATTGTTTAAATTGCGTGTTAATAAAAGCTATGGTCTAAACCGCTCAAATCTAAAATTTAAAAAAAGTATAATTAAAAGAGGTCACATGCAATGTACATGAATAGTTGGAAATGTACATGAATAGTTCATTTGTAATTGGATCAATTGGCATAGAATTTAAAACTTCAAAGCTTAAATCACACAATTTCAAAATTGTATGCTTAAATTATACAACCTAAAATTTTAAAATACTAAAATGCAACTAACTCAAAGATAAATTCAAATAAATTGTTTGCAATTTTTATGGCTAGTATTTACTCTAAATTTATGGCAAAAGATGAAAAAAAGAAAAAAAGAAAAAAAGGTGACATTCTTTATACATGGCCTGAATGATTGATGTCTTAACTGCATAACTTTTTAAATTCTTACCAATGGTTTTTAAAAGATTAAAATTACATTAAAAGGAAAAGCCACAAAAGCCACCATACAATGTGTCTATTTATGCTAGTTTTTTTTGTTTGAAAAATAAATCACCAAAAAATTACAAAATATCCTTTATATTTTTATTCAATCTTCAATTTGTCTGCTAAACATTTATTTGAAACATTTTCCCTCTAAGCTTTTGCATTGTATTAATTTACTCGCTCTTTAAAATTTGTTATTAAATTTTGATGAAATTAACCAACCAATACTACAACTGCTTGCTTATATCACTGCAAAAAAATGGGAATTAGTGACTAAATCTTTTGCATCCAAAATTTTTTTGTCCTTTAAGGGGAACATTAGTGACCATATTATGGTCGCTAAATATTTTGGTATCTCATATTGGAAAAATGGTAAGGTACCATTTTTAGCAACCAGGGATTGGTTACTAAATCTTAGTTTTCAGTGACCAATTAAGTTTTGGTTACTCAATGTGAGAGTGGAAAAATTTTTCCCCCTTTTTTTTTGGCGGGAAGAAGATTTTTCAATGACCAAACATATATTGGTCACTGAAATTAATTATCACTAACCAATAGTTTGGTTATTAATAGTTTAAATAATTAAAATTGAAAAAAATATATAAATGCATGAGATTGGTGACCATTCTTTGGTCACTTAAAATTTTGTATTAGTAGCCAATAAATTGGTCACTAATACTAATAATGTGTAAGCAGATGTAGGTTGGTTACATAAAAAGAGCACAAATAAATTGTTTACTAGATGCAACTTTTGGTGCAACATAATTGCTATATATAGTTGTAGTAATTAAAATAATATAACAAAATATTAATATAAGACTTCTTGTTTTTTTTTTTTTTTTTTTTGGATAGAATATGAATATAACACTCTAGGTGATCTAAAAGCTTTTATTGTTAAAATGTTGCATGAGTGAACAAAAGGTTGATAGTTGAAATTTTTTGAAATTAAAAAAAAAAAATGACGATATAGTACATGATGAGGACATGACAAGGAGCACCCCAAGATGGAGTCCAGAGCCACTTCAAATCTCTACGGGACCAATAACCAGGGTAAAAGTAAAGAGGTTTAAAAAAGCACTAAATGGTTTAATCCAAGAGGTGTTCACATCCCAAGGAAGCAAGTTCACTACTGAAGATGAACCAAAATTAGTCCATATGATAGGAACAGAGGATGCCAATATGAAAGAAAGCATAACGCATGGAATCCAACAATATGGTGATGTGGCACGGTTTGATGACGTCGATGGTGATGTGGCATCATATGGTGACATGGCACTTTTGCCATGTGGAGGGTGATATGCGCCTACATGGCATTGGCTGAATTTTATAATTAGGAAATATTAGTTTTTATTTTATGTCTTGATTGGATTTTGGCATGTTGCCTATTTTATTTTTTCAATTTAGTTTTATTAGGTTTTTAAAGTACTTTCCTATTTTTATTAGGAAACTAAGAGATAAATTAGGTTTCCTAAACCTATCAACATTATGTTTCCTAAACCTAATTTTCATCCATAATTATTTTTAGCAAATTTAGGAAATCTTTGTAATTTATTTTGCCTATTTAAAGGCACACAAGTCATGAATAAAATTCAGATTACAATTTTGATTCAAAGTGAGAGTGATTCTCTTGGTTCTCTAAGAACTATATCAAACTTTTTCAAGCTTTGCTTGTGGAGTTCAAATTCGATTTATCAATAGGTTATTCCGCACCCTATTGTGGCGTCTTCACCATACCAAGGTTCTTACCTCAAATATAGGTAACGGATTGAGGTCTTTCATTGATAACTTGTAATTAGACGGTCTAAATCAACCTTTGTTACGGGTTTAGGAGCAGGTCATCCTAGGTTCGTATCAATTTGGTATTAGAGCTAGTTTCTAATTACAGGTTTGATCTATCTATCTTTGTTGTCATTATTTTTCTTTGTTCTTTGTTTTTTTGGTGAGTTTTAGCATTAGGTTAGAAATTGCATCTTTGATTTCTTCGGTTGTTCTTTGTGTTTGGGTTGCTATGTTTTTCTTTGCATTTTGTTTTTGTTTTCTTTATTCATTCAAATCAGATCGTATTTAAAAAAAAAAAACAAAAACAAAAACAAAAACAAAACTTCGTTCTTAAATTTTTTTTTTCTTATTCTTGTGGTTTGTGGCATTGAATTATTGAGATTTCAAGAGAAACCAGGTAGTGAAATTTTTTTTGGTTGATTTGAGGAGCACCAAAAACAAGCCAAAATCAACACCAAAAATAAGGTTTGTTGAATATTCACTAATTCCACTTTGTAAATCTCATTCCAATTTGTTCTTCATATTCTAGTTTCTTTTGTTTGTGCCAAATTTCTTGTTGAGCTTTCATCGTTGCCTTTTTCTTGTTACTTTTCATTTTATTTATCTTTTTAGCCTTATTTTCACAACTGTTTGGTAGGTCTATTTGGATTGTTACTTGCTAATTTGTTTTCGTTTAAAATTAGTTTGCAAAGAACCAAATAGAATTACTAGAGTGGTAAAAGGCAAGAGAGGTGAGAATTATAGAGGGTAAAAGCCGAACTATAACTAGAGTGCAAACACGAGTGAATTGAGACCTTGAATTTGAGCAAAACACGTGAGGGAGTGGTGTGAGGTCCTTTTTACTAACAAGTTCTATAGAAAAATCATGTCACAAGACCAAAGCAAAGAAAGCGTGGAAGGAACTCCAGGTGTGGCTGATCCAAAGTTATACATTCAAGCCATGGTGGGAGAACTTCAAAGAGCACTACAGTTGGAGATGGGGCAGATTCATGATTGGTTGGATAGGATGGAATCATTTATCCAAATGCCACAGCAACGACCTCCACAAAGGTTTGCTCATGGACGTGGTAGAGGAAGAAATAGTCCAAGAAGGGAAGACTGGGAACCAGTGGGAGATGACTATGAGGAAGAAGAGGAAGACATTTGTTCGGGAACCAATCAATTCCATGGGAGAGATAGGTTAGACCGAGGCAATGACTATGGAGGAATTAAGATCAAAATACCATCATTCCAAGGTAAAAGTGATCCAAAAGCATATCTCGAGTGGGAGAAGAGAATTGAGATGGTATTTGATTGTCAGAACTACTCCGAGGCTGAAAAGGTTAAATTAGCCACCATTGCATTCACAGACTATACTATTGGATGGTGGGACAA